>NC_064636.1:26751770-27095127 GCF_023864275.1 Schistocerca cancellata
CCGAGTGGTTACACGACAATAACATCCCTGTAATGGACTGGCCTGCACAGTGTCCTGACCTCAAACCTATAGAACACATTTGGGATGTTTTGGAACGCCGACTTCGTACCAGGCCTCACCGACCGACATCGATACCTTTGTTCAGTGCAGTGGAGCTACGGATGTTTAGGGGTGTGGAAATTTCCCATACAGACGTATGACACAAGCGACACCGAATCACCTGACCACGTTCGAAGTCCGTGAGTTCTGCGATGCGCCCCATTCTGCTCTCCCACGATGTCTAATGACTACTGAGGTCGCTGATATGGAGTATCTGGCAGTAGGTGCCAGCACAGTGCACCTAATAAGAAAAATGTGTGAGCCGGCCGCTGTGGCCGAGCGATTCTAGGCGCTTTAGTCCGGAACCGCGTGTCTGCCACGGTCGCAGGTTCGAATCCTGCCTCTGGCATGGATGTGTGTGATGTCCTCACGTTAGTTAAGTTTAAGTTGTTTCAAATCTAGGGGCTGATGTCCTCAGATGTTAAGCCCCATAGTGCTTAGAGCCATTTGAACCATTTGACTTGCCCTAGTGCAATCAAGAGGCTTTCAGAATATGACACAATCATCCGCAAAAGCTGGACAATTTATTGCGGCATCTTTGTTCTTTCCCTCTAGCACGAGGGATAGTTTATGTTCATTCAGTTTTTCATTCAAAATTCTCACCATGACACAGTTGTAAAGAAGTGGAGATAAACAGTCACCTTACGTAACACCTGTATTTAATTTGGAAGGTCGATCTCACACACGCTTTTGGGATTGTTTCTGTCAGAGTTTGTCGAATTGTGTTTGTCAGCTTAGTTTTAACTCCAAATTCACGGATTACTTTGTGTAGTGTTTCCCTATGATGAAAGTCAAAATAAATGGTTCAAATGGCTCTGAGCACTATGGGACTTAACATCTGAGGTCATCAGTCTCCTCGACTTAGAACTACCTAAACCTAACTAACCTAAGGACATCACACACACCCATGCCCGATTCGAACCTGCGACCGTAGCAGCAGCGCGGTTCCGGACTGAAGCGCCTAGAACCGTTCGGCCACAACGACCGGCAGTCAAAATAAAATGTTATTGTTTACGTAATGTAAATGCTTAAAACTGCAACCAGTCACTTTTTTGAATAGTAATTTATTATTCCATGAACCGGTTTTCGAATCTTATCAGGATCGTCATCGGATGGTTTTGTGGAAGTTCCATCGGTATTTCTAGTAGTATGCTGGGTGCTGGCTTATGGGTAGCTTTGTCCTGTTGGTGACCATTTGCTTCCATTTTGAAGGCAGTTCGTACATCACCTCACGCACTTTCACACAATCTGTATGCATTTACACAGTGATAGCGAAACTTCGTTACAAAGATCTTTGTAAAAAGCAACAGTTGTGTAGCACATGCTTGAATGTTGCTGGCAAAGTTTCGCTATCACAGTGTAAATGCATACAGATTGTGTAAAAGTGTATGAAGTGATATACCAACTGGCCATCAAAACGGACGCACACGTATGGACACTAAATCCGTGCATATTGTTGCATGCCAGGACCCAGCATTGTGCTAGAAACACGTTTAACATCCGGAAAAACATCTGAAGATGAACCTGAAAAGGTTGGAAAATTGGTTCATGGGATAATACGAGGGTTGAATAAAAAGTAATGGCTCCACTTTCTTTAATTAATTGGGTTTGGATGGGAGTATTTTAATAAATCAAACGCAGAAATAATCCTTAGAATGTGATCTTTAATTACCAGTGTTTACTTTTCCACATAATCACCAGGCAGTTGAATACATTTCTGCCAACGATGAACCAGTTTTCTGAAGCCGTCAGGGAAGAAGTCGACACTCTGTTTGCGCAACCGCCGTCTCTCAGTTCTCTCGTCGTCTTCATCTGAAGCGTAATGATGTCCCCGCATATCATCTTTCACTATGGGGAACAGATGGAAGTCAGACGGTGCTAAATCTCTGAAGTTCTGCTCTGTTGGCACGTGAAGTGTGTGCTTTGGCATTGTCATGCTGCAGGAAAACATTTCCTTTTTCCGTTCGCACCCTTGTTAACCGTCGTTTCAGAGTTCGCAGCGTTGTGATGTAACGCTCTGAATTTATTGTTGTTCCACGAACAAGGAAACAACACGGATGACACAATCTGCTTCCCAGAACACTGTGGCCATGATTTTTCCAGCTGAGGGCTGCGTCTTGAATTTCTCTTTCTGGGGCGAGCCTTTGTGTCGATGTCCCATAGACTGACGTTTCGTCTCCGGATCGTAATGGTGTGCCCACTTTTCGTCACCTGTCACAGTTGAATTGAGAAAGGCGTCACCTTCATTCACGTAACGCGAGAGGATTTGCGCTTTCATTCCGTGAGTCAGCAATAATGTCGCCCACACGTTCTTGTGAAATGCGTATTGTGCTTGCAGTTTCTCTGAGTGATACGACGATCGTCCTGAACCAGTATGTCAACATTTTGCTCGTGAAATTGGGTGGTTGTTGCCAAAGGATGTCCAACTCTTTGTCAAGCAGGTCAGATGTTCCCGCCTCAACATTTTTAAACTTAATCGCCCAATGACGCACATACTCACATCGAAACAACCGCCATAAACTGCTTTCATTCTCTGATGAATCTCCTTCTGGGTGACACCTTCTGCTGTCAAGAATTCAATGACTGCACGTTGCTTAAATCGCACTGACCAACCGTCTGCGCAGGGTTCCATATTACACTGTAACAACACAACCGTGCCCGCCAACTAGAGCTGTGGAGAAGAGGCTACCGCAGTGTTGCCAAATCTAAAAAACCCGAGTCGCTAGATTCATTATCAAAAGTCGCTAGAAAGTCGCTAAAACTGATTTTACTAGGGGTGTACTGAAAATTTCGTGCTGTGAATGTGCAATAAGCCGAGGGGGTGGGGGGGTAATAAAGTATTAATAAAAATTGTCTCATACCTAATTGCTATATTGTCTTAATTAAATGACGCATCGCTTGCAACAACATACATATAAAATACGCTAACGTTTAATTAAACATATTATCATAATTGACGTATTGTTTCAATCACAGTAGTCAAATATACTAGAAATATACAACTATATTTGTAACAAAAGAAAGCAAGAACTCAAATTAGGTTACAAAATATATACATACCGGTATGTGAGCTATTCATCGCCGTCACTCAGAAGATCGAATAACTCTTCTGTTTCATGCTCTGACAGTATTCACTGAGGCGTGCGAAACTGCAAGCTGAAGAGAGTGACAAATGCAATGGATCACTACCAAATGCTTCGAACCATATTCTCTCTTGAGTTGATCGAAAAGCCCATTGTTTATTCCAACTATTGCAGAAGCATTATCTGTGCCAATTCCTACCATATTAGCGATTGGAAGTTTGAGATGTTTCAAAGAATTCATAAGAACAGCAGCCGGATTTCTTGCATCTACAGTTTCTACTACAGCGAGTTTGAGAAATGCTGATCTAATGGTTTGGTTGTTTACACTACAGTACCGTATAAGGATACCTAGTATTTTAGATATTCATACATCTGTGGATTCATCTATAAGTACACTGTATTTTTGGTCACCTATATCTTCAACTAATTATTGTGTAAAATATGGAGCCAAAACTTCATTTATAATGTTAGTGCACTTTTTACGATGTTATTGCATGTTTTTAGCGCCCTCATCACCGGAAAACACTTAGTGTACAGTATTCCTAAATGATCTACAGCTAAAATAGAACAATGTTCAGCAATAAATAAAGGAAGGACGCCTTCCTCTCTGCTTGCTATTCTAAGTGTAGTGTTTGAAACAATTTTCACACGTAGGGTGGTTTGTGTTTTTTAATTAAATTTTTTGTTTATGCTTAATAGTTTTCGAATGCTTTCTAATATTGCACAATTTAGCATAAAACTCTGTTGCACATACTTGACATCTTGCCTTAGATAAGTCTCCAACGACTAGTTTCAGCCACCCATTGAATTCAGGTTCTGCTTCCCACGCATCCCGATATTTTTGAGCGTACTGCTTCTTCTTCTGCAGTAAATCCATTATGTAAGTCACCACAACATAAGTTTCACCAATTTATAATCACTGAAAATACATTAAAACTCGGGCGAACTAGAGGTCATCAAACAATCTACTCACTCAGTAACTCGATATTAGTCCTATTGTTCATTGTTTAAAACGTAATAATTTCTGAGATACCCCAACCGAATTGTTCTTGTTACCACTGAGAATGTGTTAATAATTTGACTACGAGTTAACATTTCGAAAAATTAGAGGTTGCTGGACAGAACTGTATTCTATTATACTTAATATTACGTATGTTTTTTGTCAATTCGAAAAATAAAGGGAGTTCAAAAGTTGAAGAATTGTAGATCGATACTCTATCGACGATAACAGGCTAGTGGGTAATGAATAATGAATTGTTGTATAGTCAAGGTTTTCTTACTCTGTAGGTAATTCCTACATTCGGGTTTACTAAATGCTGAACAATGCTACATGATCTGCTAAGATCTTAATTTAATTTAGTAAATCTAGAACAAAGTCAGTGTAGTACCCATTCTATAGTTAAAATCTTAGTTTTGTTAATGAAAATACTGGCCCAAAATAGTTTTGATTTGTACTTCAAAAGTCGTCAGTACTGCAAAAGTCGCCATATTAGTCGCTAAATAATTTTTGTCGCCAAAAAGTTTTTTTTGTCGCAAAGACGAAGGCAAAAGTCGCCATTTCTAGCGACAAAGTCGCGAAATTGGCAACACTGGGCTACCGGAACAAGTCAGTACCTGCCGCATACCATTGCTGCCATCTGTTGAAGAGTTGCGAAGGTGGAGACATTACTTTCCAGTCAACCCCCGTAAATAACTGTTCAAAAAAGGTGACTGGTTGCAGTTTTATGTGCTTTGTATTCAATTAGCCCCCACGGGTTCTATAATATCCGTAATGGATAAGCTTCAACTGTTTAAATAATTACTATTACTCACCCGGTTCGGAGAGCCGGTACACCGGCTAGAATATGCGACATCGTGGAAACGGCAGATCCGCTGTTGACGGCTGCAAGGGCTACAGATTGCGACACGGCTACCCTCGTGGCTTTCCGCACGGCTACACGTGTACATCCTGCTTTCGGCGTATCAGCACCGCCTGTCGTCAGTCATAGATCAACAGATCTAACTTACATAATTATCGAGAGCTGTCAGTGTGGCACGAGTCCGCCGCATGGAACCGTCGTCCAGTGTTCTGACTCCAATATGTGAAGACTTACGGAAGACGAAATAGATGAAGTTAAGGAATTCTGCTACCAGGGCAGGAAAATAAACAGTGACGGACGGAGATAGGACATCAGAAGCAGACCAGCACGGGCAAAAAGGCCGTTCCTGGCCAACAGAAGTCTACCAGTATCAAATACCGGCATTAATTTGAGGTAGAAATTTCTGAGAATGTACGTCTGGAATACAGCATTGTATGGTAGTGAAGCATGGATTGTTACAAAACTGGAACAGAAGAGAATCGAAGTACAGGGTTATTACAAATGATTGAAGCCATTTCACAGCTCTACAAGAACTTTATTATTTGATATATTTTCACAATGCTTTGCACACACATACAGAAACTCAAAAAGTTTTTTTAGGCATTCACAAATGTTCGATATGTGCCCTTTTAGTGATTCGGCAGACATCAAGCCGATAATCAAGTTCCTCGGCACAGCATGTCCCCACCAATGAGTTCGAAAGCATCGTTGATGCGAGCTCGCAGTTCTGGCACGTTTCTTGGTAGAGGAGGTTTAAACACTGAATCTTTCACATAACCCCACAGAAAGAAATCGCATGGGGTTAAGTCGGGAGAGCGTGGAGGCCATGGCACGAATTGCTGATCGTGATCTCCACCACGACCGATCCATCGGTTTTCCAATCTCCTGTTTAAGAAATGCCGAACATCACGATGGAAGTGCGGTGGAGCACCATCCTGTTCAAAGATGAAGTCGGCGCTGTCGGTCTCCAGTTGTGGCATGAGCCAATTTTCCAGTATGTCCAGATACACGTGTCCTGTAACGTTTCTTTCGCAGAAGAAAAAGGGGCCGTAAACTTTAAACCGGTAAACTTTAAACCGTGAGATTGCACAAAAGACGTTAACTTTTGGTGAATTCCGAATTTGCTGCACGAATGCGTGAGGATTCTCTACCGCCCAGATTCGCACATTGTGTCTGCTCACTTCACCATTAAGGAAAAATGTTGCTTCATCACTGAAAACAAGTTTCGCACTGAACGCATCCTCTTCCGTGAGCTGTTGCAACCGCGCCGAAAATTCAAAGCGTTTGACTTTGTCATCGGGTGTCAGGGCTTGTAGCAATTGTAAACGGTAAGGTTTCTGCTTTAGCCTTTTCCGTAAGATTTTCCAAACAGTCGGCTGTGGGTACGTTTAGCCCCCTGCTTGCTTTATTCGTCGACTTCTGCGGGCTACGCGTGAAACTTACCCGCACGCGGTCAACCGTTTCTTCGCTCAATGCAGGCCGACCCGTTGATTTCCCCTTACAGAGGCATCCAGAAGCTTTAAACTGCGCATATCATCGCCGAATGGAGTTAGCAGTTGGTGGATCTTTGTTGAACTTCGTCCTGAAGTGTCGTTGCACTGTTATGACTGACTGATGTGAGTGCAGTTCAAGCACGACATACGCTTTCCCGGCTCCTGTCGCCATTTTGTCTCACTGCGCTTTCGAGCGCTCTGGCGGCAGAAACCTGAAGTGCGGCTTCAGCCGAACAAAACTTCATGCGTTTTTCTACGTATCTGTAGTGCGTCGTGACCATATGTCAATGAATGGAGCTACAGTGAATTTATGAAATCGCTTGAATCATTTGTAATAGCCCTGTATTTGATATGTGGTGCTACAGACGAATGTTGAAAATTAGGTGGACTGACAAGGTAAGGAATGAGGAGGTTCTGTGCAGGATCGGAAAGGAAAGGAAAGGAATATGTGGAAAACACTGATGAGAAGGGACATCTGTTAAGACATGAAGGAATGACTCCCATGGTACTATAGGGAGCTGTAGAGGAAGACAGAGATTGGAATACATCTAGCATATAATTGCGGACGTACGTTGCAAGTGCTACTCTGAGATGGACAGGATAGGAGCAGGCGTCTGCATGGGGTCTGAATGCGGTACAGAAAGAAGAGATCGCGCTACACGAAAAACACAACACTTTCCCTCTAGCCACTCGACAGGAGGTGATAATGTTCCCGTTCCCCCTTCAAGCTAGACAAGTTTCGTTCTTTGTAGTTTTTTCGTTTGACGCTTATTTCGTGATATATGTGGCCCGGTCACGATCAATGGACAACCCTGTATATATATGGGGTATATTCCCGAGATTCCGTCATTTTACCTGGATAAATGAGGGACATCTCAGGGAATTTCAGGAATTACATTGAAAATTTCGAATTCTATTTCTTAACCGACCCGCTGGAATTTAACTTCGTTGAGTTACATAAATCGCAAATTTTAAAACACTTGATATTTCAGCGTGTGTTAATTATATGAATGTTATTGCATATAAATTATCAGTGTTAAAGTATGTTCAAACTACTGCTTATGGCCAGTATATCTCAGCCGAGAACAAACAAAAGTCGTTATTGTGACATTGCGGACCCCCCCCCCCCCCCCCAAAGCTGAACGTTTGTCAGGGACATCTTATGACATCTTGCTCCCCATACCTGTAATTTTCTGAATTTTTTCCAGACTCGAATAGGCACCCTGGTTACCAAAAATCTTGAAAAGTTCTTGACCAATTTATTTCAGATTGTTACTCGATATTCTTATAAAAGTTAGGACAGACAAAGCTGTAAAATATACAGGATGATTCAAAAAGAATACCACAACTTTAGGAAAACTCTGCAACAACAAAAGGCAGAGCTAAGCACTATCTGTCGGCGAATTAAGGGAGCTATAAAGTTTCATTTAGTTGTACATTTGTTCGCTTGAGGCGCTGTTGACTAGGCGTCAGCGTCAGTTGATGCTAAGATGGCGACCGCTAAACAGAAAGCTTTTTGTGTTATTGAGTACGGCAGAAGTGAATCGACGACAGTTGTTCAGCGTGCATTTCGAACGAAGTATGGTGTTAAACCTCCTGATAGGTGGTGTATTAAACGTTGGTATAAACAGTTTACAGAGAATGGGTGTGCAAAGGGAAAAGTTCTGGACGGCCGAGAACGAGTGATGAAAATGTAGCACGCATCCAGCAAGCATTTGTTCGCAGCCCAGGAAAATCGACTCGCAGAGCTAGCAGAGAGCTGCAAATTCCACAATCATCTGTATGGAGAGTCCACATTGGCACTTATCTGTCCGTAACTACCTGAACGTCAACTACCCGAGGCGATGGATCGGTCGCCAGGCAGCCCGTGACAGAGCACTTCATCACTGGCCTCCAAGAAGCCCTGATCTTACCCCCTGCGATTTTTTCTGATGGGGGTATGTTAAGGATATGGTGTTTCGGCCACCTCTCCCAGCCACCATTGATGATTTGAAACGAGAAATAACAGCAGCTATCCAAACTGTTACGCCTGACATGCTACAGAGAGTGTGGAACGAGTTGGAGTATCGGGTTGATATTGCTCGAGTGTCTGGAGGGGGCCATATTGAACATCTCTGAACTTGTTTTTGAGTGAAAAAAAAACCTTTTTAAATGCTCTTTGTAATGATGTATAACAGAAGGTTATATTATGTTTCTTTCATTAAATAAACATTTTTAAAGTTGTGGTATTCTTTTTGAATCACCCTGTATAACGATGCATTTATTCATTATTTCTGTCCTCCGGTTGTTGTTGTCTGCTGTGTTCCGTGTATCTTTCATTGACAGTACTGTCAGTAATTTGTTGATTGGCAAAAAGATTGGTCTCGGTGACCACCACCATTCCCAAAACTGGATAGAAAAAAAGAAAATAAAGGAACGATCGGTAGAAATCCATTTAATCACTCTTCCTGTCATTTTAGTTTTGATATGATCCTTCACTAAATGTGGTGTTAAAACTCTTCGTGTTACACCATGCCGAGTAGCTACGGAGGCACATTTGCTGATTCCGCAACAGTTGGTCTCTTTCTTTTCCCCGGCCCGCCTGCGTCTGAATCTCGGAATCACGATCACGAGTATTCGGGATCGTCGCCGTCGGATTCTTAGCCAAACTGACTGGCCTGACTGCCACTCAATTTTCTTTCCCACCCCACCGAACCCGCAATTGTCTCCGTATCGGATATGGTCACAAGCTCAAACCTTCACGGAAACAGAGTTCGATAACGTTGCCGTGCGATTGTAAAGGGGCCTGGACACGTTCAATATTTATTGTCAATACTAGTTTGTCAGACTTTCAATTCAAAGAAGCGACCTCACACTGTTAGGAACACTGACAAAAATTGTGTGTTGACAGTGTCACGAGATTAAGATGTCTAAAATCCCAAAGAATGCGCGTGCAGCAGTTAAATATAACTGCTACAGCTACAGCTTCCAACCAGCAGAAAACAACGAGAAAGAGGAAATGGGGTCAGAGATTGGTTGCAAAAGGCCACTGGGTCACATGTAAATTTACTGACTCGAATCAGAATCACGGACCCGAAAGATTTCATAGATTATTTTCCGATGAGTTTTGCATCGTACAAGTTGTTATTGTTGATATGTGCTAAATTAGAGAAACGGAATGCGTTAACGGAAGAGGCGGTCGCATTCGACAAGAGATTAGGAGTTTTGCTTCTATAACATCAGCAAGCACAGTAAAGTTCTGTGGAAACCTCTGAAGCAGTTATATCTGCCTGACGAGGACCTGTTCAAGCAGTTAACGAAAACACTTTTTTTTTTTACCTTTGAGGTGATTTGGTGAAACTGACATGCATTTCGCAGACTTCTTACTAGTAATTGCAGATATGAGACGTATCTTTCGAAATGGGAGCGTTTTTCTACACTGCAATGTAACACAACGTATACTATATTTTCAGAGTAATGAAGTAAGGAGTGCCATAGAGAATGATTACCCTCGCATAGGCCTGTTAAAATTCTTGGGTTAAGACTCGGTAAAAATTTGAAGTATGATATACACAACGGCGAATTGAAATAATAAATGAAATAAACAGTGCACGCTAACGACGCGTGGCTGGTTCCTGAAGCTCTGTCAAAATCTGTACGGAGAATATTGTCAAACAGTCAATATTTGACCTCAAGCATTCAGCATGTACTGACAGCGCCGACAATTTTTTGAAGTCCGTCAATACTGGTCATCAATATTTCTAGTACTGACAATGCGTCAATACGCACCCTCAGACGGTCAATATATTGACAGTTTGACAATATCATTGAACGTGTGAGGGGCCCCTTAAAAGAGGTAAACGAAAGGAAAAAGGGCAGACTGCAAGAGTCGACTGTCACCAAAAGTGTACAGCGTCGCCAGGAGGCAAGGGCAACTATAGAGGGTGTTCCAAAAATCGACGGCAAAACTTCGAGAATTGATTTCTCATGTAAAAAAAAGGAAAAAAAATCTAGTAAACATGGGCTATAAAATGCATACCTTAAGCGATATGGGACTGTTCTGTAGGAGCGATGTTTCACAGCAACGAATATCAACTGGTGCTCATAGATCGTCAGGTATGCATTTTAGAGCCCCTGTTTAGTAGAATTTTTTGTTTTTAGATAAGGAATACATTCCTGTGGTTTCACAGTCGATTTTTTGGAACACCCTACGTATCCATTTTAATTCAGTGTAGTTGTGTATACGAATTACACACACCGCCTGGAACATGTGCATCAACTTCGTGCACCTGGCCATCGTGGGAAGTCATATTACGTAGCCATTTAATACACATGGAAGCCAATGTATTAATGGTAACTCCCCCTGGATTACGTGACTTGTAGCAAAAACTGTAATCTGTGATAACCAAACCAATCTGATTTCTTCGGCGAAGAAACACTTTTTGGTGACTTGGACAGCTTCTTGTGTTCTTTCGTGAATTGTGTATTTAAATTGTGTATTTCTTTCCATGTCGCGTTGCACAATTTGGTATGTTTTTGACAGATTCTCCACAGCGGGGTTTATCAAGCTTTTCCGTCGCGCCCCGTTCTGAAACACACATTATTTTGTCACCCCTCCCCCATTTTTACTTCCTCAGCACTTCTCATACTTCGTACAAAAACGGCCCATGATGCTTACTTTCACCTGTATAATTGCAATTATTAATTCCCATAATAGCATTAATTAGTGTGTGTCCTTTGAGAACAAAAGAGTTCATTTTTTTAAAAAAATTATAATATTTGTGTTGTTCAAAGGTGATGAAAATGAACAATTACAACTAGTTTATAAATAACATGTTTAGTTATTTATTGTAACAGCAACTACAGTCGGACACTAAAGTCTACATACACCCTACAAATAACACTCGAAGTCAAAATAAATCAAGAAAATGTTACGTATTCGCTTTCTGTGACATAAACAGACATGTTAGCGACTGAAAAACAACATTTACACTACATAATTAATTGTTGTTGTCTTCAGTCCTGAGACTGGTTTGCTGCAGCTCTCCATGCTACTCTATCCTGTGCAAGCTTCATCTCCCAGTACCTACTGCAACCTACATCCTTCTGAATCTGCTTAGTGTATTCATCTCTTGGTCTCCCTGTACGATTTTTACCCTCCACGCTGCCCTCCAGTACTAAATTGGTGATCCCTTGATGCCTCAGAACATGTCATACCAACCGATCCCTTCTTCTAGTCAAGTTGTGCCACAACTTGTACCAAAACAGTTGCATTCGCCTCCCCAGTCACCAGACATTAACCCAATTGAGCATCTTTGGGGAGAAGTAAAGCGTAGGGGAAAAAAAGCAACATCAAAAGCAAAGATGATTTAAAAACAGCCTTACAGTGCCTCCGGAAGTACGACAGTGTTGTAGTGCCTCAATTTTGCGTTAATGGATATGGACTTTTTGTTATAATAGTTCCATGTGAGTTTATATGCTTTCTGTAGTTTATTCTTTCCTCATTGGCCTTTAGGTTGATCCCTGATGACTGGATGATTTCTCCCATGTACTTAAAATGTGGTACTTGTACGATTTTCCCGTGGGTTGTCACAATAGGCAATTTGTCTTGTGGCACTCTTTCTATGTACTGGGTTTTCTCATACGAAATTTGCAGCCCAGTTCTTTGTGCAATTTCGTGTAACTTCTCTATGGCACTGTGGCTTCTTTTCTATTATTTGTGAGGATTGCAAGGTCACCTGCAAAAGCTAAACACTTCACATTGAATCTATTATCTTTTCTAATGCCAATTTGTCCTGATAACTTTTTCAAGAATGATATTAAAGACTAGTGGTGAAAGTTCGTCACCCTGTCGCACTCCAGTTTGGATTTCAAATGGTTCAGAGATATCCCCCACAAATGGCTAGAGACAAAGCATTAACAATCTGATGATCGTCCAATTTCTGCCAGTTCAGAAGTGAGAAGTGCAGCAGTCAAGTGATTTACAAACAGTAAGTACGGTGCACACGTCTGAACTTAGTTGATTTTAAATGGGATTACTGTGTGCAGGCCAAGCAAGTGGCGTAGTGCTGAGGAGTAATTCAGGGGAAAGGAAGTATGTTTTGTAAGAAATGTCTAAACTCGCTGCGCATAGTTAGCTTTTTATCTCAGGAGTAGTTGTGGGTTGCGCTTTCGATGCCCTCGCGCGCGCGCGCGCACACACACTCACACTCAATATCATTCATCTTTCATCATTTTAAAAGCAAAAGTTAGTCTTTCATTCTACAGTTTAGTTAGGTGCTGAAGTTGGCGATAATGTTGGGGGAAGAAAGTGGGGACACTAGATAATGTCTAATTGCACTGTGGGGTAATAATGGCCGAAGAAAGATTGGAAACCACTGCATAAGGAGCTATATTGTTTCTCTCTTTCTCTCTCTCTCTTGCAATTGTTCACATCACCACAAGTTAGATGGACCAGCTGACTGGCCAGTGCCGCCAGAGTTAAATATGCCGGTAAAGCAGTGGTCCTTTATTAATAAGTCGATGAGCGCGTAACGCACCGCATAAAACGTTTCCTTATAACTGTACTTTGTGATATTCGCTATTTTTGGCTTCATTAAAACAGCAAATAGCTAATACTTTCAGCCAGAAGGCAAATACTTGTTTATAATAAGGCGTCGCATAGCGACGGTGGAATTTTCTAAATAATGTAATTCGTCGTCTTTGGGCGGCAATATAAACAGAAAAATACGGATAGATATGCGATCCTTCACTATTTTGTTCGCTGGAGAACCAATGAAGCCTTGAGCGCTAAAAAGACTTGTACTGTTTTTCTTAAGTAAGACGGTCGCAGACTTGTGGCGGTCTGATCTAACTTTTTACAAAATAAATAAAAACGTGTTCCGTCTGAGTGAAGTGTAAAAAGAAGAACTGTTATAACTTACCGTGACGACGCACGAGCGACTCAAGAGGATAATGGCTATATAAAAGAGCGCTCAGTGGACATGAAACGGACATAAAAACCTACCGTCATTGTAGTACTAAGCTTAAGGTACGATACGTGTTTTAGTTATGATAAATATTTGTTCTGGGAATACTGAACCATTTAGCAGTGCTCATTCCTATTATCTCCTCAGTATTATTTTCATTTTAATTATGCATTTTGCTAATATTACAGACACCAAGATCAGCAGTCCAATGTGCGTGTTACATTGATAAAAAGAAAACTGTTTTATCGTCTTCTTGCATCAGCTTTAATATTGAATTTCCCTTTTGTGTGATGTTAGTTCTTTTTGCGCCCTTAAGAACTTTCTGGTTCCTTGGGAAATTGTTTTGTCATGGCAATAACTTCACCACCGGGTATGATCGTATCTACGATCATGAAGTAATTAGAAAGACGATTATGCAATTTCTTAATCAATAGCACGCTAGCTGTGACTGCTTCAAGCCACGCGAAACTGCAATTAAAGACTATTGACATTTCATAATGCAATATTTTATGACAGTGGTCAATCCATGATTCTTACGCCAATTGTGATTGATAAAACAGTAAGCGAAATCTCAATTTCCAACTTTTCCATTGAATAACATCACTTTTATTAGGTTACATCACAACTTGTCCGCTCCACGTGATTCGAAATCCAATGAGATTCAAGCAAACGCTGCAGAATACATGGTGTAATGTTTACATCGGGTTTATCCATGTGTTGAGCAGAGTTTAGTATTTATTGTTCGCAGTCGAGTGCTCAGCAGTAACGAATTGTCGTTTTGCAGGGCGGACATCGCGCTGATCGGGCTGGCGGTGATGGGCCAGAACCTGATCCTCAACATGAACGACCACGGCTTCACGGTGTGCGCCTACAACCGCACCACGGAGAAGGTGGACGCCTTCCTGGCCAACGAGGCCAAGGGCACCAAGGTCGTGGGCGCCAAGTCGCTGGAGGACATGGTCTCCAAACTGAAGAAGCCGCGCCGCGTCATGATGCTCGTCAAGGGTGAGTCTTATGGGACCTGAAAACGTACCTGGAGTTGGTGACGTCACAGCGTTCCAAAACACTGCGGAGAGTGAAATACACTACTGGCCATTAAAATTGGTACATCACGAAGATGACGTACTACAGACGCGAAATTTAACTGACAGGAAGATGATGCTGTGTATGCAAATGATTAGCTTCTCAGAGCATTCACACAAGGTTGGCGACGGTGGCGACACCTACAACGTGCTGACATGAGTTTCCAACCGATTTCTCATACGCAAACAGCAGTTGACCGGCGTTGCCTGGTGAAACGTTGTTGTGATGCCTCGTGCTAAGGATGAGAAACGCGTACCATCACGTTTCCAACTTTGATAAAGCTCGGATTGTAGCCTATCACGATTACGGTTTATCGTATCGCGACATTGCTGCTCACGTTGATCGAGATCCGATGACTGTTAGCAGGATATGGAATCGGAGGGTTCAGGAGGGTAATACGGAACGCCGTGCTGGATCCCAACGGCCTCGTATCGCTAGCAGTCGAGATGACAGGCATCTTATCCGCACGGCTGTAACGGATCGTGCAGCCACGTCTCGATCCCTGAGTAGGCAGATGGGGACGTTTGCGAGACAACAACCATCTGCACGAACAGTTCGACGACGTTTGCAGCAGCACGGACTATCAGCTCGGAGACCGTAACTGCGGTTACCCTTGACGCTACATCACAGACAGGAGTGCCTGCGACGGTGTACTCGACGATGAACCTGGGTGCACGAATGGCAAAACGTCATTTTTCCGGATGAATCCAGGTTCTGTTTACAGCATCGCGATGGTCGTATCCATGTTTGGCGACATCGCGGTGAACGCACATTGGAAGCGTGTATTCCTCATCGCCAAACTGGCGTATCACCCGGCGTGATGGTATGGGGTGCCATTGGTTACACGTCTCGGTCACCTCTTGTTCGTACTGACGCCACTTTGAACAGTGGACGTTTCATTTCAGATATGTTACGACCCGTGGCTCTACCCTTCATTCGATCCCCGCCAAACCCTACATTTCAGCAGGATAATGCACGACCGCATGTTGCAGGTCCTGTACGGGCATTTCTGGATACAGAAAATGGCTGACTGCTGCCCCGGCCAGCACATTCTCCAGATCTCTCACCAATTGAAAATGTCTGGCTAATGGTGGCCGAGCAACTGACTCGTCACAATACGCCAGTCACTACTCTCGATGAAGTGTGGTATCGTGTTGAAGCTGCATGGGCAGCTCTACCTGTACACGCCATCCAAGCTCTGTTTGACTCAGTGCCCGGGCATATCGAGACCGTTATTATGGCCAGAGGTGGTTGTTCTTGGTACTGATTTCTCAGGATCTATGCACGCAAACTGCGTGAAAATGTAATCACATGTCAGTTCTAGTATAATATATTTGTCCAATGAATACCCGTTTATCATCTGCATTTGTTCTTGGTGTAGCAATTTTAATGGCCAGTAGTGTATAAGCGCCAGGCCAAAGATCGTACAAGGTGCGGATATCGACACACATCGCTGCTGCCACTCGCAGAGAGAGAGGATAACAGCAAAATAGCGATAACCGCGGGAGGCTAAACACAGAATAGCAATCAAGGTTTAATCCAACGCATAACACGAGCCAGCCACGGCTCAAATATCCTGTAATTTTTTCTTCTTCTTCTTCTTCCAAATACGCTTTTTCTAAAGATATAGAAAAATGGAGAAGACTTACTTTCCGAACATGACTCAGAATTCGACCAACTAATTAAAGTACTTAACAGCATACTGGCATCTGTGACGATGTCAACAGAGGTGGTCGTCGAAAGCTCCAGACTGATTAGATATCTGATGTGGCAAGAACTCCGTGAAGCATTTCCTCAGGAATGTTGCCACGGAAAACTGTCAATTTACTGTGTGTGCTTGAAGGTGATACATGTAGGTGCATGTGCGTGTGCGCTACGTACAACAATTTTTCTCTTCGATGGAAAACAGGTTTGTGTTGTCCGTAAAATGTACCTGTCATCAATAAGAGTTTAGTAAGACGTTCAGAATACATGTTTTTATTGTTGAATTCTCTTCGTTCATTTAGAATGCTCTTTGGATTTTTTGCCATATGTGTAGATTTCTATTTCCTCCAGGACTCTCATGCAGCTTATTGTTTCGGCTCTGAAGAGTAGAAACATTACTGCTTATATCTGCTGTAGTGTGTTGTTTCTCTTGAAGATGTGTACTGAATATGGATTGTTTTCACTTTTGTTTATATGCGCTTTGGGTTATTACGAAGAAACGGTGGACATCGAAATGCGTAGCTTCACTAAGAGTGATATGTATCGAACACTAGACTGTCGAGATGTTGACAAGTGACAGGACAAAAGACGAACGTATTGAAAGCAAAGATACAACTTGGTATTGAAAGTCATTACATACATCGCGAACTAGTCTGTACGTGGGTTAAAAGTTTTATTTAATTAATGGAAGCGGAATGGGAAAGCTACAATTTACATTTCCTTCAAATGTGCCATGATCTAAGAGTATGTGGCTATGCAGGAACCCAAGATTACAGGCTGAATTACTGCAGCTGAAACGACAAGTGACTGGTTACATTTATAATGTTGTTTGTTAAAAACATTTGTTGTCATGCCCGATAACAAATATTCTTGTCGTCTCGGTTTACCTGTAACATCCCGTTTCAGTTTCCATTAGTGAAACAGAGCTGTTACAGCCGTGTGGTGACTAGGTCTCGATGTACTTCGTGATGTTCAATAGCAGACTACTAAGTGTGTTGTGTCTTCGTCTCTGACGAATAAAATGGAGCTTGTACTGCGCAGCTTACAAATCCTGGATGTCAGCAACAACCATCAAGAGTTTGACTGCGCACGCATTGAAACCCAGTGTTGGTGGTTATGCTAATTCTTCTGCATATTTTGCACTTGAGCTCATTAACGATGCTTAAGTTTGACTTCTCTCTTGCACAGGGTAACTGAATTTGCGCCGCCACAGTGCACCGCAGTTTCTCGCATCGTGAGTAGGAAGCAGTCCATACTCCCAACAAAGTTCCAAAATTTCGTTAAGTCGCTGGAACATGGAATAAACGCCTTCCACGTAAGTGATTCCGTGATTACTGAAAAGTGGGATATGACCCGTCGGTTTTGCCCAATGACGTCAGAACTTACCAGAGATGATGTCTTACACAGATTTAACAACAAAGACAAATGTTGAGAAACAAAGAACAGAGAAAACAAGTGGTAGACATATCACGTACATTCATGTTTCGAACATAATGTTAAGTATATATCGTTTTTTTGAGTCCTAGTATCCTGTTCTTCAGTTGACCGATATAGCTCAACTGACGAATAGGATACTAATGCAAAAAAGAAAAAAAATATGGACAGGAGTAACATTAGGATGGAGTATTTCAGTTGACGTCGGAGTTGTATCCCTAACTTGGGTTGATCTTTATAGGTCAACTGTAGTACGGCATACAAATTTTTCGTATATCGGTCTTTTCGCCTTCGATAGTTATAGTATAGACTGTAAAATATCGTAGTAAGAATAGTGATAGCGAAAACGAAAGAAAGCGACAGCTGTAAAATTTTTATTCCGTGCTGCAGTTTACGAACCCTGTTTGCAGTCTTCCATGTTCATAGGAATAGATAAATCCATAACTACAAACGAAAACCAAAAAGTAAAAATTGTCCAGAATGAAAAACAATTCTTCCAAACTATCTCAGTCACTAAGAATGAAACTAAGTTCCCAACGAATTTGAACAAACAAATGATTTAAATAGACACAAGAGAGAGAAATCGTGCACAATGTGTAGCCTGGTCTTTTAAAAACACTCATTTATTTCAGTTTACAATGATGACGCCTCGCCACAAAAGATACATGATTTATCATCTAAGACTCAAAAATAAGGTGGTTAACTATGAGCAAAGTATGACGTCGTTGGTCAAAGCTGATGGGCTGTATCCGATTCTTCAGTTGACCCGAGAATCCAGCACATTTTTGATCCCAAGACTCACCCGATACACATACCTCCATCATGTAATACTTTATGCTCTCTGCCGACATTCCGCTGTCGAAGCATACGATACACATACCTCCATCATGTAATACTTTATGCTCTCTGCCGACATTCCGCTGTCGAAGCATACAATAGTATTCGTATTTCCCGCTTCGAGGCTTGACAAAGTCGGTCTTAGTTGCATATCTCCGCAGTGGATCTGCAACTTTGATGTGCACGGATTCTAGAAAATTAACCTATTCTCTGTGCAGAAACTAATTTTAACATTACCGTTAGGAAATATTTTATGCGAATCCCAGAGCAAACAGTCAAAGAACAACACGCATCAATTAAACAATCAGAGGAAAACGAAATTTTAAGACAGCCACCAGAACAAGCACAAATAGAACACAAAGTGGCACACATGTTAGATATAGAAGAAAAATTTCAGCTGACATATATAGAATACAAAGACACAAATACAGACATTAGACCATTCTTTCATAGACTGCCAAATAATCCACAAGTTTAAACAACAATAAAAATTATCAACACAATCATACACAACAAAATAAATGAAAACACAACTATGGAAGAGTTACAACTACTGGTTTATATAGGAGCACTCACTACTCTAAATATACACACTAGGCAGAGATCAGAACCAACCAACACACAGAAGAAACCCACAAAACCAGCATGGCAACACAGGCTACAGAACAGAAAAGAAAAACTGAGAAAAGACATCGGACAGCTGACACAATTTATAAGAAATGAAATCTCAGAAGAAAAAAAAAAACGAAAAAGGTTAGGTAAAATTTCAGAACAAGAAGCTATAGAGAAGCAGAAATAACAAGCATTGGCCAAACGACTTAGAAGATACAAAAAAAGTGAAAATAGAAGGAAACAAAACCAAACATTCAACACAAACCAAAAGAAATTTTATCAGACAATAGATAACACACACATTAAAATAGACAATCCACCAAACATAACAGACATGGAACACTTCTTGAGCAACATATGGTCAAACCCGGTACAACATAACAGGCATGCACGGTGGATACAAGTAGAAACACACTCATCCAAGATGATACCACAAATTCCTGAAGTGATAATTTTGCAACATGAAGTCACCCGAGCAATTGATTCTACTCACAATTGGAAAGCCCCTGGAAAAGATTAAATAGCAAATTTCTGGCTAAAGAAGTTCACCTCAACACATTCACATCTAACTAAATTATTTAACAGTTATATTGCAGACCCATACACATTCCCTGATACACTTACACATGGAATAACTTATCTGAAACCTAAAGATCGAGCAGACACAGCAAACCCAGCTAAATATCGCCCCATAACATGCCTACCAACAATATACAAAATATTAACTTCAGTCATTACACAGAAATTAATGACACATACAACACAGAACAAAATTATAAATGAAGAACAAAAAGGCTGTTGCAAAGGAGCACGAGGGTGTAAAGAGCAACTGATAATAGATGCAGAGGTGACATATCAAGCTAAAACTAAACAAAAGTCGCTACACTGTGCATACATTGATTACCAAAAAGCTTTTGATAGTGTACCCCACTCATGGTTACTACAAATATTGGAAATATTGATACAGTTCCTAAACATAGTAATGAAAAACTGGAAAACCACACTTAATATCCAAACAAATTCAAATAATATCACATCACAGCCAATACAGATTAAGCGTGGAATATACCAAGGAGACTCATTAAGTCCTTCCTAGTTCTGTCTTGCTCTGAACCCACTATCCAACATGCTAAATAATACAAATTATGGATACAATATTACTGGAACATACCCACACAAAATCACACATTTGCTATACATGGATGATCTAAAACTACTGGCAGCAACAACTCAACCAATTACTAAAGATAACAGAAGTATTCAGCAATGATATAAATATGGCTTTTGGAACAGACAAATGTAAGAAAAATAGCATAGTCAAGGGAAAACACGCTAAACAAGAAGATTACATAATGGATAACCACAGCAACTGTATAGAAGCAATGGAAAAAACAGATGCCTATAAATATCTAGGATACAGACAAAAACTAGGAATAGATAATACAAATATTAAAGAAGAACTAAAAGAAAAATATAGACAAAGACTAACAAAAATACTGAAAACAGAATTGACAGCAAGAAACAAGACAAAAGCTATAAATACTTATGCTAGACCAATATTGACCTACTCATTTGGAGTAGTGAAATGGAGTAACACAGACCTAGAAGCACTCAATACATTTCCACGTTCACAATGCCACAAATATAGAATACATCACATACATTCAGCAACAGAAAGATTCACATTAAGCAGAAAGGAAGGGGATTTATCGACATAAAAAAACCTACATTATGGACAGGTAGACAATTTAAGAAAATTCTGTATAGAACGAGCAGAACACAAAGCAATCGCTCATATAAATACATCGGCTACACCAATGCAATTTCATAACCACTTCTACAACCCTTTAGATCACATAACATCAACAGATACGAAGAAAGTAAATTGGAAAAAGAAAACACTACATGGCAAGCACCCGTATCATCTAACACAGCCACACATAGATCAAGACGCATCCAACACATGGCTAAAGAAAGGCAATATATTCAGTGAGACGGAAGGATTCATGATTGCAATACAGGATCAAACAATAAACACCAGATATTACAGCAAGCATATTATTAAAGATCCCAATACCACAACAGATAAAATGCAGACTTTGCAGACAACAAATAGAAACAGTAGATCACATCACAAGCAGATGTACAATACTAGCAAATACAGAATACACCAGAAAACATGACAATGTAGCAAAAATAATACATCAAAAGCTTGCCTTACAACATAAACTTATAAAACAACACGTTCCCACATACAAGTATGCACCACAAAATGTACTGGAGAATGATGAATACAAATTATACTGGAACAGAACCATTATAACAGATAAAAAACCACCACATAACAAACCTGACACCATACTCACCAATAAAAAGAAGAAATTAACACAACTAATCGAAATATCCATATGCAATACAACAAATGTACAAACGGAAACAGGAGAAAAAATTGAAAAATACATCCAACTGGCTGAGGAAGTCAAGGACATGTGGCATCAGGATAAAGTTGACATTATACCAATTGTACTATCAACTACAGGAGTCATACCACACAATATCCACCAGTACATCAACACAATACAGCTACATCCAAACTTATATATACAACTACAGAAATCCGTAATTATTGATACATGTTCAATTACCCGAAAGTTCCTAAATGCCATATAACACATACCGTACAGTTAAAAGAAAGTCACACTTGATCAAGGTCCGCGTCACTTATCATTTTTAACCAGACTTAACGTCTGAGAAAGTAAAGAAATAATAATAATATCTCCCAACCTTGTTTCCACTCACTTGTCCATGAACCTATCCACAAAACATTTAAACAAAAAAACACTCACACTCTCACATTAACATAACAGAAATGAATAGACGTTAATTTTCAGCATATACTTAATCGGTTGGCAACAAATACATGTACGGAAAGAAACCAAACAGAATGAGATACACAGTCAACTCAAAGTAGTCATGTCTATATTAGTGACAAAAGACTGATGTGCAACACAGCAACAAGGGCAAACAAAATGAAAAGTGGGAAGAAAGATGTTCGAAACACAAAATCTTTGTTTCATAAATAAAGAGGTAGTGTGACCAGATGAGAGAAAACGCCGATGCCAACTAAAAACACGAAGAACCGTAAGTAATCATTCACTCACTTAAAAAGCGAGAAGTGAACTTTTTATAATCTAGGAATAATACACATCAAAACAGAAGTGCATCATAACTGTATCATTATAGATCACACTGATGATGCCTTAAAGTGAAAAAAGGCAAAGCGCGTCTGGGAAAATAAAACACAGCAGCAAGAGAAGAAGTTTTTATTTACAAAACAAATACACACATCAAAAAAGTTTTGCATCGCTTCGGTTCTGAGAGCTCCGGAACCTGTACAGAAAATTGGAAGAGAGATCAACATAAACATCATTTCTGCCCTTTTTATTGCTCATCAAAACCACACATTACATGTTGCACCACCATACAGCGGGACCTTCAGAGGAGGTTGACCAGATTGGCGTTCACACCGGTACTTCTAATACCAAGTAACACATCCTCTTGCATTCACACGTGCCTTTGTTCATCGTGGCATACTATCCACAAGTTCATCAAGGCACTGTCGGTCCAGATTGTCCCACTCCTCAACGGCAATGCGGTGTAGATCCCTCAGAGTGGTTGCTGGGACACGTCGTCCATAAACAGCCTTTTCCAATCTATCCCAGGCATGTTCGATACGGTTCATGTCTGGAGAATGTGCTGGCCACTATAGTCGAGCAATGTCGTTATCCTGAAGCAAGTCATTCACAAGATGTGCACGATGGGAGTGCGAATTGTAATCCATGGAAACGAATGCCTCGGCAATATGCTGCCAATATGGTTGCACTATCGGTCGGAGGGTGGCATTAACGTGTCGTACCGCCGTTACGGCGCCTTCCATGACCACCAGTGGCGTACGTCGGCCCCACATAATGCCACCCCAAAACAGCAGGGAACCTGCACCTTGCTTCACTCGCTGGACAGTATGTCCGAGGCATTCAGCCTGACCGGGTTGCCTCCAAACACGTCTCTGATGATTGTCCGGTTGAAGGTATAAATGACACTCATCGGTGAAGAGAACGTGATGCCAATCCTGAGCGGTCCATTCGGCATGTTGTTGGGACCATCTGTACCGCGCTGCACGGTGTCTTGGTTGCAGAGGAGGACCTCGCCACGGACGTCAGGAGTGAAGTTGCGCATCGTGCAGCCTACTGCGCACAGTTAGTCGTAACACGGCATCCTGTGGTTGCACGAACAGCATTATTCTACATGGTGGCGTTGTTGTCAGGGTTCCTCCGAGCCATAATCCGTAGGTACCAGTCATCCACTGCAGTAGTAGCCCTCAGGCGGCCTGAGCGAGGCATGTCATAGACAGTTCCTGTCTCTCTGTATATCCTCCATGTCCGAACAACATCGCTTTGGTTCACTCGGAGATGCCTAGACTCTTTCCTTGTCGAGAAACCTTCCTGGCTCAAAGTAACAATGCGGACGTGATCGAACCGCGGTATTTACCGTTTAGGCATGATTGAACTACAGACAACACCGAGCCCTGTACCTCCTTCCTGGTGGAATGACTGGAGCTGATTGGCTGTCTGATCCCCTCCGTCTAATAGGCGCTGCTCAGACAAGGCTGTTCACATCTTTGGGCGGGTTTAGTGACATCTCTGAACAGTCAAAGGGACTGTGTCAGTGATAAAATATCCGCAGTCAATGTGTATCTTCACGAGTTCTGGGAACCGGGGTGATGCAATACTTTTTTTGATGTGTCCAGGGTGTATACGACCCAGGACAACCGGGAAAAACCCGGAAATTGTTTACAATTCCAGGAATTTTTCATTGTTTTAGTTTTCAGCTAAATTTTTGTGATTTTGAATGGTAAGAACCAATACTCTAACAAAGGTTGTTACTGTACTCCGCTACTGCAACAACGAAACATGAACCAGAGAGAGAGAGAGATAGAGAGAGAGAGAACTTAAAAAACCTAAGTTGCAAAGGAAATGCGCCGTATACAACAACAAAACACAGTGCTCATACAAGTGTCCGCCAACAACAAAGTGTGTGAAAGGCTTTTCGAAGAAAATGGTTAAAATGGCTGTGAGCACTATGGGACTTAACTTCTGAGGTCATCAGTCCCCTAGAACTTAGAACTACTTAAACCTAACTAACCTAAGGACATCACACACATACATGCCCGAGGCAGGATTCGAACCTGCGACCGTAGCGGTCTCGCGATTCCAGACTGTATCGCCTAGAACCGCTCGGGCACCCCGGCCAGCACTTTTGGAAGACTATGCAATGCCTCATAACAACAGATTGCTTCCAATGAGCGTAACGTGACAACTGTTTAAATTAGATTCCTTTGAGCAGTTGCTGGCGGGCTGTTGTGCATTCGCAGTTAAGCCGCGTATGAGTAGTACCTTCTCCCACTTCTGGTTAAGTGTGGCTTGGCGGCACTACCTAATATTGCCCCGGTTTGGAAATATCGGAGATCCGGGGCTGATGCACAGAGCAGTCTGAGTTGTGGTGGGGGAGGTGGGTCATCTCCACATGAGCTGTGATTTTGTTGTTTCCTCGTCGTTGCTCTCACGGTGAATGATAAAACTAATTTTTGTGACCGGGAGATATCAAATGAATTAATTATGTTCGCATAATTACGGAAGGCTAAAATATGTTATTAGTTTCAGATTTTATTTCTAACTTTCTGACAGTCAAGCATTAATCGCCTTGCAAAACAATGAAGTTATCTTTGTTGGTTTGCTATAGAGATTTGGCTTTTATTAATCTTTTCTGCTGAGGCAGTCAGTTTATTTGAAACGAACTGTTTAATTTCTCACTGTTGGCTGTTTTCAACTGTTCGCTGCATTTCAAGTGCACGTATGATATTATGCCATAATAAAGAATCAAACATGAGATAATACAATAGTGGTACTCGAAGAAAATTTACATCCGAATCTGGACATACGAATGTGCACTTTAAGACGAATTATGGATTTTAGTAGGGATCACGAAATGCCGATGCTCTTGAAGTATCCTCTGATGTCTTGTTTCTTTTATGACATAATGCAAGATCTTTTAATGTTTACACGTACGAACATATGGCCTTCCTGCGTCATCATGCGGTGACGACTGTTATCTGGCGCTATTTTCCAACTGCTGAAACGAACCTATTTCTAACAGGTAGCGGGAAAACATTGCAAATGGTGGTTTGAAAAGCGTGACATACATTAAAAGCAAATTTCCTTTTACGCAAGGTGAACCACGTGTGAGAATGAATTTCTTAAATAACAAAGCGTTTGACTCTGATTTAAAAATCAACTCTTTGAGGATTGCCATTTAGAAGAATTTCAAGCCCAGAAAATCATTTAGGTCGTTATTAAAAATTTTGGTGGCACGTTTGCGTGATGTGTCTTGAAGTTTAACATGCGCAGAAAAGATCAACATGATATGTGGAAGCTTAGCTTCTCTTCCAGCTTATTAATCTTACAGACCAATATTATATGTGAATGCTATGTATATTAATTTAAGCCATTAACTTTTCCTATTTGTGTTTTCGCGCTACTTAAGAGTGATCTTGCTATTGGCTGACTACATCACGTGTCCTATGCTGTCATCGGCTGGCGAGACCACGTGACATGAGTGATGAGTGGCTTACAAAAGCGCATCGCAATCTCAATTTCAATGCTTCGGAAAGTAAAATGCGGTATTTGGTGGAATTCGAATTTATACCTTCGTAATACGAAAATATGCAGTGTACATATTGCTGCACATCAAAGGTTTTTCAAAACGTGTTTTTTGCCCCCTGAGTTTCGTTTCATAAAGTGGCGGGAAATTCTACGTTGGTATATAAAACCGTACACATTCAAAGGATTGATGAGTTTTACAGTGCCAAGGAATAGTATACGATCACTTAACACGGAAAGAGTGTATTTTCGCCCGGGAGAAAGTGTATTTTTAATCGGGAAATCCGGCATTTTTTTTCCTTGTCCACGTAGACACCCTGTGTGTATAACCTATCATTTGATCGCATGTCTCCCCTCGGTAGGTGAAGTAATTGTGTGTGTGTGTGTACGCAGCCGGGCAGGCGGTGGACGACTTCATTGAGAAGCTGGTGCCGCTGCTGGAGAAGGGCGACATCATCATCGACGGCGGCAACTCGGAGTACCACGACACGGAGCGGCGCACCAAGGCGCTGCGCGAGAAGGGCCTCCTCTTCATCGGCACCGGCGTGTCCGGCGGGGAGGACGGCGCGCGCTACGGGCCCTCCCTCATGCCCGGCGGCGACAAGGGGGCGTGGCCGCACGTCAAGGACATCTTCCAGGTGCAGTCTCTCACTTCCTCCTCACCCTCCCCTCCCCTCCCAAAAGATAACCTGTGGTGTGACCACCACGTTTAGCATTCCACAGATCTCTCCCATTAAACAACAATAAACAAGCTAGAATGAGATTCTCGCTCTGCAGCGGAGTGTGCGCTGATATGAAACTTCCTGGCACATTAAAACCGTGTGCCGGACCGAGACTCAAACTCGGGACCTTTGCCTTTCGCAGGCAGGTGCTCTACCAACTGAGCTACCCCAGCACGACTCGTGCCCCGTCCTCACAACTTTAATTCCGCCAGTACCTCATCTGCTACCTTCCAAACTTTACAGAAGCTCTTCTGTGAACCTTGGAGAATCAGTTGGTAGAGCACATGCCCGCGAAAGGGAAACGTCCCTAGTTCAAGTTTCGGTCTGGCACACAGTTTTAATCAGTCAGGAAGTTTCAATAAACAAGCTGCAAACATTGTAAGAAAAACCTCAACAGGCACAATTTCCAAAGTGAAGTTTACGGAAGAATTGTCCCTACCATTTTAAATCGAGACTGGTGTGCGACAGAGCGACAGATTATCTCCGATATTATAGAACTGTGCCGTGGAGAAGATTGTGAGAATTTGGAACTCTGAACTTGAAAATCGAGGAATTAGCCCAATCTGTATAGAAAAAAAATTGGGAAGGATCGAAGTCAAGTGCTTGGCATCTGCTGATGATTTTGTGATACTTTCAGAGAACTTGTAAGAAGCGGCCATACAGATCGACCTACTAGAAAGGATTCGGATCTCGAAAGAGAAGACCAAATTCGTTAACGGGGGTAGGACGTCAAACGGGCCGACTGGGAGCAGGAGAGTCACCACAGGACATTTTAATTTCTACTGCCTATACTTTTACAAATAAACTCATAAAACGTTGTCACCATGACCAGGAAGAATTGAGGACTCTCACTCATCACGGAGAAAGTTCAAAAACGTAGAAAAATACCTTTTTTTACATGTGAAATTTCATCATTTTTTCACTTATTACTGGCTGCATTTGTTGCTATAGGTACACTTTTTCTTCCTAAGTAAGAGAGATTCTTCGATGAATTTTTCATAGCATACAAACAGTAGTTACAGGTGTATGAAACACTAGAATTTTTCCAAATCTATTAAAAAATTGTGGAAAAAATTGAGATAATTAACTATAAAACTTGAATTATTTCTAAACATGAAGTTTAAAAGTAACAGTTCATTCATTTTTTCATAAATTAAATAACTTCTAGAGTTTCATACACCTGTAACTACTGTTTGTATGCTGTGAAAAATTCATCGAAGAATCTCTTACTGTACCTATACCTATACCTGTACCTATAGCAATAAATGCAGCCAGTAGTAAGTGAAAAAATGATGAAATTTCACATGTAAAAAAAAAAGCGTTTTGCTAAGTTTTTGAGCTTCCACTGCTATGAGTATGAATCCTGAATCCTTCCCGGTCATGCTGTTAAAGTTTTATGAATTTATTTGTAAAAGTATAGGCAGTGGAAATTAAAATGTCCTGTGGTGCCTCTCCTGCTCCATTTGACGTCCTACCCCCTTAAGTGGCAAACATGGACCACAATTCCTTGAAACAGAGATTGGAAGTATTGAGGGAGAGAAAAAATTCAAATACTTCAGTGAAGCTGTACGAGAGTGCGGACTGGAAAAAGCTGCTGCGGGGGGCCGGATCTCAAAAATTGGAGAGAGCTTACAGATTAACTAAAAACATTTTCAATAGAAGGTGCGTTCTTTTGGAATGCCAAAAATAAAGCACTACAATGCAAAAAACAGAGTGCCTGTATGCCAGTGTATGGCTTTCAATGAATTGAAAGTTGGAAAAGCTGAAGATACTACAAAGAAGAATGTTACGGAAAATCATGGGTCTGACCCAGGTCGAAACTGGGTGTAAACTTTCTACCAACAATGAAATCTACAAAAACGTGGAGAAAATCTCGGAGGCCATCAAAGAGAGGAGTTTTTCACTTCTAGGACACCTGTACAGAATGGACAAAACCAGACTAACCAAAAGGATATTAGTATACTTGTGGAAAAAGAAGACTACTAAGACACGAATTAAGGAAGCTCTTAAAGATCTGGAAATGTTCAACATTCAGGAAGTTCAGATGTTAAATATGGATACATTTCGGACAGTGCTTCAAAATTCGAAAGGGTTTAAAGCCTAAAAGAACTAAGAAGACTGGAAGAGCCTGGATGGATGAACAATCAACAGCAGAGCGTCCATATGAGGGAGTACCGGAGAAAGAGGAGACTTCAGACAAAGAAGAAATGAAATTGTAGCATGATCCTAAGTGGTAAATTTGCAGATAAAAAGTATACGTCGGAAATTGAAATACTGATTAATATTAAAAATTACAATAGAACTTCCTTATAACAACATTGGTTGCAATGACAATGTGGCTGTGCCGTTGTGATTTCTGTGGTATGGCCATATTCCTCGTAAGGCTGCATTCACAGTGGCACCGACAACTGTCATCGGACGTCGTCACTCGAGGTTGCGTGACAAAATTGGCCCACAGCTTGGTCTCATTCGTCGGTTTTTGACAGGATCGAGGAGGCTAGGTTAGGTTAGAATCAATTCTGCTACGAAGTAGGTTACATTTTAACCTCCAAGGACGGGATGGGTACCACAATGCCTCTGTACTTGGATACAAGTGCTGCAGTGTGGCATTTCCTATTAAAAAGATACCGAATGCATGTAAATTGGCTGTAGCTGTCTCCAAAAGAACGTGGCGACTACTGTACACTCTTGCCTTCAGTTCTTGGAATTACACAACAAGATGAAGGGGGAAATGCCGTGCCACAAAAGTTAAAAATGCGTTAACTTTGTGCCACCAGTTTTCTTCTCCCGCCATCGATTAGTATGAGGAGCAGCCACTACCTTTCAATCTGACGTGCCATTCTTGATGTTTCACTTGTATACATGAATATTAAGAAAGTATGTAGTTACTATCATATACCACATTAAAGCTCTCTCTCAAACACTTTGTTCAGAGTATAGTTTATGATGCTGCTGCGGTAGGCTGTGCGATTTCAGTGTATAAAGGACTTGCCAATGCAGTTATGAGCACATGATGGTTAAGTTACATGGTGAAAGTAGATGCTGTTTCTATCGTACGATACGCAGATAAAATTTGAGAGAGAATGAGGAGGAATTACTTAATTAGTGAAAGATAGATACCGAGCGAGGTGGCGCAGTGGTTAGCACACTGGACTCGCATTCGGGAGGACGACGGTTCAATCCCGTCTCCGGCCATCCTGATTTAGGTTTTCCGTGATTTCCCTAAATCGCTTCAGGCAAATGCCGGGATGGTTCCTTTGAAAGGGCACGGCCGATTTCCTTCCCCATCCTTCCCTCACCCGAGCTTGCGCTCCGTCTCTAATGACCTCGTTGTCGACGGGACGTTAAACACTAATCTCCTCCAATCTCCTCCTGAAAGATAGATCAATGCAATGGTGGCAGGATATTAGGTAACCACATTCTAGTACGGGAAACTTTAGTGCTCTTTAAACATTTGCTCATTGGATTTGAGAAAGAAAGCAACGAGGTTTCTGATGGCAGCATTATTTCAGATAGAGTGTAGCTTTTAATAAAGGAATCATCTAAGTTATCACAGTGTCTTTTTAGTGCATTTGCTGGAAGCATAGCTTCAAAATTCAGTATAGAAAAAATTTAACGCTCCGTAGTGTTCGGGGTGCAAGAGTGAAGATATTCCCTTTACATTAGTCTTGGGGCATCATAAATAGCATCCTGCATAGCGCACACACAAACTTTGTATTTCTCAGAATGTGGTATAGGCTTGAATGTTGGAAAGATGTAATCGCCAGATGTCAAAAACCAAAGTGTCATGTCTTTCCTTGAGCCAGAACTGCGTCTTTAATGTGAGTGTCACATTTTTTAACTGAGCTCTAATCACACCTCTAGAAATACTTGAAATAAGCGTTTGTTATCCGAAAGTGTTTCACGTATGAGCCTTCGGCTTTACCTACTCAAGGTCATCAGTGATGACCTCGAAAGGCAAGATTACAAACACCATGTTTAGCTGAATTTATTTGAAGTTGTGTAAAGATGCATTAATTAACCTTCAATGATTGTCATTTAACATATGTATGAAGGATAAACAAAGCTTAAACTAAGATACTCCAAATACATAAAGCACTGAAAACTGAACCAAAATAACACCACATTTACAAACCATTTCATGTAACAGAATCACCCCCTACTGGCATAAAAACATCAGTAAGCAGTAATAATAAATGGTAGACAGCTAATGTCCACCCACCAGAACACAAAAAAGATCCACAAGAGTAATTTTGAACATAAGATATGCCATCCTTCTCATTTGAACAAATTACACTACTGGCCATTAAAATTGCTACACCAAGAAGAAATGCAGATGATAAACGGGTATTCATTGAACAAATATATTATACTAGAACTGACATGTGATTAAATTTTCACGCAATTTGGGTGCATAGATCCTGATAAATCAGTACCCAGAACAACCACCTCTGGCCAACGGCCTTGATACGCCTGGGCATTGTCAAGCAGAGCTCGGATGGCGTGTACAGCTACTGCTGCCCTTGCAGATTCAACACGATATCACAGTTCGTCAAGAGTAGTGACTGGCGTATTGTGACGAGCCAGTTGCTCGGCCACCATTGACCAGATGTTTTCAATTGGTGAGAGATATGGAGAATCCGCTGGCCAGGGCAGCAGTTTTCTGTATCCAGAAATGCCCGTACAGGACCTGCAACATGCGGTCGTGCATTATCCTGCTTAAATGTAGGGTTTCACAGGGATCGAATGAAGGGTATAGCCACGGGTAGTAACACATCTGAAATGTAACGTCCACTGTTCAAAGTGCCGTCAGTGCAAACAAGAGGTGACCGAGACATGTAACCAATGGCACCCCAAACCATCATGCCAGGTGATATGCCAGTATGGCGACAATGAATACACGCTTCCAATGTGCATTCACCGCGATGTTGCCAAACACGGATGCGACCATCATGATACTGTAAACAGAACCTGGATTCATCCGAAAAATATAACGTTTTGCCATTCGTGCACCCTGGTTCGTCGTCGAGTACACCATCGCAGGCACTTCTGTCTGTGATGCAGCGTCAAGGGTAACCGCAGCCATGGTCTCAGAGCTGACAGCCGATGCTGCTGCAAATGTCATCGAACTGTTGGTGCAGATGGCTGTTGTCTTGTAAACGGTCCCATCTGTTGACTCAGGGATCGAGACTCGGCTGCATGATCCGTTACAGCCGCGCGGATAAGATGCCTGTCATCTCGACTGCTAGTGATACGAGGCTGTTGGGATACAGCACGGCGTTCCGTATTACCCTCCTGAAGCCACCGATTCCATATTCTGCTAATAGTCATTGGATCTTGACGAACGCGAGCAGCAATGTCACGATACGATAAACTGCAATTGCGATAGGCTACAATCCGACCTTTATGAAGGTCGGAAATGTGATGGTAGGCGTTTCTCGTCCTTACACGAGGTATCACAAGAATGTTTCACCAGGCAACGCCGGTTAACTGCTGTTTGTGTATGAGAAATAGATTGGAAACTTTCCTCAGGTCAGCACGTTGTAGGTGTCACGATCAGCGCCGACCTTGTGACTGCTCTGAAAAGCTAATCATTTGCATATCACAGCATCTTCTTCCTGTCGGTTAAATTTCCCGTCTGTAGCTTGTCATCTTTGTGGTGTAGAAATTATAATGGCCAGTAGTGTATTTTTTTGAGGTTATAATTCACACCTAAACCTGTGACATCAGTAGACAGATTCTAAACTATATCTCGATAATGATATTTTTATCCTCAGGGTGCCACAAACTCATTCTTTCTCGAATTGAGCATCAGTTTCTCACAGCTCATTTGTGAGAATGTCAGTTGATTTGACCGAAGAAAACAAACTGATTTGAATTTCGTCAATTGAGAAAGTGTATACGTTCTGGCAGTGAGATCAGCCACAGTGTGACTGCACTTGTAGTGGTGTACTGATTTGAAAAGGTTGGCTGTCTTCGACCTACGCTGATCGTCGGCGGAATTCGTAGATATCGGTGCCACTTTGACTGCAGCCTGTGTAGGGTTGCCATCTATCCTGATAGATCAGTCACCCTTATGGACTTTCTTGTCCCAGCATATCGTCAAAACCTAATTTTGTCCTGATTCTACACAATGCTGTTGCAAGTAGGGTTATGTTTGAACCCTACTCAAACTGTTCGAACAGTTTGGGAAATCGCGGATTCTGTGCGATCTTTTGGTCGGCCTGTGATCTAGTGACTTGTGTTGGTGCTATCACAATGACCTGTCCTAGCATTTTTAATTCACTACATGTTTTAATATTAAAATAACAGTTGCACACAGGCAGTGATATCTTATATGGTGGAGGCACGCGTGACAATGGCAACAAATAAATAAAAGATTGCAGTCATGGTTCTGTATACTTTTTGAGCTTTCGCTCATCCTACGATCTGGTAAGGTCTGATGATACTATCCGGGAGACTGGTCATTCCACTGTTACTTATTCTTGCGGTAAAAATTACAGTTACTTTATTAAGATACATTTTGTTAGTTTGAAATTCAATTGTTGGTTAGTTGGCTTGACTGTTTCATCGGAATGTTGCTGTCTTCTGTTCAAAGTGATTAAAATATGGTAAAGTTATTGAACGTGTTATTGAAATGTGTGGACTGGGATTGAATTGCTCATTTGCAACCTACTTGGTGAATCATTACCGCCTCTCATAATAAAATAAAATATTATATTGGGTTCAGTCAAGCAATATTTTTGGAGAACAACATTTTTGTCTATTTCTCTCGGCTTTACTTAAAAATTGGTGTAAATATTTATTTCCCATACATACTGTATGAGAACTTGTATTCTAAATTTGCTAGAACACGATAGGGGTTTGTGCATTGGTACGATTTAATGCTGTTCCAACCACATTTTTACAAAACTGAAAATTATGGAGAGTCATAAATTATAGTTGTGGTAAGTTCGCACTGAAGGAGATGGGAGGGTTGCGGTTAGTTGATACTTCATGAGGGAGGGTGGGAAGCAAAGGAAAGGGAAACGCTGCATCGGGACATTATGCGGAATGTGTGGTCGACCGGGATCCAAACCCAGGATCTCCCGCTTACCAGGCAGGTGTGCTAACAACTGCACCACCCGGACACAGTGTTCACCACAACTGCACGGACTCTCTCGGCACGCCTCCCGGGCGACCCGTACTCCGTCTCTCACCACCCGTCAGCAGTCTGTGTGGCTGTCTGTGTGCTCATTGCTCAATACTCAGAGATTCCCACAGGAGGTCGTCGTATTTGTGTGTGCCCATCGAAGAAGGTGGATTCGTTGCCCATAAAGGTGAACCAGTTAATATGAGTGTGCAATGTAGGACGGACATCGTGCATTCGTATAAACTTATTGTAACCTACAAAAGTGCCTAAGGTTTAAAAGAGAAAGTGTCACTTTTCAGATGGTTGCACAAAAGAGTTGCGTTTTGTCAAAAGGATGTATGTATCGGGAAGTACTGTGTGAGATTTGTAGCTGTTATATCTCAGTAACTATGCGGGTAGGGCCGATGTGAGGCATCACATTTCTATGAAAATCGTACAAATAAATCCGCAATAGCATCGTCATTGAGGCCTATTTCTACATTCATAGTTAAAGAAGATACTCAGGAAGAATTGCTCATTGCTGCTGCAGATCTAATAATAGCCTATAATATTGTAAAGCATCACTCAGTCAGTTCTCTCGACTGTACCGAAAAACTGAATGCCACAATGTATTCTGACTCCTAAGTCACCACAAAGCAGTCTACAGGCGGGACCAAACCAACAGCAGTTGTTGAAAATATTTTCGCACCACATTGCGTGTCCAAACGCGTAAAACAATTGCAACAACTTTCATTTTACAGCATACACACCGATACATCGAATCACGAGGCTGAAAAGGTGTTTCCTTTACTTATTCAATAATGACGGAATCCAAAAGAAGCTGAAGTTTGACTCACTGAATAACGAAACATTGGAGACAGTTGCAAAGTTTTGTCTAGATACTTTAAGACAGCTGCAGATTCCATTAGGTAAATTAATCACTTTTTTGGAGACAATACTGACACCAGTTTTGGAGGGGTTTGTCGACACGGCCAGCAGAATGCGTTTCGTCAAAGTAAAGAAAAACTAGGAAAAAATGTAGAAGGAATGGGATGCCTTGCCCATATTCCCCCAATACTGTATCGAGTGCTGACGAGTCTTCACTGCCGACATTGAAATAATTGTCACGAAAATATTTAACTATTCTTCAGTATGCACAGTAAGGACAAAGAAACTGAAAGAGTGCTGCTTGTACGTTGAAGTCAGTCGCCAGGCTCTTCTATCTCATCCAAAAACAAGACGGCTGTCGTCATACCCTCATTTGAGAGAATTCTCAGCTTTGGTTTCCATTATAACAATTTTTGACACTGAATACAGGCCACATAAAATAATTTCACATGGTTTCAGTACTCTGGTCAGTGAAATTTACTCCATCTTACTTACTGAATCATTATGTTTATCAAAATCTTGGGGGTAAAAATAGTGAATGGATACAAAGAGATGATTACAGTAGCAGATTCAGAATGATGTTAAGTTGCCGTGGTTCTTCAGAGATGAAGAGGCATGCACAGGACAAATTAAGAGCTGCACAAAATAAGTCTTCGGACTGAAGACCACAAGAGCAGTAACAAAATTATCCAAGATTTTCTAAATGCTAGGAGGGACTTCTTCAGAGTGCTATGTTAATATTTCTTAATAGTTACAAGGGTGTGTCAAATGAAAACCTTAAATATTTTTCTAAATGTTATTTATTGTGCAGAAGTGGTACAAAGCTGTATCACTTTTCAACATAATCTGCCCCACGCTCAATGCAAGTCCTCCAGCGCTTACAAAGTGCATAAATTCCTTTAGAAAAAAATTCTTTTGGTAGTCTGCGGAACCACTCGTGCACCGCGTGGCATACCTCTTCGTTAGAATGGAACTTCTTTCCTCCCATTGCGTCTTTGAGTGGTCGAAAGAAATGGAAATCACTTGGGGCAAGGACTGGTGAGTATGGGGGATGAGGAAGACACTGAAAATGCAGGCTTGTTATTGTTGCAACTGTTGTACGGGCAGTGTGGGGCCTTGCATTTCATGTTGCAAAAGGACACCTGCTGACAGCAATCCACGTCGCTTTGACTTGATTGCAGGCCGCAGATGATTTTTTAGGAGATCTGTGTATGATGCACTGGTGACAGTGGTCCCTCTAGGCATGTAATGCTCCAAAATGACTCCTTTTTCATCCCAAAACAGAGTCAGCATAACCTTCTCTGCTGATGGTTGTGTTCGAAACTTCTTTGGTTTTGGTGATGAGGAATGGTACCATTCCTTGCTCGCTCTCTTCATTTCCGGTTGTTGGAAGTGAACCCAGGTTTCGTCCCCAGTAACGATTCTTGCAAGGAAGCCATCACCTTCTCGTTCAAAGCGCCGAAGTAGTTCTTCATAAGTATCGACATGTCGTTTTCTCGTTTCAGGAGTCAACTGCTGTGGCACCCATCATGCAGACACTTTGTGAAACTGGAGCACATCGTGCACAATGTGGTGTGCTGACCCTTGACTAATCTGTAAACGTGCTGTAATGTCATTCAGTGTCACTCGGCGGTTTTCCTTCACTATGGCTTCAAAGCTGCAATGTTCTGTGGAGTCACGACTCGTTGTGCCTGACCTGGACGAGGAGCAACTTCCACTGAAGTCACACCATTTGCAATCGTCCTACTCCATTCGTAGACTTAATGCTGTGACAAACGTGCATCACCGTACTGAATCTTCATTTGACGATGAATTTCAATAGTTTTCACACCTTCACTGTGCAAAAACCGAATAACAAAAATGGTTCAAATGGCTCTGAGCACTATGGGGGACTCAACTGCTGTGGTCATCAGTCCCCTAGAACTTAGAATTACTGAAACCTAACTAACCTAAGGACATCACACACAGCCATGCCCGAGGCAGGATTTGAACCTGCAACCGTAGCAGCAGCGCGGCTCCGGACTGGAGCGCCTAGAACCGCACGGCCACTGCGGCCAGCAAACCGAATAACAGAACGCTGTTCTTCCCTGGTGCAAGTCGCAAGTGGGGCGGCCATTTTTATACTGATACTGCAACGGTATGTGTGCATCTGCACTATGCTGCCACCTAAGGCCATTCTGCACGCTGTTTGTAGCACGCTTGACAACTTACAGCGTAACGGCGCGAAATTTCGATTTGTTATTACAAATTTAAGGTTTTCATTTGACTCGCCCTGATAGAATAAAATAGTTATAAGAATGGGTTTTGAAAAACTTAATTATAAGAATTTAAACTGAAGTATACAGTTGTCAATATGTAAATAATCCCAAAAATCCCACTGAAACCCAATTTAACCCACTCGTTTGGTTTTCAAAAAAATACTGGGGTTATTCCTAACTCTGCTGCAGTCTGAATGTTGACCTATGGACTTTGTTCACCATTGCTCTTTGAGGATTATTGATATTTTGAATCAAACTGTCATATAACTAGAATTTCCAATTCCTTGGACTTGACCCACATGGCTCGCAGCCCCTCATATAGTGAATTGCTGTAATTAATTATTGTGTTTAGTGTCATCATTCCTAGCACAGTCACTACTGAAAAAAAAAGTTATATTTTTCTAAATCTTTGGGGAAAATGTGCACAGTGTTGTTGTTTAAAATAGCTGAAGGAGGGTGGTAGTTTATAGAGCATTAATTTTAATCAGAGCTAACTGTCTGTATTTTAGCTAAGCTGTATCTAATACAACCCTGAAAAATACTACCACTTTTATCCTCAATCTAAAAAAAAGAAATACTCGTTTCCTCGTCGGGTTTTGACCGTGGGATAACGACATAAATTATGGCCGCACTTAATATCTGAATCTAAGTGGTAGTATAGCTGGGATGCCACACAGAGACTTGCTTCAAAATAAAAACACAGACACTAAATTCCCCATCCCCCCTCCCAATTAGTGTTTCCTTTTCATGTCGTAATTTGTTTTCCTCTTACGTGTGCAGGGGATAGCGGCAAAGGCGAACGGGGAGCCGTGCTGTGACTGGGTGGGTGATGGCGGTGCGGGCCACTTTGTGAAGATGGTGCACAACGGGATCGAGTACGGCGACATGCAGCTCATCTGCGAGGCCTACGACCTGATGCGGCTCGCGCTCAAGATGGACCACCAGGAGATGAGTGACGTGAGTACTGCCCCGCGCCGTACTGCTGTGGGGCCTGACTTACACTTCTGCCCCAAAGACAGGTCTTGAAAGAGCGTAATTATCCTCAAGTTTTGTTTCCATTATCAAACATCTCATAGTAGTCTCAGTGCTGCCTTACCTTTTCTTACGTCAAACTGATCATCCTGTAGCAGATCCGGCACTTGGTATTCCATCCATGTGTGGGTTATTTGTCAAGCAATTGGGGTATGCGAACTATTAACAGTTCCCGCATTTATCTGCCCTCGTTACCTTCGGGATTGTGTGAATGATACTTGTTCTGAAGTCTGATGCTGAGGCTCCTGTTTCAGAGATTGCACACGTGAACTGTGTAATCTTTTGGTTGTTATTTACCTCGACCTTCTCTTCCTCCTTGCCATGTGGCTCTAATTCCATCTCCTGTGGCAACATCTTGATCTTAAAACAACAAGTGCACCCTTCATCTTCAGTTTTTTGTTGGATGTATTTCAATTTCTGTCTTTCCCTGTAGTTTTCACCCTCTGGCGCTACCAGATTTCTCTCCGTGATGATGCTGTGAAGAACCCTCTCAGTTCTTATCTTACCAGTTGTGTTAGTCTGTTGGTCGTTTTTGGAGTAACGGTGCTGGGAGGCAGCCCAACAACTAACACAAAAGAGATGAATCGGCATGAAATTTACACAATGAGAGACAGTTACTACTTGCAGTACTGCAATTAAAGCACGGATTCTTGATGAATCTAGATTGGTGCCATGAACAGTCTTCCCTGTAGCGTAAGAAAAATACAGTGCTATGCACAAATACTGAAATCACAAAAATGTGTTTTATATCTTATTGTGTCCATGGAAATTTTTAGTGTCTGATTTTGCAGCAAACTTGGTGCTTAACAAAAAGTCAGTTGTTCGATTATTACACATATATATTTACTAGAAGTCACTATTAGATTGCACTGATATCATGAAATTTCTGTTGTTGCCGATGAAGCAGTCCATCCACTAAATCTTGATGATTATTAGCACATATATATTTGAGATGTCTTGCAGGATGCAAGAAATTACTGCCGCTTCCTATGATTGCACGCAAAAGTGATGCTTATGAAAGAATATAGCATTTACTACACACATTGTTGACACACAAGTAAAAATTATGTGTTCTTTTTACGTGAGATCTTAAACATAAGTACTCTCGAGCTAGATTGAAACAAAAGTCGTTAAAAAAATTGAATATTCTCTGGACATTGTTCTTATGTTACAAAGATAATCTTAAAAGCCCATCTCTGCAGTCGTCTGTGGCAACATACAGATTTCTTATTACTAATGAGCAAAAGAAAACATTATTACAAATTAATAACTAGAAAAAATAAAAAGGTATTATATTGAGAGCTAGTTGTTTAGGTATTACAAACAGTCTACTTAATTTTAAGTATCCTTCTATAACACCAAACATTTCAGTACTATTTTCCAATTTTCCCAGTGTCTGTGTTCACTACCATATAATGTTGTGCTCCAAATGTACATTTTCAGAAATTTCTTTCACTACCTAATACCCATATTTGACACTGATAGACCTATTTTGGCCAGGAATTCCGTCTTTGCTTTTGCTAGTCTGCTTTTTGTAAGCTAGCAGAATTCCATAATTTGACAGTGCTTCTCTGCAGCGTAATGTAAGTTGTGTATTTTTCTCTGTACTTGGACTAAACATGTGTAAGCAGTGTGTCTTGTCTCTTAGTATACAGAATATTTATAGACCCATTATATTATATATAAAGGTATGGCAGACTTGATAATAGCATAATATAAAAAGTGAAACTGATAATCTTGTTCACCTCATTACTTTTGTCTTTCTTCAGTTCTCTCTCAATCTATATTCTGTACTTGTTATACCAGTGACCAGGAAATTTACCCCACAACCTCTGCCTCCTTGGCAGTCAAACACAGTGAAAATTTCATCCACCACCGTGATTCAGACTGGCATACATCAGTTGGACACGTCAGTACGGACGTGCAGTAGTGACCTGAGCCACAGATATGGCTTCAATGGTTCCAGAGATTAGCTTTCACATATAGACCAATGAAAACGGTGGGGGACTTCTAATTTATAATACGTATGGATGGTTCCAGGGTGTTCTGCCATTCACTGGTAGATGACTATGGCGTCATTTTAAGAGTGGTGAATTAGTATAATTCATCATAGTTCTGTCATCTTACATGAAACATCTATAAATTATGTACAAATGGCTTTCAAAGAGTTTTGCACAGTCGTCTCTATTTTTTTTATTTTTTGCAGGAGGAAAATGAAATTTTTTGTGAACACACTTGGAACATTTAGCTATACATTGAGCCTGCTCAATGTAGCCTCCGTCAGCCGCGACGCATCTGGCCCAACGTTCTTTCCATGATGTAAATGCACTTTGGTAAAATTCTGGAGATTGACTTTTACACCATCGCTTGACACAGGAAATAAGGTCTTTCTCACTATAAAATGTTTTAGCGCCCAGGTGAGCCTTCAGACAACCAGAGAGGTAAAAATCGGACGGAGCCAATTCCGGAAAGTAGGGAGGATGAGGAACAATTTTCCAACCCATTTTCCTGATTTTTCTCTGTGTCATAAGGGCTATATGGGGTTTGCATTGTCACAGTGTAGTCTGATGAGCTGACCCTGAAGCTGTGGTCTGTTGGTCTTGATGGCACGTCGCGGCTTGTCCAGCGACAAACACCGAGCGAGGTGGCGCAGTGGTTAGCACACTGGACTCGCATTCGGGAGGACGACGGTTCAATCCCGTCTCCAGCCATCCTGATTTAGGTTTTCCGTGATTTCCCTAAATCGCTTCAGGCAACTGCCGGGATGGTTCCTTTGAAAGGGCACGGCCGATTTCCTTCCCCATCCTTCCCTAACCCGAGCTCGCACTCCGTCTCTAATGACCTCGTCGTCGACGGGACGTTAAACAACACTAATCTAACCAGTGACAAAGAGTAACGGCCTGGTTAGTTGTGGACGGAGGTACCAAAAAGTCAATGAAAAGGACACCACACTGATCTCTGCTGTTCGTGAAGGTCTCAGTGTCTTCTTCCGAGGGGAACCCGGATGATGCCACTCCACGGATTGGGTTTTTCACTCAGGTTCAGACAGAAACACCCGTGTTTCATCCTGGGTAACGACACCGTCAAAACAGTTTCCACTCTTCAGTAAAGGTCTTCATGAGACCCTTGCACACATTATTCCTCATAGTTTTCATTTCGCTAGTCAGTAATGTAAGCACTCAACGTACACAGATTTTTCTGTATCCTAATGACTGTACCAGTGATAGCACACTACTCAATGATGATTCATTTCAGCAAGCTGTCGTATTGTCACAAATCTGTCATTTTGGATTATTTGATCAATGGTCCCCTTACTCACATCACTCACTGCCGTCGACGGTCTACCGCATCGTGGGTTGTCCAGTTGAGAGAAATCACCTCCTTTAAACCTCTGCAACCACCGTCGGATACTGCTGCGATCCACTGTGTCACCGACCGTTGTCGCAACACGACATCTACTTCACCTCTAAAGAAAAGAAAATTCTTTTATATACCAGCTTATAGCTAAATGTTCAAAGTACGTTCACAGAAAATTTCATTCCCCTCCTGCAAAAAATACACTACTGTGCAAAACTTTTTGAACACCCTTTGTGCATGAATCTTCCTTGTGAACCACTGTGAAAACCGTATCAAAATTACTGCCATAAAACATCGATTTGAAGAGGCATGTTAAGCTGCAGTCGGGTAGTTTCCTTAAACTTGGAGGTAACTACAGATTCACACAGTTTATGGTCATAAGCATCATGTAAAATGCTAGGATGTCTGTTCCTACACAGTTTTAGTGGCAGGCGGGGAGCCAAAATTGCTCTGAATCAGAGCTTTTCATTCCACCTGTAAGAGAGCAGTAAAGTTTAGAACCTACAGCAGTGACAGTTTTAGAATACATAATGGGCTCAAACTTCCTTCACTGCAGTTTCACAGTCTTACTGGAAGCTGATGCTAATGCATTTGGAGACTTAAATTGAATACAGAAATAATATACATAAATATCACTATAAATTATTGTATATAATTTGGATACAATTATGCCTTTAGATTTGGAAACTAAGAGGCATTGTTTCAATATTTGTATGTTTTACAGCAGTAGGGCATTGCTACAGAACAAAAACTAATGTATTCTCTATGTGTTGAGAACCTTTCTTCAAACGAACAGTCAATGATTTCAGTTCATTTTCGTGCAATATTGTTCATTCCAAAGACAATGTAGCTCACTGTAAGGTTGGAGAATTAAAACAGCATAGCTGTGTGCATTGTGTTTTCCTTAAGTGAAAATTCAGTTGACTGTGAAAGTTACAAACATGAACAAAGTAAGTGCATTATTAAAAACTCCATTTACCAACAGGACTATCAATGAAAAAATTAAAATAAAACTGTAGGCAGTTTACTCCTCAATCTGAATCTGTAGTAACAAACACACAAATTGTTGCCGTAAGTTCAGTTCAGAAATTTACCAAAAGAAATTGATTTGTGGCTGGAAGAAAACAAAACTGTTGTGTTTGTCTTGTGTGTTATTTTGGTGAGATGTTCATTGGTGTAAGACCAAAATAACTGATTTTGGGCATATATGGTCTAAAATGAAAGTACATGAAATGTCAAAGTTGCTCATAAATAATGTTCTTAGTCTTTCATTTCTAGGCGAAACCAACTATCGGCTGAAATTGGATTCAAAAGATAGACAAACAGTTAACACCCATAAGAAACAAGTAGAAAAGAACACACATACAGTGAAGCACCAAAGAAACTGTTATAGGCATGCATATTCAAATACAGAGATATATAAACAGGCAGAATACGGCACTGCGGTCGGCAACGCCTATATAAGAAAAGTGTCTGGCACAGTTGTTAGATCGGTTATTGCTGCTACAGTGGCAGGTTATCAAGATTTAAGTGAGTCTGAACAAGATGCTACAGTCGGCGCATGAGCGATGGGACACAGCATCTCCACGATAGCGATGAAGTGGAGATTTTTCCGTACGACCATTCCACGAGAGTACCGTGAATATCAGGAATCTGGTAAAACATCAAATCTCCAACATTGTTGCAGGTGGAAAAAGATCCTGCAAGAATGGGACCAAAGATGACTGAAGAGAATTGTTCAACATGACAGAAGTACAGAATATAGCGAGGGAGAGTTGGCAAATCCACAGAACTTATAAGCTGTGTGGTTAGTTATTAAAATGGAACAAATGTGTAATAGTGGCCTGTAGTACCTGTGAGAGTCGAGTGAGAATGAAGTGGTTTCTGTGACAGTACAGGAAGCTCTTGTCTCAGTCGATCAGGTTGTCTGCCAGTTGTATTTCCACAGCTTCCTCGGCCACTGAATCTGTGTAAGGTGAGGCTGTGGCCAGTATGTTGACTTCCATTAATGAAGTGACCGATGAAATACAGTGTTCAGCCACTGCAGATTTGTGGAGCTGTGCAAGGTGGTTGTATCCCTGGTGTTAGACGTACTGTACTTGTGCACAATGGGTGTCTGTTCTGTGTAAAGTTTACCTCACCGACACAAATTCTTACAGAGGCGTCTGACTGCTCGGCAGCTCCAGATAGCGATTCACATATAGTGCTTCAATTTTTTTACGTCAGCCTCACATTTCTCGTTCTTCCTTTTTGATCGCATAAGATTCCAAGACAGCAGCACAAAAATATGGGGGTCACTCCAAAAGAAATGCACAATTTTCTTATAAAAATAGAATTTATGTTCTGTGCACCTTACATTATTACAGTACGTTCATATGTTCTCGAGAACTTACATGCCATTCTTCCTCCCCATCTCCATTAGTTTAAACTGGATTATGCCACTGTGGAACTGAGGGCTGTACAATGGGGGACACAAAATAACAGGAATTGAAAAGCTGCACATAGTGTGCTTGCAGTACCAGGTTGCGCCACCAGAGGGCCGTTGTAGAATCTCTCTCGAGAGTTATTCTTCCGGCCACCGCCATCTGACAGTGACTAGTGTCGTTTCTCTGGCAGTTCTGAGAGTGTGTGTACAGTGCAGACGTGGCACGAGAAAATGCGTACTACTTACGAAAAATGTGCGGCTGTGAAATTTTGTTGTCTACTCTGCAAGAATGAAGTGGAAATTTTGGTGACGATGCAAACATCGTGCAAAGAACTTGTTCTTAGTAAAACTCGAGTCTACGAATGCTTTTCTCAGTTTAAAAGGGGAGAAATAGCCATTGAAGATTGGCCCCATTCTGGTTGGCCTTCAATTGCTTCGTCAGATGAATGAAGATTGACACAGGACAATTGACAGTCTCGAAAACTTGTGTGGGTGGTCCTGGAGCTCAATTCAGGGCATTTTGACCGTTAGTTTGGGAATGTGAAGAGTGGCAGAAAAGTTTATGGTGCAACTTCTCACAGGACATCTATTATGGTGTTCTGCTAAGTCAGTGTACTGCCATTTGAGAGGATGGCTGTTCCAAGTCCCCATCTGGCCATCCAAATGAAAGGTTTTCTTGTAATCTCCTTGAATGGCTTCAAGAGGAAGCTGGGACGTGCTTTCAAAGTTTGGTTCACGTTCTGTATACACTGATGAGGCCAAATGTTAGGGCCACTGTCTGCCGTAAGACAGAATACTGCCTTCTGATGCTACGGGCGAAGGACACTGGGGGGAAAGTATACAGGGTATGACAGGATGAATGGTCAATATTCTGGCACCCTTATTTTATTGTGCTGATCGTTTACATAGGTCGGTGTCAACAAAATATTTTTGCATTTGGAGGAGAAAGTTGGTGATTGGAATTTCGTGAGAAGATTCCGTCACAATGCAAAATGCCTTTCTTTTAATGGTGTCCAGCCCAAATCCTGTATCATTTCAGTGACACACTGTCCCATATTTTGCGATAATACAAAACGTGCCGCCCTTCTTTGAACTTTTTCGATGTACTGCTTCAGTCCTACCTGGTAAGGATCCCACACCGTGCAGCAGTATCCTAAAAGAGGACAGACGAGCGTAGTGTAGGCAGTCTCCTTTGCAGGTCTGTTTCATTTTCTAAGTGTCCTGCCAATAAAATGCTGTCTTTGGTTAGTCTTCCCCACAATATTTTCTGTGTTCCTTCCAGTTTAAGTTGTTCATAATTGTAATTCCTAGGTATGTAGTTGATGGCTCTGAGCACTATGGGACTTAACAGCTATGGTCATCAGTCCCCTAGAACTTAGAACTACTTAAACCTAACTAACCTAAGGACAGCACACAACACCCAGCCATCACGAGGCAGAGAAAATCCCTGACCCCGCCGGGAATCGAACCCGGGAACCCGGGCGTGGGAAGCGAGAACGCTACCGCACGACCACGAGATGGTATTTAGTTGAATTTATGGCCTTTGGAGCTTACTGATTTATCATGTAACCGAAGTTTAACAGATTCCTTTTAGCACTCATGGATGACTTCACTCTTTTTGTTATTTAGGGTCAACTGCCAGTTATTGCACCATACAGATAATTTTTCTAAATTGTTTAGCAATTTGTTTTGATCTTCTGATGACTTTATTAGTCGATAAATGACATCGTCATATGCAGAAACCCAAACGGCTGCTTAGATTTTCTCCCAAATTGTTTATATAGATAAGGCACAGCAAAGGGCCTATAACATTACCTTGGGGAATCCGAGAAATCACTTCTGTTTTTACTCAATGACTTTCCATCAATTACTGCGAACGTGACCTCTCTGATAGAAAATCACAAATCCAGTCATGTAACTGACATGATATTCCATAAGCATGCAATTTCACTACAAGCCACTTGTGTGGTACAGTGTCATAAGTCTACCGGAAATCCAGAAATACAGAATCAATCTGAAATTCCTTGTCAATAGCACTTAACACTTGATGTGAATAAAGAGCTAGTTTGTTCAGTTGGCATCAGAGCAGTATGGAGATATAAAACTCTCTCTGTTGTCAGACACTGTAAGAAAGGTTTTGTGCATCATGAAGAGATTTACTGTTGAAATTCCTAGTGTATATGTCCCAAAAAAAGTTGGCCAGACAATTGGCAAAGATATTATTACTTCCTCCCACATAACATCTTACAGAGTTCCCATGATGGGAAAATCTGAGGGGGTTAGCTTATGCGGACGTTTACTCACAAGCATTTGCAATTGCAACAGGGAATTAGGGGAACGCACTGTAAATCGGCCCCCCCATGAACCATGGACCTTGCCGTTGGTGGGGAGGCTTGCTGTGCCTCAGCGATACAGATAGCCGTACCGTAGGTACAACCACAACGGAGGGGTATCTGTTGAGAGGCCAGACAAACGTGTGGTTCCTGAAGAGGGGCAGCAGCCTTTTCAGTAGTTGCAGGGGCAACAGTCTGGATGATTGACTGATCTGGCCTTGTAACAATAACCAAAACGGCCTTGTGTGCTGGTACTGCGAACGGCTGAAAGCAAGGGGAAACTACGGCCGTAATTTTTCCCGAGGGCATGCAGCTTTACTGTATGATTAAATGATGATGGCGTCCTCTTGGGTAAAATATTCCGGAGGTAAAATAGTCCCCCATTCGGATCTCCGGGCGGGGACTACTCAAGAGGATGTCGTTATCAGGAGAAAGAAAACTGGCGTTCTACGGATCGGAGCGTGGAATGTCAGATCCCTTAATCAGGCAGGTAGGTTAGAAAATTTGAAAAGGGAAATGGATAGGTTAAAGTTAGATATAGTGGGAATTAGTGAAGTTCGGTGGCAGGAGGAAGAAGACTTCTGGTCAGGTGACTACAGGGTTATAAACACAAAGTCAAATAGGGGTAATGCAGGAGTAGGTTTAATAATGAATAGGAAAATAGGAATGCAGGTAAGCTACTACAAACAGCATAGTGAACGCATTATTGTGGCCAAGATAGATACGAAGCCCACACCTACTACAGTAGTACAAGTTTATATGCCAACTAGCTCTGCAGATGACGAAGAAATTGAAGAAATGTATGATGAAATAAAAGAAATTATTCAGATTGTGAAGGGAGACGAAAATTTAATAGTCATGGGTGACTGGAATGCGAGTGTAGGAAAAGGGAGAGAAGGAAACGTAGTAAGTGAATATGGATTGGGGCTAAGAAATGAAAGAGGAAGCCGCCTGGTAGAATTCTGCACAGAGCACAACTTAATTATAGCTAACACTTGGTTTAAGAATCATGATAGAAGGTTGTATACATGGAAGAACCCTGGAGATACCAAAAGGTATCAGATAGATTATATAATGGTAAGACAGAGATTTAGGAACCAGGTTTTAAATTGTAAGACATTTCCAGGGGCAGATGTGGACTCTGACCACAATCTATTGGTTATGACCTGTAGATTAAGACTGAAGAAACTGCAAAAAGGTGGGAATTTAAGGAGATGGGACCTGGATAAACTGAAAGAACCAGAGGTTGCACAGAGTTTCAGGGAGAGCATAAGGGAACAATTGACAGGAATGGGGGAAAGAAATACAGTAGAAGAGGAATGGGTAGCTTTGAGAGATGAAGTAGTGAAGGCAGCAGACGATCAAGTAGGTAAAAAGATGAGGGCTAGTAGAAATCCTTGGGTAACAGAAGAAATATTAAATTTAATTGATGAAAGGAGAAAATATAAAAATGCAGTAAATGAAGCAGGAAAAAAGGAATACAAACGTCTCAATAATGAGATCGATAGGAAGTGCAAAACTGCTAAGCAGGGATCGTTAGAGGACAAATGTAAGGATGTAGAGGCTTATCTCACTAGGGGTAAGATAGATACTGCCTACAGGAAAATTAAAGAGACCTTTGGAGATAAGAGAACCACTTGTATGAACATCAAGAGCTCAGATGGAAACCCAGTTGTAAGCAAAGAAGGGAAAGCAGGAAGGTGGAAGGAGTATATAGAGGGTCTATACAAGGGCGATGTACTTGAGGACAATATTATAGAAATGGAAGAGGATGTAGATGAAGATGAAATGGGAGATACGATACTGTGTGAAGAGTTTGACAGAGCACTGAAAGACCTGAGTCGAAACAAGGCCCCCGGAGTAGACAACATACCATTTGAACTACTGACGGCCTTGGGAGAGCCAGTCCTGACAAAACTCTACCATCTGGTGAGCAAGATGTATGAGACAGGTGAAATACCCTCAGACTTCAAGAAGAATATAATAATTCCAATCCCAAAGAAAGCAGGTGTTGACAGATGTGAAAATTACCGAACAATCAGTTTAATAAGCCACAGCTGCAAAATACTAACACGAATTCTTTACAGACGAATGGAAAAACTAGTAGAAACCAATCTCGGGGAAGATCAGTTTGGATTCCGTAGAAATACTGGAACACGTGAGGCAATACTGACCTTACTACTTATCTTAGAAGAAAGATTAAGGAAAGGCAAACCTACGTTTCTAGCATTTGTAGACTTAGAGAAAGCTTTTGACAATGTTGACTGGAATACTCTGTTTCAAATTCTAAAGGTGGCAGGGGTAAAATACAGGGAGCGAAAGGCTATTTACAATTTGTACAGAAACCAGATGGCAGTTATAAGAGTCGAGGGACATGAAAGGGAAGCAGTGGTTGGGAAGGGAGTGAGACAGGGTTGTAGCCTCTCCCCGATGTTATTCAATCTGTATATTGAGCAAGCAATAAAGGAAACAAAAGAAAATTTCGGAGCAGGTATTAAAATCCATGGAGAAGAAATAAAAACTTTGAGGTTTGCCGATGACATTGTAATTCTGTCAGAGACAGCAAAGGACTTGGAAGAGCAGTTGAACGGAATGGATGGTATCTTGAAGGGAGGATATAAGTTGAACATCAACAAAAGCAAAACGAGGATAATGGAATGTAGTGGAATTAAGTCGGGTGATGCTGAGGGAACTAGATTAGGAAATGAGACCCTTAAAGTAGTAAAGGAGTTTTGCTATTTGGGGAGCAAAATAACTGATGATGGTCGAAGTAGAGAGGATATAAAATGTAGACTGTTAATGGCAAGGAAAGCGTTTCTGAAGAAGAGAAATTTGTTAACATCGAGTATAGGTTTAAGTGTCAGGAAGTCATTTCTGAAAGTATTTGTATGGAGTGTAGCCATGTATGGAAGTGAAACATGGACGGTAAATAGTTTGGATAAGAAGAGAAGAGAAGCTTTCGAAATGTGGTGCTACAGAAGAATGCTGAAGATTAGATGGGTAGATCACATAACTAATGAGGAAGTATTGAATAGGATTGGGGAGAAGAGAAGTTTGTGGCACAACTTGACCAGAAGAAGGGATCGGTTGGTAGGACATGTTCTGAGGCATCAAGGGATCACCAATTTAGTATTGGAGGGCAGCGTGGAGGGTAAAAATCGTAGGGGGAGACCAAGAGATGAATACACTAAGCAGATTCTGAAGGATGTAGGTTGCAGTAGGTACTGGGAGATGAAGAAGCTTGCACAGGATAGAGTAGCATGGAGAGCTGCATCAAACCAGTCTCAGGACTGAAGACCACAACAACAACAACTGTAAATCGGCTTGAACAGTATGGACATAGATAGCAGTGAATTGAAATATTGTGAAAATGTCATTAAATTATTGACAGAATAAATGATAATTAATTGAAACCCTCAGTTGCCGACAGGCGATGTTGATATACCTCTTATGGGAATTGTCACCTTAGTTGGCGTGAGTAATGAATGGATAGGCAAATATCTATTAGGAACATTACATATGTCGATTGTGGACAGTTGGGAATGTGGGTCTCACGGGAAGAGTGCAAGTCGCGCTGTTCATCTGTGTCCTTGATGGCTCAGATGGATAGTGTGTCTGCCATGTAAGCAGGAGATCCCGGATTCGAGTCCCAGTCGGGGCACACATTTTCAGCTGTCCCCATCAAGGTATAACATCACCACCTGTCAGCAGCTGGTAGTTTCAATTAATTATCATTTATTCTAGAGAAGCTGCATGGTCATCAATGGTATCTGTTCTTTTGGGAACAGTTACTATCTTTATATTTACTGACAGAAGTTTGAAGTAATGTGTATGCAGCTCCCACTCGCACTTGAACACTGAACTGCCTACAATAGCAAAAACTATCAAGAGATTGTTTGAGTAAAGATAGGCAGTGCCTTGTAATTCAAAGTGTTACACGACCATCCCAACGTGCAAATACAAAGCTTACATACATAATCAAAGACACAGATAGTTTGTTCATAGCTTAAGTACTTTAGTGACTTTGTTTGATAACTTAGTTGTTAATAGTTTACTGTATTTTTTAAATAATGGGTTTACTTCATGGAAAGGGAAGAATGCAGTATTCTTAATTGCATTTGTTCCCTATCTTTTTGTAATCTGAAGAAAAATCATTAATGAATTGGAGATTTGTAACAAGTAAAGTAAAGTAAATCAACCTATTCCTGTGCTGCAGGTGTTAGCTGAGTGGAACAAAGGGGAGCTGGACTCCTTCCTGATTGAAATAACGAGGGACATCCTCAAGTTCAAGGACAAGGATGGTTAGTATCACTGCATTTAGCTTCTGTATTTTTTCCACAATCTACATTAATAGCAACAATGTATATTGCTGATATTCCTACACGGATTTTCCATCGTGTTTAATAGAAAAAATATGGAGGGCATCACTCGAACTTGTGTCCACAGTACCAAATGAAGGTGTCACATTGTTTAATGTGTTGATTGGAAACCATTTCCAGCATCTTCAAAATGCAGGTCATATAGTGCCTAAAGTGCTTTCATCACTTATATGATCTCTGACAATGTAGGAACAGGCAAAAGGCAGAGGGGCTGGATTTAGTGAGTAGCGGGAACTATTTTCCATTTTGTTTTTGGCATGTCTCACATTTATGTTATTTGACTGGGAGCATTGTTGTGTTGAAGAAGATAACACTGTGATTTCTCCTATACAGGTAATCTTTTTTTGCAGTGCATTATGGAATCATTTTACCACTTCAAGACAGTATGTGGATAGAATAAAAAAATTAATTATATGAATGTAATAGAGGGAAACATTCCACGTGGGAAAAATATATCTAGAATAAAATAATTATGTAGTTGAGGCATTAAGGTGTGGCATATCCATAAACAAGATTGAAGAGCTCTGTGTGTGTGTTTGGGGGGGGGGGGGGGGCGTATGATGTGCTTGTGCGTATTAATTAAGGAATCTCAAGAATATCTCAGTCTGCTAGGTGTCACTTCTGTAGATACCACAAATACAAGATCTGAATTAGAACACCCCCCCCCCCTCCCCACACACACACACACACACACACATGTGCTTGCGCATTTAAGCAGTTGTTAATCCTGTGTACTGTAGGTGCATACCGTAAGTAATACTAACATGTGGTAGAACGCACCATGCACTGCTCAGTGGTTTGGTTTGTAGATTACAGATGTGGCTATAATACAGATCGAACTTATTCTTCAGTGATCAGTTGATTTTTATTTATTTATCATTTGGTAATGACAGCAGAATTATGAAATACATGTACTTCGCAATTATACATTTGAGGATTTAGAAATAAAGCTAAATTCTGAAAATTAATAATTTAATAATATTAATAAAGAGAACTTTTAAACTATAAAACTAAAATAATTCATTTAATCAGTTAAACATGTAGTGAATGAAGCCAATTTATAGCAGAGGGAGCAACATTAATAAGTCACTAAATAGTCGTGGAGGCTTTCCCAAAGGCACTCTCTGGTAATATGCTGAATGGTTCGTTCTGGGGCCGCACAGTTGCAGGCTGGAGAGTTCAAGAGTCCCCACTTGAGTAACACGGCATTGCAGCTGGTGTGACTGGTTCTTGTCCTGTTCAGTCCTGTCCATTCACTTCACTTCTTTTCAGATTAAATCATGATAGGGTGGCAGATGGCTGCATTAGTATTGTACAGCTGAGAAAAGATTTGATCAGTATAGGCTGGAGGGGGGGCTGCCTTTAAGGGAAGTTGAATTAAAAGGTGTAGTTTATTCCTGATTCAAAATACAAATGTGCTCGCCCAGATTGGTTTGTGAAGTCTGACTCTGTGAAGTCTGACTCATAGCAGGAATAAAATGATGAGAATTTTAATGCTGGAACAAAGTCCAAGAAAAACTGAGTGGGAAAGGAATTGTCATTGCTAGCTGAGAGGTGAGACAGTGTCCAGCTCAGGCCAATGCTCCAGGAAGTGACCAGCGGTTAACATTTGACCTTTCTCCCACACATTGGCTACTGAGAACAAATGCGTAGGCAAGTAGCCAGCGGGCCACATTCCCCGGTAACTAGACTTGGAAATTAGGAAAAGGGGAGCCTTTTACTGGTTAATGAAGGGAAATAGAGTGGAAGTATGAAGGGGGCTTGGAACTGAGGCCAGTTGAAAAAGGCAATAAAAGACCACACATTAAAACTGTGAAAAAATGTACGGAACACTTCAGGCACAGGCAGGAGAATATAGAAATTTCTCCCTAAAATAAGGAGTGAATAAAAATGAGATTCTTAATCTGGTGAGTGGATTGGTACTGGCCCAAACGCTACATTTCTATACAAAATCAGAAGACAGATGAATGATAGCTGTGCATGCAGCAGTGTGGGCACACCAGAACACACAATGTGGGACTGCACACTCTATGAAGATGTGGCGGGTGACGGATGTCGGATATTAAGGATTTTGCATCCCAAAGCAGCAGTAAGGAGCGAGTCGACCTGGTGTATATCGGATTATACTGCAGCTGCAGTATCTAGGAAGGCAAAGGGAGATTCTGAGGCATTCAACCACACGCCAGCGTGTTCCCGTGCAAGCTAGACGACACACTCCACAGGTGGAGAGAAGACAACTGAGGTCAGTGACCGCCGAATAGGGTAGTGTCCCAAGAATCTACATTGCGCTGGTGCAAGTGGTGGAAGTGTGGACTTTGAGGTAACACTGATGGTGGAATTGCTCGCTGTAGTGGAAATGCTTCTGACTTGCTGCCCGACATTTTAGGATGCCAGACGACTGTGGCTGTTGACTGGTATAGTGTGAAGGTGGATCCAGTAGCAGAAACAACCATCTACAGGTTAAATGAAGCAAGATAAATGAACAAATACAGAACATATTCTGTAGTACTAGTAATTGGGTAACTGGTTAAGGGTTTTATTGTAGTAGTAGTAGTATTTTAAAAATTAAGTAGCAGAAATAAATAGGTGTTATATAATTTATTACTATCCAAGGAAATGTGATTTATATGGCCTGTTTTAGCTTTTCAGAAAATAGGCTGTAATTACGAAGAATAAACAAAATACGAGGGTTGGAACTTTAATACTGGTAACTATATATTTACAGCTCGTACAAAATAGATACGTATTTCCAAGTTTTACTGACCTTCATAGTAGTCACGAGCATTGTGTATAACCCGTTTCCAGCGATGTGAAAGTCGTAGGATACTCTTAGCATAGCCAGTTGTGTTGACAGTACGACCGGTGCGGTCTATTGCCCGACGAATTTGTAGCAATTCTGAAGCGAATGCTGTGAAGCATTTCCTTCACTTTAGAAATCGAGTTGAACTCATGAGGGCTTAAGTCAGGGGAGTGCAGTAGGTGGTACAGCACTTAGCAGCCACATAAGTCAAATAAATCGGTAACAGCTTGCACTGTACATGCTTGAGCATTGTCCTGCAAAATGGTGGTTAGGTCCTGCAGAAAGTGTCATCACTTCTGTCTTTAAGCTGGTCGAGGTTGTGTTCCAAAAATGATCAACATAGAGACAGAAGTGCTGACACTTTCTGCAGGACCTGACCATCATTTTGCAGGACAATTCTCAAGCACATACAGTGCAAGCTGTTACTGATTTGTTGACTGATGGGGCTGCTAAGTGCTATACCATCTACTGCACTCCTCTGACTTAAGCCCTCGTAAGTTCGACTCGATTTCTAAAGTGAAGGAAATGCTTCACGGCATTCGCTTCAGAATTGCTACAAATTAGTCGGGCAATAGACCGCACCGGTTGAACTGTCAACACAACTGGCACTGCTAAGAGTATCCTATGACTTCCACGGTGCTGGCAACGGGTTATACGCAATGCTGGTGACTACTTTGCAGGCCAGCAAAACTTTGAAACATACATATTTTGTACAAGCTGTAAATAAATAGTTGCCACTATTAAAGTTCCCCCCTGCGGGTCCGGGGATTAGAATAGGCCCGAGGTATTCCTGCCTGTCGTAAGAGGCGACTAAAAGGAGTCCATCCCCCTCACGGGGGTAGTTAGCGCCTGCGTCCGGAGACGGACGGTTTCACGACCTATAATCGTGGTCTTTTTGGATTTAAACTTCTCGTTTCTTCCTTCCTTTTGTTGGTCCCTTTCTTTGCTCTTCTCCACCTCACTGTCTTCCTTACTCTTTCCCTTGACTTCTCCTTGCCTTCTCATTGCCTTTTTCTCATTGCCTTTTTCTCCTTGCCTTCTCATTGCCTTTTTCTCCTTGCCTTCTCATTGCCTTTTTCTCCTTGCCTTCTCATTGCCTTTTTCTCCTTGCCTTCTCATTGCCTTTTTCTCCTTGCCTTCTCATTGCCTTTTTCTCCTTGCCTTCTCATTGCCTTCTTCTCCTTGCCTTCTCTGGTCTCCGCCTCGGCGTTTGAGACAGTCTATCCTCTTTCTCCCTCTCTCTCTTCTTTTTCCTCTTCTTCCTTCCTCCCTGTGCGTGTCTGAAGGCCGACCCACGCGTTCGCACGCGTAGCCGGTGACGGGGTAACGCGTAAGTCCCCGCCCTGGGTAGACATGTAAGGCACGCGCGTACCCCCTGGTAAAGGCCAGGCCCGGGGAGGGGTGATTGCCTGAGCTGATACCTTCTGACCATGCCGATTGGTCCCTCCGTCTGTTTCTCGGGAGGTGTGACCTGAGGTGTAAACATTCACCTAAGGCGGGAGTGCCCTCTGAGAGGGTCCCCACAAGGAAGGAGCGCGCCATCGGAGACGCTGGCAATCATGGGGGATTCCTCCGCAATGGATTCTACTCCATCGCTTTCGACTTCGACCCAAAAACGGAAACGTGACCAGCCAACAGTGACAAAAGTACTACCGCCTGCCCCACAGTTCCTCGTAGTTTCTCGCACTGAGGACGGAAAGGATTTTTCCTCTGTCAACCCTTTTGTTATTCAAAAGGGCGTTGATGCCATAGCCGGATCTGTCAAATCTTGTACCAGGTTGCGTAACGGCACCTTATTACTAGAAACTGAGAATGCCTTTCAGGCACAAAAACTGCTTCGGGCCACCCTCCTGTACACGTTCCCTGTCCGGGTGGAGGCCCACCGAACTTTGAATTCGTCTCGTGGTGTAGTGTATACTAGCTCCCTCGACGGATTGACTGACGAGGAGATTCAATCTTTCCTCGCTGAGCAGGGCGTGACGGCTGTCCATCGGGTCATGAAAAAGGTCAACAACGACCTTGTACCGACCCGGACACTCTTCTTGACCTTCGATAGTGTTAAGCTGCCATCGCGCATCAAGGCGGGCTACGAGGTTATTTCTGTTCGCCCCTATGTCCCGACACCTACGCGCTGCTACCAGTGTCAGCGTTTCAATCACACTCGACAGTCTTGTTCCAATGCGGCTAAATGTGTCACTTGTGGCAGGGATGCCCATGAGGGTGACTGTCCACCTCCGTCTCCTCATTGTGTGAACTGTCAGGGTGACCATGCCGCATCCTCCCGCGACTGTCCTGTCTATAAGGACGAACGTTGCATCCAAGAAATTCGTGTCAAAGAGAAAGTGTCCACCTCAGCTGCTCGCAAGCTATTGGCTAGTAGGAAGCCCACGCTGCTCCCTGCGGGGAAATATAGTACTGTCCTCGCCTCTCCTCGGACTACCCGGGAGGTCGCAACCCAGACATGCGATCTGACCTTCAGCACCACGGTCGTCCGTTCGGCCAGTGCTAAGATCGCGCGGTCGACGTCTCCTCTTCCTCCCATCACACCAGACACCAGCCACTTCCTCAGCTTCTGCTAAGTCGAAGACACTGAAGTCAGATGCACGGTCCTTCAAGAAGGAACCATCCCGTGCAGACTTCCTCCGTCCCTCGACCTCCCAGCCTTCGACCGATACTTCCACCAAACGTCCTTCCAAAAAGGCGCATAGGAAGCACAGTTCTCCTTCTCCGCCACGGCGCATCTCTTCTCCTGCGCCACCCAGCGGTTGCCGCCCCAGGCCGTCATCCGTTTCGCCTGGCCGCACCGCCGGTAGCCGTACATCTGGCCGTTCACCGGCGGAGGAAGCTCCCCCTCCCGGCCATCCTCCCGAGATGGCCGATGACCCTATAGACCCCATGGACGATGACTGTCCGCCTACTGATAGCGGCGGCAGTGCTCGCTCGAAGCCAGGCCCTAAGCGGCCTTCGAGGTGACCCCTTCTTTCATCTTCCTTTTCTTACGATGGCACTTATTCACTGGAATATTCGCAGCATTCGCTCCAACCGAGAGGACTTGAAGTTGCTGCTCCGCTTGCATCGTCCGCTCGTCGTAGCCCTCCAGGAAACGGAGCTACGCCCATGCGATCACATTGCCTTGGCACATTACACCTCTGTGCGTTTTGACCTACCCCCTATGGTAGGAATCCCAGCTCATGGAGGGGTTATGTTGCTGGTCCGGGATGATATTTACTACGATCCCATCACGTTGCACACCGGCCTCCAGGCAGTCGCCATCCGCATTACTCTCCCCACTTTTACGTTTTCCTTTTGTACCGTTTACACTCCCTCGTCATCTGCCGTTACCAGGGCAGACATGATGCAACTTATTGCTCAGCTACCTGCACCGTTTTTGTTAACTGGAGACTTCAATGCCCACCATCCCCTTTGGGGTTCTCCAGCCTCCTGCCCGAGGGGCTCCTTGTTAGCAGACCTTTTCAACCAGCTCAATCTTGTCTGCCTTAATACTGGCGCCCCTACTTTTCTTTCGGACACATCTCATACCTATTCCCATTTAGACCTCTCTATATGTACTCCCCAACTTGCACGCCGGTTTGAGTGGTATGCACTTGCTGATACATATTCGAGCGACCACTTCCCGTGTGTTATCCATCTCCTGCAGCATACTCCCTCTCCGTGCTCCTCTAGTTGGACCATCTCCAAGGCAGACTGGGGGCTCTTTTCTTCCAGGGCGACCTTTCAGGATCAAACCTTCGCAAGCTGCGATCGTCAGGTCGCACACCTCACGGAAGTCATTCTCGCTGCTGCTGAATATTCCATCCCTCACCCTACTTCTTCTCCACGTCGCGTACCGGTCCCCTGGTGGACCGCAGCATGTAGAGACGCTTTACGTGCTCGTCGACGTGCTTTACGCACCTTTCAACGCCACCCTACAGTGGCGAATTGTATTAATTATAAACGATTACGTGCTCAGTGTCGTCGTATTATTAACGAAAGCAAGAAAGCCAGCTGGGCTGCTTTCACAAGCACCTTCAACAGTTTTACTCCTTCTTCTGTTGTCTGGGGTAGCCTGCGCCGGCTATCTGGCACTAAGGTCCACTCCCCAGTTTCTGGCTTGAAGGTCGCGAATGAAGTCCTTGTGGCCCCTGAGGCTGTCTCCAATGCCTTCGGCCGCTTTTTCGCCGAGGTTTCGAGCTCCGCTCATTACCACCCTGCCTTCCTCCCCCGCAAACAGGCAGAGGAGGCTAGGCCACCTGACTTTTGCTCCTCGAATTGTGAAAGTTATAATGCCCCATTCACCATGCGGGAACTCGAAACCGCACTTGGCCGATCACGGTCCTCCGCTCCAGGGCCTGATTCTATTCATATTCAGATGCTGAAGAACCTTTCTCCTGCGGGTAAAGGTTTTCTTCTTCGTACATACAATCGCATCTGGATTGAGGGACATGTTCCCGCATGCTGGCGCGAGTCTATTGTTGTCCCGATTCCTAAGCCGGGGAAGGACAAGCACTTGCCTTCCAGTTATCGACCTATCTCACTTACCAGCTGTGTCTGTAAAGTGATGGAGCGAATGGTTAACTCTCGATTGGTTTGGCTGCTCGAGTCTCGAAGCCTACTTACCAATGTCCAATGTGGATTTCGTAGGCGCCGCTCTGCTGTTGACCATCTGGTTACCTTGTCGACCTTCATTATGAATAACTTCTTGCGGAAGCGCCCGACCGCGGCTGTGTTCTTTGATTTGGAGAAGGCTTACGACACCTGTTGGAGGGCGGGCATTCTCCGCACCATGCATACATGGGGCCTTCGCGGTCGCCTCCCTCTTTTTATTCGTTCCTTTTTAATGGATCGACAGTTCAGGGTACGTGTGGGTTCTGTCCTGTCCGACACCTTTCGCCAGGAGAATGGGGTGCCACAGGGCTCAGTTTTGAGCGTCGCTCTGTTCGCCATCGCGATCAATCCAATAATGGATTGCCTCCCAGCTGATGTATCAGGCTCCCTTTTTGTGGACGATTTTACCATCTATTGCAGCGCGCAGCGTACACGTGTCCTGGAGCGCTGTCTTCAGCGTTCTCTTGACCGTCTTTACTCCTGGAGTGTCGCCAATGGCTTCCGTTTTTCTGCCGAGAAGACGGTCTGTATTAACTTCTGGCGCTACAAAGAGTTTCTCCCACCGTCCTTACGACTTGGTCCCGTTGCTCTCCCAATCGTGGAGACAACCAAATTTTTAGGCCTTACCTTTGACAGGAAACTTAGCTGGTCTCCACATGTGTCATATTTGGCCGCCCGTTGTACCCGTTCTTTAAATGTCCTCCGTGTTCTCAGTGGAATGTCGTGGGGAGCGGATCGAACCGTCCTACTTCGTCTATATCGGTCGATCGTCCGCTCCAAGCTGGATTATGGGAGCTTCGTATACTCCTCTGCACGGCCATCCATCTTACGCCGCCTCAACTCCATACAACATCGGGGTTTACGACTTGCGATCGGAGCATTTTATACTAGTCCCGTAGAGAGTCTTCATGCTGACGCTGGCGAATTGCCACTCACCTACCGGCGCGATATACTGCTTTGTCGGTATGCCTGTCGGCTACTGTCAATGCCCGACCATCCGTCTTATCGTTCCTTTTTTGACGACTCTCTCGACCTTCAATACGGGTTGTATGTCTCTGCCTTGCTACCCCCTGGAGTTCGCTTTCGTCGCCTCCTTCAACACCTTCATTTTTCACTCCCTGCAACCTTTCGAGTGGGCGAGAGCCACACGCCACCTTGGCTCCAGGCTCAGGTCCGCGTTCACCTTGACCTCAGCTCGCTCCCAAAAGAGGTCACCGCCAGTTCGGTCTACCACTCCCGTTTTTTGGAACTTCGTTCGAAGTTCATCAACATGACTTTCATTTATACAGATGGCTCTAAGACCAATGACGGGGTCGGGTGTTCCTTTATAGTCGGGGCACAAAGTTTCCAATACCGGCTCCATGATCATTGTTCGGTCTTCACAGCTGAGCTCTTTGCCCTCTACCAGGCTGTTCTTTACATCTGCCGCCACCGACATTCTGCTTATGTCATCTGCTCAGATTCCCTGAGCGCCATCCAGAGCCTCAGTGATCCGTACCCGGTTCACCCTTTCGTACACCGGATCCAACGCTCTCTTCAGCGGCTGGTGGACGTCAGTCCGCCGGTTAGCTTTATGTGGGTTCCTGGCCATGTCGGTATCCCTGGGAACGAAGCTGCAGATGCCGCGGCCAAGGCTGCGGTCCTCCAGCCTCGGACAGCTTCTTGTTGTGTCCCTTCGTCCGATTTTAGCAGGATCATTTGTCGGCGCGTTGTGTCGCTGTGGCATGCCGATTGGGCTGCACTTACCGACAACAAGCTTCGGGCCTTAAAACCTCTTCCCGTGGCTTGGACGTCCTCCTCACGCCCTTCTCGGCGGGAGGAGGTCGTTTTAGCAAGGTTAAGGATTGGACACTGCCAGTTCAGCCATCGCCATCTGCTGACGGCTGCGCCGGCGCCGTTCTGCCCATGTGGGCACTTGCTGACGGTTAGACACATTTTAATGTCCTGTCCCGATCTTAACCAACTGCGCCTCGATCTTAACCTGCCTAATACTTTCGATGCCGTTTTAGCGGATGACCCACGAGCAGCTGCTCGTGTTCTTTGTTTTATCAATTTGACAAACCTCGCTAAGGACATTTGATGTTGTTTTTTAATCCTATGCCTGTCAGTCTCTTTTAGCGTGTTTTCCCTTTTAGTTGTTGTCAACTTGTGCCTCGCGGTGCATTTTTAGAGTAGTCAGGGCGCTAATGACCATTGAAGTTGTGCGCCCTAAAACCACAAAACACTATTAAAGTTACAACCCTCATAAATAAAAATTCCTCAGTAGCAAACGAGTGTTGCTGAAGTGATGATCCTACTCGGTATGAAGGCCACAATGAATTGTACTTGAACATTACATGGGAATTCTGAAATGCAAAATTGAAAATATTTTTTTTTTTTTTTTTTTTTTTTTTTTTAATACCATTCAGACTGGCTAGGCAGATGCACAATATACGTATTGTTTCTCCTTCATTATTTTTAACTTAAAACAGGTTCGTACCTGGTGGAGAAGATCCTGGACTCTGCCGGTCAGAAGGGTACGGGCAAGTGGACGGCGATAGCCGCACTGGAGTACGGGATGCCCGTCACGCTGATCGGGGAGGCGGTGTTCGCGAGGTGCCTGTCGTCCCTGAAGGCGGAGCGCGTGGAGGCGTCGAAGCTGCTTAGCGGACCCATCAAGAAGCCCATCCTCAAGGACAAGGCACTCTTCCTGGAGGACATCAGGCAGGTCAGTAGGCAACATGAAATCTTGTAAGTTTTAAATTGTCGGAGGTGGATTTTGTAGGAGTGCTGCATTCGGGTGAGGGACAGCTCAGAGTTAAAGGCCCTGGGACAGAGCTGTCCCAGGAGATGTATTGCAGAACTGAATTTACCAGGAAGCATTTTGAAAATTTTTGCAAGTGGTTTTAAGTAGTGATAGTCAACATTCTTAAAACAGTTGATATTGAGTCATGTTTTTCAAATGGGTAGTAACCAGTCTTGAGCCTATGAATTGATTTGCCAGTTAGCACTGTGTAGCAGAGTTGTGGGGGGCATTTGTGCAGATCTTTATGTTCGTCCAGAAGACTTAAATATCTCAGACTGAGGCCGTAGTACCAACCTCCACACAATTTTTGTGTACCACTGCTTACAGTGAAAATAAATAGAGTGGCTCAACATTCACCGTCAAACCGCAAGTTTGGGTTTTCTCTATTGTACTCTGATATTGTGTTACGGAATGAAAATATTCGGCAGGTGTTTGACACTTTTCCACACGGTTGTAAATTATGGCAGTCAGCTGTTTTAGAACTGCTCATACAGAGTGGCGTTTTACACACAGATGGTAAGGAGGTTCAAGGTTGCACCTTGAAATGTGGGTTAACTCCACACAGCAGAGGTTTAGAAATATGGCTTATGAGTCGTCTCAGAAAACTCAACTGCATGAGACTAAGGGAGTCGTACCAAACTTTACACAATTTTCACGTTGTGGCGCGTATGACAATGGGGAATCGACAGAGAGCCCAGCTTTACAACATTGCCAACCTCTCTTCTAAATACATTTTCCTGACTGCTCTAAACACATTTTTCATATTTAATAACTTTCAACATCACACTAGTTTTGGACGATTGAGAACAAAATGGAGGAGACTGACATCCTAAGACAACGAAATGAGAATTGGAGAAAGCATTTCGGGATCCCCAGGAAAACAAAGCAATGGGCTATGACAGAATACCATCTGAGACAATGAAAGTCTTTGGTCCAAATAGCCAAATGGCCTGAGGTAGTAAACAGAATTTATTACACGGGAATTTGGCTCCAAGATCTACTTAAGATCATTCTAGTTCTTTTACCAAGTGCAATATAAAAAAATGCAATGAGTATAGGACAATTATATTTATCAGAAACATCATAATGAATCGTACTGAGGAGAGCGGAAATGAAAATTGAGTTAAATGTGTGGGAAGACCAGTTTGGATTCAGAAAGGAGAAAGGATAAAGGAACAAGAGCTGCTGTATGTTGTATGATGATGACTGGAGAAGCAATGGACGAAAATAAAAAAAAGAGCTGTATATTTGTCTCATCAACTGGGAAAAGACTGGAATACATTGCTGAGAATTTTAAAAGATGTGGGTAGAGACTGGAAAGATAGACAGTTAATAAGGGAGCAAGAAGTGAGAGACTAGGGAATGAGGGGAGGTGGAAGAAATGGAATAGGGCTAGGGTGCTCCACTGTCAGCAAAGGTATGCAACATATAAGCAGAACAACTGATAGGTAAGGCCTTAGAGGGTGCAAGAGGCATTGAAATTAGAGGAGAAAGGATAAAAACTATAAAATGCGTGAATCATCGAGCAATTTGGGGGTGAAATTGTAAGAGGTGCTGCAGATGATATTAAAGAGGCAGCTAGGAGTGTGGAATCAAATATAGGAAAGATAAAAATGACCAGAATAAGCAAGAAGTAAGCACAAGTTAACACATTCTCATGCAGATAAAAGATAGAACAAGTAAAATATTTAGTTTACCTGAGAAGTTTAGGATTGTGGAACAAAAGCTGTACAGAAGAACTGAAGAGGAGGAGGATATTCATGGGAAAGAGAGCATGTGATGAAAAGGTGAAGCAGTCACTAACAGGCAGAATAATTCGAATGGAGAAGAGAAAAAAACTTGCTGAATGTTACATGTGGAGTATAGTGTTATACAGCAGTGAATTCTGGACATTTAAACAGAAAGAAAGGAGTTACTTACCGTATTTACTCGAATCTAAGCCGCACTTTTTTTCCGGTTTTTGTAATCCAAAAAACCGCCTCCGGCTTAGAATCGAGTGCAAAGCAAGCGGAAGTTCTGAAAAATGTTGGTAGGTGCCGCCACAACTAACTTCTGCCGTCGAATATATGTAGCGCTACACGGGCATGCTTTGTAGGCACAAAGATAAATACTTGCGCCAAAACCTCTGCGTCAGTAAATGAATTAAAAAAAAAAAAAAAAATGTGGAAGACGAGCTTTTTTCTCCGCCCCGAGTTTCGACCACTGCATTTTCATACATTACTCAACGAAGTAAATACAAATTCCGTATTGTTCATCTTCGAATGTAGCAGAATTTCAATGTAATACGAAAATCCGACTGGCAAGACTGTTTGGGATGTTTGTCAATATGGCCAACTCTACGTTCTGAATTTTTTCCTACATGTGAGAAGAGATTGTTGCTAATAGAAACCTGATGAAATGTGAATCACATGCAGTATTCTCTTCACCATAAGAATAATAGGAATATAAACATTTTGCCATGTATTCTTTCGTGTTTGCTGCTATCTCATTTAAATCCTGTCTGCCTAATAAACTACGAAACTACAGTGAGACAACAGCAAGCGCGGAAGAATATACGTATCGTTTCATGTTTATATTCGTATTATTCTTATGCCTAATAGTGATACAGTCAGAAATGAAGCACGGCAACTGACTAGATTTTTAAATCTAAGATGACTCTAATTTCTGTGCAGAATTTGATGTACTAAAGAAGCGGCCGCAAAGATTTTCAAACGGAGAAAAATTTTCGCCTAACTCTCATTCAGAACTATGTTCTATCATACGCAGTCTATTATTTGGTTCTTGTTGATCATTATCAAAGAAAGCAGCAGTGTAAGTAACAACAAATAGCAGTCTCTTGCCGTTGTTTCGGTTATGAGACAATTCCTCTCTTTGTTTTAATTGTAAGCCGCAGTAGCGCGCACAAAAGCAAGCCATGCCGCGAGCGGCAACAGGCCGTAAACACGCACTATCAGAATGCCACAAACAATGCATGACACAGTACAGTAATGCATTTTCAGCTTAGAGTGACGTAAACACCTATAACAAAGAAAACGGCACTTATCAGCTCAAAGCAAAATAAGCAATCGATTCAAACCAGACGAAGCACGTGAAAAAGGAATGGGTACCCGTATAAATACGGACAGAGCGCCTGACGCATAGCAATGGCTACCTGGTAAAGCTTAACTCCTAAGCTTACGACTCGAACCAAACTACTGTAGCTGCATCGTCATTCATTCGACCTAAATTGTGTCTCATATTAGAATGTACCAACTTTGTTTCAATTTGGAGGTGCGGCCTAAAACTTTTTTCTCCCCTTAAATTTCGAGTCTCAGATTTCAGGTGCGGCTTAGATTCGAGAATATTTTTTTTTCCTTTATCTCGAGTCTCATTTTTCAAGTGCGGCTTAGATTCGAGTGCGGCTTAGATTCGAGTAAATACGGTACACAGTTTTGAAATGTGGCTAGGGGGAACAATGCTTAAGATGAGGTGGACTGACACTTAAGAATGGGGCGAAGTGGATTGACATTTAAGAAAGAAGAAAATAGATGACGATAGAAGATTATTGAAAGGTACCAGAAAGAGAAAAAAATCTTGGCTGGGATATACATTGTGTATGAATTGTCTGCAACAAGGAATTATAGAGGCAAAAGTGGAAGGAATGAGAGGAAGTGAATTGGAACAATGGACAACAATAAAACAGGACAAAAATACAAACAGTTGGAGGAAGATGCTTGGAATAGGACAAGATGGAGGATCTCCAGTTGAAATCTGTCATAAGACAGATACACCAAAGAACTACTTTCAGACCTTAGTACTTGTTAACTATCATATTACAACTGCTAATACAGTTGTGGCTGTTGCACCTGCTTTTATTGCATCATCATTTGTTGCTTGTTGTCCTCAGTGTCTGCGTTGCTACACTGGCTGAAAAAATGGCTGTGGATTCCGACACTGACTACTGCAGACTATGTAACCGAAATGTGCACAGTTGTTTCACAGTACTGTTTGCAACCCCCCAATAATACACAGTTATACGGCCACTGCACTGTTGTTTCACTTTCGATACGCCTCATTATTAGTTTGCAGGCGAAACATCCACATACGAGCAGTAAAAGCCTAACCACGAAGTTCACAGTTCGTGAAGAATACACAGGTACATATGGAGCGGACACTGTCACTATTTACACACGGCCCAATTGTGTAACTCTTGTTCCACAGTTAATTTGCAGCATTGTTGTTGATCTAAGCAACTCAGATTCCTCGTCTAAAACTCTGCCGTGGACTGATTGTCTCGTGACCAAAAACCGGGCCCTTATATATCCTCACAATAATAGTTACTGAAACGTCACATTGTTCGAAGTTAAATTTACAGAAATTGGAATTAAAACTTAACTCTTATTAAATTAACTGAATACATTGAAAAACTGGTTCTTTTTAACAGTTTCTCCCACTGCAAGGGTAAAGCTGAATTATTTGTTTAAATCATGAAATTAACAAGTATAAGTACACAAACAATACTTTCGACAAAACTGTTAATTACTTTGTAGTTTATAAAGGGCTGACTTTGCTAACATGTTTTCGAATAGAGCCAAATAAATACTTAAAGATTACTAGAATTTCATCTTCCAATTTTTACAATTATTACAGAATTTACATTTGTTTACCAGGTGTACCGGTATGAATAGAGCTTTTTTTGTGAAAATGAAACACTAATTTTGAATTGAAAAGTAAAAACATTTTATTCAAAGTACTGACCATTGCTTTCTGAACATTTGGACCACCTTTCTGGCAATTTGTGGACACCACATCAATAGAAATGTTTGTCTTTTGAATCAAACTGATCAGACACCCAATTTTAGACTTCTTCATAGGAATCTAAGTGTTCCTCAGCCAATGCGTGTCCCATTGATGAAAAAAAATGGTAGTCGGAAGGGGCCGAGTCTGGTGAATATGGGGGGTGGGGTAGCAGCTCCCAGCCAAGTGTTTTGATTTTATCCTGAACCAGTTTTACTTTGTGTGCAGGTGCATTGTCGTGTAAAAAAATTACTTTGCCATGTCTTCTAGCCCATTCTGGTCTTTTTTCGATCAATGCATAGTTAAAATTAATCATTTGTTGTCTGTAGCAATTAGTATTCACAGTTTCATTGGGGTTTAGAAGCTCACGATACACCTCACCTCTCTGATCCCACCAAACAGAGAGCCTTGTCTTCTTGCCGTATCGATCTGGTTTTGCAGTCGATGTTGATGGTTGTCCCGGATTAACCTATGATTTTTCCCGTTTAGGATTATTGAAATAAATCCATTTTTCATCACCAGTGACAATTTGATGCAAAATTTATTTTCTTTCATGTCTTTGAAGCAAAATTTGACAAATGGTTTTTCGGTTTTCCATCTATCTTTCATTCAGTTCATGTGGCACCCATTTTCCTTATTTTTGGATCTTTCCCATAGCTTTCAAACAGTCAGAAATTGTTTGCTGTGCAACATTTAGCATTGCTGCCATTTGCTTCTGACTCGAAGTATCATCTTCATCCAATATTGCTTGCAATTCGGCATCTTTGAACTTTTTTGGTAATCTTCCATGTTCTCCATTTCTTACATCAAAATCATTATTTCTGAACCGTTGAAACCATAATTTGCATGTTGCTTCTGATAGGGCACGATCACCATATGCCTCAACAAGCATTCGGTGCAACTCTGCAGCACTTTATTTTTCAAATGAAAACAAAAAATTAATGCTTTCCGCAAATCATTACTTTCTGGTACAAAATTCGACATTGTTAATACGATGCAAACATATGATGTTGTTTGTTCCATGACTTGATGTATACTAAATATCTTTGACACATGTCATACTAACCAACCAAAGAAAAATTAAGGCTCGTTCACAACAAATGTTCCCTATTGACACATTTGTATCTTAATGCCCATTTCATACCGGTACGCCTGATATATGTCAACAATAGAATTTAAGTTATGAAAAAATTACTGATTTTGCCCTATAATGAAAAATACTAAATAGTAATAGTCAAAATAAATTAGAAAGTCAATTATATACATAAAACTAAGCACCAAGGGAGACCTGGTGTTATATTCTTTAAAACTGAAGGCCAGCCTTTCTCTTATATGAAAATGTAGATTGTATACACGTATGTTAATGGTAATTAGTCAAAATTGAAAAAAAATGAACTTTAAGGAGGCAGATGGCAAAACAAGAGGGGAATTAAAATTATCCCAGCTTGCTTTGTCACACAGTGCTTTAAAATTGTGTGTAGAGCAGCGCACTGTAATCTCAAAAACAACACTGTGTGGTTACCTTGGCTCTTACACATAAGCTTACAGCCACAGCATTTGTCTGAAAGAGAGAAACATGCACCATTCATTTGTACAAGCAAGCACACCTTATGCACACGTGACCACCAACTCTAGCAGCTCGGATATGTGCGAGTTTCTATTAATTGTGCCTGTCTGCAAATTAACGTGTCATCTTTATAGTAAGTAGCAATTTCTTCTCGTAGATTGTTGATATTTGTACCTAGAGTTTCCGTTCTAGCTCAGTTAGAAAGTGACTTTGGTCCTCGGAACTCGATGACTAAAGACATAGATAAAAATATTTCTACTTTTCCTGACATCAGAATTGTATTACAACAGCACATAATGGGACTGGCAACTTATCTCTACAGAGAGATACTGGGCCTGTCAAAACAGTTCATGCCTTACTTACTCATCAGTGGCTTGGGCCTTAGTGACCATATGCCTACTCCACACTCCTCCTCCATCGTACCCAGTTAAGAGCCTCCTGCCACCACTCGCCTGCTCCTAGTCCCATGTCCTCGGCGTCCTTGTCAATAGTGCCCTTCCATCTTGTCCGCGGTACCTCCTTCCAGCTACAGCTCCCAGAAACACATCACTGGGTATCCTCCCTTCATTCATCCTTGCTACATGGCCAGCCCAGGTCAGCCTCCTTCTTCTTATCGTCATTTTTATGATGTCAGACTGTGCACAAAGCTCTTTTAATTCTTGTGTTTTTTTTTAATTCTCCATTCCCTATTTGTGAACCTATCACAGGACCATATATTTTTCGGAGGATTTTTCGTTCTAAAACAAGTAGTTTCTCTTCATCTGTTGCCATTTTAGCGGATGACCCAGGAGCAGCTGCTCGCGTTCTTCGTTTTATCAACTTGACAAACCTGTCTAAGGACATTTGATTATCCTTTTTTTTTTTCTCTATAATCGTCTGCCTGTCTGTCTTTTATAGTATTGTCCCTTTTAGTTGCTGTTTTAACCTTGTGCCTCACGGTGCATTCCTAACTTAGTCTGGCGCCAATGACCATTGTAGTTGTGTGCCCTAAAACCCAAAAAAAAAAAATCATACTTTGGTACAGCCTGATCTTAAAACTTCTTGACCGGGATTGTTTCTTCAGCACATCATGAAGGCTAAAGTGTGCTCTGTTCCCTCCAATAATTCTTGCATTTATTTCAGTTTCACAGTGATCCTGATCACTGCAGAGGCTACCAAGGTATTTGAAAGTATTTGACGTTTTGAATCGGAGACTGTCCACCGTGAGCGGGTCCCCCATCTCTCGCTGACTCGCTCAGGACTGTGTATTGTCTTACCTTCACTGACTTGCAGGCCTGCCCTACTGGCAATCTTGCAGTACGAGCCTGCCATTCTTCTGAGCCCTTCTCTGCTACCGCTGATTAGGATTATATCGTCCGCGTATGCCAGACGAGTCACTGACGTGTCAAACATGTTTGACCTCTGCTTAAGACAGTACTACTACTCAGGGTACATGGCTGGAAAAAAGTGTATAGACACCCCAGGGTGCCATTTTGAAGAACACTAGACGTTTGTACTTAAATTTTCAATAAATTGTTCTTTACGGATTTATTTGACTTATTTTTTTCTGCATGTCCTTCACATACTGTAGAACCCCACTTCTACACTTTTGAGAGACTTAAAAGTGTAAGAGGCAGGGAAATGTAAAATGAGGGAAATAATGTTTGAAGTGGTAAAAGTTATGTGTAGATTTCCCTCTTGCATTTTTGTAGTTTATGCCTGATAATGTATACAACAGGCACCAAATTACTCATCAGCGACTTGTTTATTATCTAGTAAAGGTTATCTGAATTTTGTACTATGTTTAGCCACTGACATAACTGAAAGTGCTAACTCTGTGTTGCAGAAAAGTTAAAGTGATTTTGTTCATCATAATCATTGTTTTGGCAAATCTTGCAGCTTTGTCATTCATTATTGAAATAATGAAACACTGCTCCAGTTACATATTTTTCCATGCTTAGCATGATGCATTTTGAGAATTCATTCTCAGTCTAAGGTGCAAATATATACGTAAAAATGCTGTGTGATGTTTGCATGTGTGTTCTTACGCCTCTCTTACGCTGTGGTAGACTTTTTGGCGTTATAAGGCGTTCTTTGTCTCCCCCTATTATGCATAAATCATGTGTGTACACACACACACACACACACACACACACACACACACACACACACACACACACACAAAATAGAGCACCCGTGTGGTGTGTCAAGAAACTTAACTGCACAACATTTGTAAACACTGCTTTAAGGCCTGTACCATGCCAGCATCATTTTATGTCAATTATTTCAGTTTTTCTCCACAAAGATTGTTTCATGATGGATAAATCAAGGACAATAAGAAGATGGTTAACTCAAACTTGTGTGAATTAACTTTTTGAACAAACAAAATTTGATGGGAGTGATAAAAAAAGTTTCAAATTTGTCGGAAAACATTAATTCCGGGAATGTAAAAGATGGGTTCTACTATATTTTAAACAGGAATGGCTATGTAATACTCAGTTGTACATACACTCCAGAAATTACCTAATCACCATTTGATTAAGAAATAAGAGTAAAGTTCAGTATGAAGGGAGTTGTTGTGAATCTGATTAAGATGTAACACTTTGTTTTCAAAGTGTTTGTTAACAATTATTGCAGTTCCATTGTGACTGAGTTTTGGATCTACTTCCAGACTTTAATTAATTTCTATTAAGTTTTTCTACTTGGAATTGAATTTTGAGTGCACTAAAGGCAACTAGTTCAAATACATCAGTGAAACAAGTCATTCACATGTTTTTCTTCTTTCTTTTAAGGATCTGTGAAATTTTCTTGGGCTACTGGGAATAGTTTTAATGAGCTATAGGATTACCACATCCGACATGTCTTCCAGTTTTGAAGTTCCCCGTATTCTGCTGAGACTGGATCAAAGCTGCTGTGATTGTGTGTGTACTCTTCAGTGAACTAACATGGCTGGATTTGTAGCTTATTTCTTCATGATTGGTGATACAGATTTTGATGAAACTGTGTCAAGAGATAGACAGTGGTGAATTGTTGCACAAATTCCACATACCTGTAACACTGCTAACACAGTTTTGTGAACAGGTGATTGCCTTTTATAACTATCTCAGCAGATGACGAAGAAATTGAAGAAATGTATGATGCGATAAAAGAAATTATTCAGATAGTGAAGGGAGATGAAAATTTTATAGTCGTGGGTGACCGGAACTCGATAGTAGGAAAAGGAAGAGAAGGAAACATAGTAGGTGAATATGGAATGGGAGGAAGGAATGAAAGAGGAAGCCACCTGGTAGAATTTTGCACAGAGCATAACTTAATCATAGTTGACACTTGGTTCAAGAATCATAAAAGGAGATTGTATACATGAAAGAAGCCTGGTGATAATGGAAGGTATCAGATAGATTATACAATGGTAAGACAGAGATTCAAGAACCAGGTTTTAAATTGTAAAATATTTCCAGGGGCAGATGTGGACTCTGCCCACAATCTATTGGTTATGAACTGTAGATTAAAACTGAAGAAACTGCAAAAAGGTAGGAATTTGAGGAGATGGCACCTGGATAAACTGAAAGAACCAGAGGTTGTAGAGAGCTTCAGGGAGAGCATTAGGGAACGATTGACAAGAATGGGGGAAAGAATTACAGTAGAAGAAGAAAGGGTAGCATTGAGGGATGAAATAATGAAGGTAGCAGAGGATCAAGTAGGTAAAAAGATGAGAGTTAATACAAATCCTTGGGTAACAGAAGAAACATTGAATTTAATTGATGAAAGGAGAAAATATAAAAATGCAGTAAATGTAGCGGGCAAAAAGGAATACAAACGTCTCAAAAAAATGAGATCGACAGGAAGTGCAAAATGGCTAAGCAGGAATGGCTAGAGGACAAATGTAAGCATGTAGAGGCACATATCACTAGGGGGTAAGATATATACTGCCTACAGAAAAATTAAAGAGACCTTTGGAGAAAGGAGAACCACTAGCATGAATATCAGGAGCTCAGATGGAAACCCAGTTCCAAGCAAAGAAGGGAAAGCAGAAAGGTGGAAGGAGTATATAGAGGATTTATACAGGGGCAATGTTCTTGAGGACAATATTATAGAAATGGAGGAGAATGTAGATGAAGATGAATACTGCATGAAGAGTTTGACAGAGCACTGAAAGACCTGAGTCAAAACAAGGCCCCGGGAGTAGACAACATTCCATTAGCACTACTGACAGCCTTGGAAGAGCCAGTCCTGAGAAAACTCTACCATCTGGTGAGCAAGATGTATCAGACAGGTGGAATTCCCTCAGACTTCAAGAAGAATATAATAATTCCAATCCCAAAGAAAGCAGGTGCTGACAGATGTGAAAATTACCAAACTATCAGTTTAATAAGTCACAGCTGCAAAATACTAACATGAATTCTTTACGGACGAATATAAAAACTGGTAGAAGCCGACCTTGGGGAAGTTCAGTTTGGATTCCGTGGAAATGTTGGACCACGTGAGGCAATACTGGCCCTACAACTTATCTTGGAAGCTAGATTAAGGAAAGGCAAACCTACGTTTCTAGCATTTGTAGACTTAGAGAAAGCTTTTGACAATGTTGACTGGAATACTCTTTCAAATTCTGAAGGTGGCAGGGGTAAAATACAGGGTGCAGAAGGCTATTTACAATTTGTACAGAAACCAGACGACAGTTAAGAGTTGAGGGACTTGAAAGGGAAGCAGTGGTTGGGAAGGGAGTGAGACAGGGTTGTAGCCTCTCCCCGATGTTATTCAATCTGTATACTGAGGAAGCAGTAAAGGAAACAAAAGAAAAATTCGGAGTAGGAATTAAAATCAATGGAGAAGAAATAAAAACTTTGAGGTTCGCCGATGACATATTAATTTGTCAGAGACGGCAAAGGACTTTGAAGAGCAGTTGAACGGAATGGACAGTGTTTTGAAAGGAGGATATAAGATGAACATCAACAGAAGCAAAACGAGGATAATGGAATGTAGTCGAATTAAATCGAGTGATACTGAGGGAATTAAATTAGGAAATGAGACACTTAAAGTAGTAAAGGAGTTTTGCTATTTGGGGAGCAAAATAACTGATGATGGTCAAAGTAGAGAGGATATAAAATGTAGACTGGCAATGGGAAGGAAAGTGTTTCTGAAGAAGAAAAATTTGTTAACACCGAGTATAGATTTAAATGTCAGGAAGCCTTTTCTGAAAGGTTTTGTAAGGAGTGTAGCCCTGTATGGAAGTGAAACATGAACGATAAATAGTTTGGACAAGAAGAGAATAGAAGCCTTCGAAATGTGGTGCTACAGAAGAATGCTGAAGATTAGATGGGTATATCACATAACTAATGAAGAAGTATTGAACAGAATTGGAGAGAAGAGAAATTTGTGGCGCATCTTGACTAGAAGAAGGGGTCGGTTGGTACGACGACGACAGGCTGTACTAACCTATTATGATACAAGCAGTGCCACACAAGGCCTGCTGCCCTGCCTATTTGATAAGGGTGCAAACACTGGAGCAGCATCTTGGAGTTGGTCGCACTAGTGTCTTCTGTGTGATCTCCTGGTCTGCACTCTCACAACCCTTCCAGTGAATCAGTCTTCCATTCACCAGCCCTACATATACACTATGTGATCAAAAGTATGCAGACACCCCCAGCAACATAAGTTTTTTGTATTAGGTGCATTGTGCTGCCACCTACTGACAGGTATACCATATCAGCTACCTCAGTAGTTATTAGAGAGAGCAGAATGGGGCGCTCCGCGGAACTTACGGACTTCGAATGTGGTCAGGTGATTGGGTGTGATGTGTCTCGTATGTCTGTACGCGAGATTTCCACACTCCTGAACATCCCTAGATCCACTGTTTCCGATGTGACAGTGAAGTGGAAACGTGAAGGGACACGTACAGCACAAAAGCGTACAGGTCGGCCTCGTCTGTTGACTGACAGACACCGCCGACAGTTGAAGAGGGTTTCAATGAGCAATAGGCAGACATCTATCCAGACCATCACACATGAATTCCAAACTGCGTCAGGATCCACTGCAAGTACTATGACATTGCCAACAGTAAAATTCGGAGGCGGTGGTGTTATGGTGTGGTCGCTTTTTGTGGAGGGGGCTTGAACCCTTTGTTGTTTTGTGTGGTACTAACAAAGCACAGGCCTACGTTGATGTTTTAAGCACGTTCTTGCTTTCCACTGTTGAAGAGCAATTGAGGGATGGAAATTGCATCTTTCAACACGATCGAGCGTCTGTTCGTAATGCACGGCCTGTGGCGGAGAGGTTACACAGCAATAACATTCCTGTAATGGACTGGCCTGCACAGAGTCGGGGCGTGAATCCTACAGAACAGCTTTGGGATGTTTTGGGATGCCAGCTTCGTGCCAGGCTTCACCATCCGACATCGATACCTCTCCTCAGAGCAGCACTCCATTAAGGATGGGCTGCCATTCCCCAAGAAACCTCCTACCACCTGACTGAATGTATGGCTGTGAGAGTGCAAACTGTCATCAGGGCTAAGGGTGGGCCAGCACCATATTGAATTCCAGCATTACCGATGTAGAGCGCCAAGAACTTGTAAGTCATTTTCAGCCAGGTGTCCAGATACTTTTGATCTAAGCTTTTATGTGATTTCATATAGATTTTGGGTTATAGCTGTTGCGTCAAATGAGAGATACATGATAAAAATTAAACCAACACACAATAGCTGCAAATTTGTATTAGATATTTTACGTTGTTAGTTTCTTTGCCACAAAATTACTTTTGTTCTGAGTATTATTTTTTCAATAAGATGATATAGGGATATGCACCACCACAATTCTCAGTAGTATTGCCTCTTAAATATTTAAGTGATGTAAGATGCCCTAGGTGTTCACCACTTATCTCGGAATCAGATACTACTAGTTTTTTCTCCTTACTATGTGCACTATCTCACATTTATCCACACTCAACATAGCTTCCATTACCTCCACCCAGCAGAATTGCTTGACTTTTGTAACAGTAGGTGATGAGTATTTTAAGGGACAGAGGTAGCGTTAAGTGAAGGAGGAGTAATTGAGGCGTTGGACTACAGTTCAGTGTGTCTAAATTGTTCTTTAGTGTAACAGTTTTAAAGAAAAGGCAGAAATTCGACAAAAAACATTAGTGAAAGAAAGCCACTCTTCAGTGAATCACAAAATTAACTGTTTGTTTGTGGAACCAAACCTAAATTGTAAAAGTGTTTGATTTCAGACCACTAGGAGGCAATGAGTAAAGTGAATAAAAAAGTGAATAAAATGAAATACATATGGAAAAATAAATAAGTATTTTAAGTAGTTGCTGGAGGGGGAAGGATCTGAATGACCTTAAACAAATGTGTGCCAAGCAGGTAGAGTTGAGATGAGATCTATATCTACATCTATACTCTGCAAACGACTGTGAAGTGTGTGGCAGAGGGTACATCCCATAGTACCAGTTATTAGGGTTTCTATCCATTCTGTTCACATGTGGAGTGGGGAAAGAATTATTGTTTGAATGTCTCTGTACATGCAGAAAATATTCTAATTTTATCCTCACCATCCTTATGTGAGCGACATGTAGGGGGTTATATTATATTTCTAGAGTTATCGTTTAAAGACGATTTTTAAGAACTGTTAAGACTTACTTGGGATAGTTTACGTCTGCCAGTTCAGTTTCTTCAGTATCTCTGTGACACTCTCTCACGGATCAAACAAAGCTGTCAACATATGCGTTGCCCTTCTCTGTATACATTCAGTATCACCTGTCAGTATCATCTGGTACGGGTCTCTCACACTTAAGCAGTATTCTAGACCCGGTCACATGAGTGATTTGTAGACTAGTTGCACTTTCCCAGTATTTCAACAATAAACTGAAGTCTACCACCTGTGATCATTCCATTTCACATCCCTACGAAGTGTTACACCCAGGTATTTGTAGGAACTGGTCGATCCCAACAGTGACTCGTTGATATTAGTCATAAGATATTACATGTTTTCGTTTTGTGAAGTGCACAATTTTACATTTCTGAACATTTAAAGCAAGTTTCCAAATTTTGCACAATTTAGAAATCTCGTCGAGATATGACTGAATATTTATGCAGCTTCTTTCCGACAGTAGTTCATTATAGATAACGCGCACAATCTGCTAAATCTCCGAGGCTGCTATTAGTATTGTATGCTAGGTCGTTAATATTTACATCTACATGGTTACTCTGCAATTCACACTTAAGTGCCTGGCAGAGGGTTCATCGAACCATTTTCATACTGCTTCTCTACCATTCCACTCTCGAATGGCGCGTGTGAAAAAGGAACACCTAAATCTTTGTGTTCAAGCTCTGACTTCTCTTATTTTATTAGGATGATCATTTCTCCCTGAGTAGGTGGGTGTCAACAAAATATTTTCGCGTTTGGAAGAGAAAGTTGGTGATTGAAATTTCGTAAATAGATCTCGCCGCAAAGAAAACCACCTTTGTTTCAGTGACTGTCACTGTTGTGGCGTAGCAAGACAGCCACACCACTCGGAGGTAGCCGAAAGGCACGCTAACTAATGCAGACGGGCGTGAAGTCTGAAACAGGATAACTATTGAATGGTAGCAAGAAAAGTACGTAGTTGCTTTATACTTAACTTTTATTCTCTGATGAATACAGCGTTCTTCTTGAGACATTTATACTATAACTCTCAAAGTAGGTAAGGCTAATGGCGCCTTGCTAGGTCGTAGTCATGTGCTTAGCTGAAGGCTATTCTAACTGTCTCTCGGCAAATGAGAGGAAGGCCTCGTACGTCTAGTCGCTAGCAATGTCGTCCGTACAACTGGGGCGAGTGCTAGTCCGTCTTTCTAGACCTGCCATGTGGTGGCGCTAGGTCTGCAAGTACTGATGGCGGCGACACGCGGGTCCGACATGTACTAATGGACCGCGGCCGATTTAAGCTACCACCTAGCAAGTGTGGTGTCTTGCGGTGACACCACAGTCACCCCAACTCGCATATCATATCAGTGACTCTCTCGGCCCTATTGCACGATAACACGAAAAGAGCTGCCCTTCTTTGCACTTTTTCGATGTCCTCCATCAATCCTAACCGGTACGGATCCCATACTGCACACCAATATTCCAGCAGAGGACGGACAAGTGTAATGTAGGCCGTCTCTTTAGTAGGTTTGTCGCATCTTCTAAGTGTTCTGCCAACAAGGCGCAGTCTTTGTTTCGCCTTCCCCAGAATATTATATATATGGTCTTTCCAATTTAAGTTGCTCGTAATTGTAATTCCTCGGCATTTAGTCAGATTGACAGCCCTTAGATTTGTGCAATTTATCGTATACCCAAAATTTATCGTATTTCTTTTAGTACCCATGTGGATGACCTCGCACTTTCCTTTGTTTAGTGACAATTGCCACTTTTTGTAGCATACAGAAATACTCTCTATCTCATTTTGTAATTGGAATTGACTGTCCGATGATTTTACTAGACGGTAAATTACAGTGTCATCTGCAAACAATCTAAGGGGACTGTTCAGATTATCACCTAGATGATTTATGTAAATCAGGAACAGAAGAAGGCCTATGACACTACCTTGCGGAACACCAGATATCAGTTCTGTTCTACTCGACGATTACCGTCTATCACTACTAACTGTGACCTCTCTGAGAGGAAATCACGAATCCAGTCACACAACTGAGACGATACTCCATACGAACGCAATTTGATTAATAGTCGCTTGTGAGGAACGGTATTGAGATGAAGAGCGAGGGTCCCGAGAAACTTCCCACGGGCACACCCGAAGTTACATCTGACTGTGACTCTCCGTCTGAGATAACATAGTCTGTCCTCCCTATCAAAGTCCTCAGTCCAGCTACAAAGAGACCTTTGCATTAATCCAATTGCACTATCAGTTAAAGCTGTGTACAGAGAATTGCTTAGACGTGTTCTTCTTTGCAGGCCCTGTACGCGTCTAAAATAGTGTCGTACGCGCAAGGCTTCATGCTGCTGCGAGAGGCGGCCAAAGTGCACAACTGGGACCTGAACTACGGAGCGATCGCCCTGATGTGGCGCGGCGGCTGCATCATCAGGAGGTGAGTGTGGAGAGCGGGGCAGTGCGGCTCGACACGCTTTCCAGGGCTTGTGCGCTCACTTGCAAAGTTAGGTGGTCTCGTGACAGTCGTTCGGGGCAGTCTTTCGTTTCCAGCTGTACTCTGGGATGGCTCACTGTTTCCTCCCACATTGAGTCACAGAAATAGTTTATTCTTTCACTTTGTGGGCTAAAGGCTGTAGCGATACAGTGATAGTAAGATAAAAATGCCTCGTCACGTCGTAAGGGTACTGAACCGCTGTATGTACTTAGTGTCGCATTAAGAATTGAGGACTCCTACTGGGGAATAACTTTAATTGGCGGTATCACAACTCGATGACATACATGACACCGTGGATTTAAGTTGGAGACATTCTCATTTTTATTTATGTAAAAACACAGTTCACTGATTACCAGTTCACAAACAGTCCTCTTTATGAAACTTCCTGGCAGATTAAAACTGTGTGCCCGACCGAGACTCGAACTCGGGACCTTTGCCTTTCACGGGCAAGTGCTCTACCATCTGAGCTACCGAAGCAAGACTCACACCCGGTCCTCACAGCTTTGCTTCTGCCAGTACCTCGTCTCCTACCTTCCAAACTTTACAGAAGCTCTCCTGCGAAAAGCAAAGGTCCCGAGTTCGAGTCTCGGTCGGGCACACAGTTTTAATCTGCCAGGAAGTTTCATATCAGCGCACACTCTGCTGCAGAGTGAAAATCTCATTCTGGAAAAAGTCCTCTTTATATTATTAATTATTCGACAGTTAGCATATAATTAACTGGGTTTCCTTCATGCAAATAGTAAAAGCAGTTAGTTACTGCTTAAATTGACGATAGTCTGGCAGACAGTGCAACTGCTGTCGCCTGCTGAGATGGTGACCTGCTTGTCACCTTTCCACATCACAACTTTCTTAGCTTAGCCAGCCACGACACATTCTTTTGTGACGTTTTAGTGTGACACTGAACTGTGGAGTTTGTCACAGCATTTTGTCCTATCTGGTGGTCTAAATTTCCAAAGATTACAATAAAATATTTTCACTTTTTAACATGTGCTGTAATAATTTATAATCTATTGAAGACCTTGGCTGTAAACAGTGGTAAGAAAAATTGGACGAGAACCAGAATTTTGCATATGAAACATTGTGTGATCACCATATTTATTTGAATTCGAGACGACTCTGAATGTGAGACAGCACTCCATTGTTCAACAATGCATTACAGAAAAACAGATATACTCATATTAGTCTTATTTTGGTTACATTATTCCAGGTAATTGAAGGAGGCAATAAAAGTAGTGGTACATAGAAAATAAAATTGGACAAAAACCTTCCTAAGATATATGAGGGTTGGAACTTAAATAGTGGCAACACTGCTGTGGGGACACTATGCAATGGAATCTACTACTGTCGCTGATAACAAACGTTGTTGACATACCTATCTTAACTCCGAGCAAATGGACACATCACCGGCGTGCGCACCATCGAGGAAAACACACTCACTTGTGAGTGAGTGGTCTAGCGTGACAGTGTCACTACGTTTTCGAAACAGGAACAATGGAGTTGGATCAAGATTGAATGTCCCAGAGGTCATACAGCACGACAGTGTCATCGAGGTCTTAGAAGAACGCGGAGAATCGGCATTGCCGTATAGAACAGTGGCACGTTGGGTAAAAGCAGGATGATAGGGCACGTGTTATGACACTGGGTAAGAACTTGAATAGTATTTTTTTTTTCATCAGTCTACTGACTGGTTTGATGCGGCCCACCACGAATTCCTTTCCTGTGCTAACCTCTTCATCTCAGAGTAGCACTTGCAACCTACGTCCTCAATTATTTGCTTGACGTATTCCAATCTCTGTCTTCCTCTACAGTTTATGCCCTCTACAGCTCCCTCTAGTACCATGGAAGTCATTCCTCATGTCTTAGCAGATGTCCTATCATCCTGTCCCTTCTCCTTACAGTGTCTTCCACATATTCCTTTCTTCTCCGATTCTGCGTAGAACCTCCTCATTCCTTACCTTATCAGTCCACCTAATTTTCAACATTCGTCTACAGCACCACATCTCAATGCTTCGATTCTCTTCTGTTCCGGTTTTCCCACAGTCCATGTTTCACTACCATACAATGCTGTACTCCAGACGTACACCCTCAGAAATTTCTTCCTCAAATTAAGGCCGGTATTTGATATTAGTAGACTTCTCTTGGCCAGAAATGCCTTTTTTGCCATAGCGAGTCTGCTTTTGATGTCCTCCTTGCTCCGTCCGTCATTGGTTATTTTACTGCCTAGGTAGCAGAATTCCTTAACTTCATTGACTTGGTGACCATCAATCCTGATGTTAAGTTTCTCGCTATTCTGATTTCTACTACTTCTCATTACCTTCGTCTTTCTCCGATTTACTCTCAAACCATACTGTGTACTCATTAGACTGTTCATTCCGTTCAGCAGATCATTTAATTCTTCTTCACTTTCACTCAGGATAGCAATGTCATCAGCGAACCGTATCATTGATATCCTTTCACCTTGTATTTTAATTCCACTCCTGAACCTTTCTTTTATTTCCATCATTGCTTCCTCGATGTACAGATTGAAGAGTAGGGGCGAAAGGCGAAAGCCTTGTCTTACACCCATCTTAATACGAGCACTTCGTTCTTGATCGTCCGCTCTTATTATTCCCTCTTGGTTGTTGTACATATTGTATATGACCCGTCTCTCCCTATAGCTTACCCCTACTTTTTTCAGAATTTCGAACAGCTTGCACCATTTTATGTTGTCGAACGCTTTTTCCAGGTCGACAAATCCTATGAAAGTGTCTTGATTTTTCTTTAGCTTTGCTTCCATTATTAGCCGTAATGTCAGAATTGCCTCTCTCGTCCCCTTACTTTTCCTAAAGCCAAACTGATCATCACCTACCGCATTCTCAATTTTCTTTTCCATTCTTCTGTATATTATTCTTGTAAGCAGCTTCGATGCATGAGCTGTTAAGCTGATTGTGCGATAATTCTCGCACTTGTCAACTCTTGCTGTCTTCGGAATTGTGTGGATGATGCTTTTCCGAAAGTCAGATGGTATATCGCCAGACTCATATATTCTACACACCAACGTTAATAGTCGTTTTGTTGCCACTTCCCCCAATGATTTTAGAAATTCTGATGTAATGTTATCTATCTCTTCTGCCTTATTTGACCGTAAGTCCTCCAAAGCTCTTTTAAATTCCGATTCTAATACTGGATCCCCTATCTCTTCTAAATCGACTCCAGTTTCTTCTTCTATCACATCAGACAAATCTTCACCCTCATAGAGGCTTTCAATGTATTCTTTTCACCTATCTGCTCTCTCCTCTGCATTTAACAGTGGAATTCCCGTTGCACTCTTAATGTTACCACCGTTGCTTTTAATGTCACCAAAGGTTGTTTTGACTTGTCTGTATGCTGAGTCTGTCCTTCCGACAATCATATGTTTTTTGATGTCTTCACATTTTTCCTGCAGCCATTTCGTTTTAGCTTCCCTGCACTTCCTATTTATTTCATTCCTCAGCGACTTGTATTTCTGTATTCCTGCTTTTCCCAGAACATGTTTGTACTTCCTCCTTTCATCAATCAACTGAAGTATTTCTTCTGTTACCCATGGTTTCTTCGTAGCTACCTTCTTTGTACCTATGTTTTCCTTCCCAACTTCTGTGATGACCCTTTTTAGAGATGTCCATTCATCTTCATCTGTACTGCCTACTGCGCTATTCCTTATTGCTGTATCTATAGCGTTAGAGAACTTCAAACGTATCTCGTCATTCCTTAGTACTTCCGTATCCCACTTCTTTGCGTATTGATTCTTCCTGACTAATGTCTTGAACTTCAGCCTACTCTTCATCACTACTATATTGTGATTGAGTCTATATCTGCTCCTGGGTACGCCTTACAATCCAGTATCTGATTTCGGAATGTCTGTCTCACCATGATGTAATCTAATTGAAATCTTCCCGTATCTCCCAGCCTTTTCCAACTATACCTCCTCCTCTTGTGATTCTTGAACAGGGTATTCGCTATTACTAACTGAAACTTGTTACAGAACTCAATTAGTCTTTCTCCTCTTTCATTCCTTGTCCCAAGCCCATAGTCTCCTGTAACCTTTTCTTCTACTCCTTCCCCTACAACTGCATTCCAGTCGCCCATGACTATTAGATTTTCGTCCCACTTTTCATACTGCATTACCCTTTCAATATCTTCATACACTTTCTCTATGTGTTCATCTTCAGCTTGCGATGTCGGCTGTATGCCTGAACTATCGTTGTCGGTGTTGGTCTGCTGTCGATTCTGATTAGAACAACCCGGTCACTGAACTGTTCACAGTAACCTACCATCTGCCCTACCTTCCTATTCATAACGAATCCTACACCTGTTACACCATTTTCTGCTGCTGTTGATATTACCCGATACTCCTCTGACCAGAAATCCTTGTCTTTCTTCCACTTCACTTCACTGACCCCTACTATATCTAGATTGAGTACTAGGAGGTGGTATAGAGGGTACAGTCTGGTGAAGGCATAGATTGGAATACATCCAAGAATTAACTGAGGATATCTGGTGCAAGTTCTACTCTTGAGATAAGGAGGTTGACACAGGAGAGGAAGTCAGTCAGAAGACTAATGGCAGGCAAGCAGGAGCGGGAAAAGCAGGGCCGGGGGGCGAAAGCAGGTAATAGAAGTCTGCCACGAGAAGCAATTTTAGTGTCTCGAGTCGCATTGAATATTTTGTGATATAAATGGTTCAGAAATCAAAGTGCGTAACATCTGTAAGTGATTGTATTACTGAAATAATTTTTTTTTCTTAGACATTATCTTTACAGTTTGTACAGAAGTTAATCCTTATGTGGCTACAAAGACAGTTTGTCCTGCCTGCCTAGCCAGCTGACGGGAGCAAATGTATTGTGCGTCTGGCTGATTCGGCCCGATACGTGTCACAGGCTGTGCCAACTGTATGCTAATCGCATGTTCCGGCCTGCAGTAATACTCTTTATAAAATTAGTATTGCACTGTGTGGTCACAGTGGTTGCAGTGTGATAAACATGAAAGGGCTCCTCAAAACTAACCCGCATTTTCTGCTATAAGTTTATCCTGGGCTGAGAAAAAAGTTACTTTAGAAAAATAAGAACTTTTTTGTCATAGAAAAATTCTATCACTTGAAATTTACACTACCATTGTATTTTATTTATTTTATTTTACACATATACTTCCGTAGGGCAAATTGAGGAGCAAATCTTGAAGGTTACGGAGTGTCAGTACATGAAACTACAACATAAAAGTAATAACAGAAAAAATAAAATGTTTATGAACAAAAAAAAGACAAGCCATAAGACACAGTCAACAAAATAGCACAGGAATCAGCTTAATTTTTCAAGGAATTCCTCAACAGAATAGGAGGTGTGAATTATGAGAAATCTCTTCAGTTTTGATTTGAAAGTGCATGGATTACTGCTAAGCTTTTTGAATTCTTGTGGTAGCTTCTTGAAACTGCATGCAGCAGTATACTGCACACCTTTCTGCGCAAGAGTCAATGAAGTCCGATCCAAATGCAGACTGGATTTCTGCCCAGTATTAACTGAGTGAAAGCTGCTAATTGTTGGGAATAAGCTGATATTGTCAACAATAAATGACAACAAAGAATATATATATATATATATTGAGAGGCCAATGTCAGAATACCCAGACTAGTGAACAGGGGTCGACAGAGGTTCGCAAACCTACACTACTTATTGCACGAACCGCTTGTTTCTGAGCCAACCTATTAAACTTAAAATGTCATTAACATTGGACAAGTACGCCAAGCTGTATAGTTTTAACATGAGTAGTTCCTTGCGAAGATGCCCAAAAATTGGACAGTTTGTACTACAGTCATAAATTAAAATAATTATTGACCCTAAAAACCAAATTGTATGATATAATCTGGTGCAGAATTAAACACGAAAAAGACTGGTATAACTCTTTTTCTGCTAGACCATTTGTTCATTTGCAATTGCAGTCTAAAGTTGATTCTCTCTAATAAGAAAACCACCTGCTTCCTTTTTTCTCTTTAAACTTGGCACAATCAGTTCGATTTATCTAAGTTTTGTTGGATAATTCATGTCCTTCCATGTTATATATGTTTGTATCGTGTACTTCATAGATTAGGAAATCAAATTTCATTTGTTTGGCCTTCTGGGTGGCAGTGCGTGTTGCCAAAAAACTGCACGTACCGGCTGAACTGTTCTCCTTTTGTAGTATCTGATACATCCGTTCATCACGGCAATTCGTGCCCTTCAGATTGTGTATATTTGTGCCCTTTGTATTATGCAGGCCGGGAAATCGGATTACATCTATCAGATTGACTCGTAAGCAGAAAGCGTCCAGGAGCAGGTGAAAGCTGTAGCTTCCGACATTATGAAAAGAGCGGATAACGACAGCAGTGAAAGGAATGTTGAAGCCGAGACAACAGTGTGATGCCATTCTATTGTTCACGTTTACCTGCTCCTGCGTCGAGGCATAGGTGAATGCCCTTAGCCGTCAGACTGTCCTACCTGCTAGGTGTAAAAGAATGCCTGTAGCCGTCTGGCGTCTGGACATTCTACCTGCCACATGTACATATACACCCGTAGCCATCAGGGCATTCTACCTACAAGGCAGACAAGTGTGCCCATACCTGCAGAAGGCATAAAATATTTATATGCTCTACTTTGCTATGTTTCAAGTAGACAAAAGTGGGTGTGTTGTACACAGAGTATAGCTCGGGCCTGTCCTGGGAATGGAGGGCCTGTGGAAGTTGGAGTGACTTTGCAGTGGTACGGGATGTGTCTGCGTGTTGCCAACCTTAGCTACTAAGCAAAGTTTGCTGTAGCATTGTATTGGATGGGGGTGGGGGGTGAATACTAACATCATTTCCCATTCATCTCTCCTCCCACTGCAATACTCCATAAGCTAGGTGGTGATTTTGTGCTTATGCTTCCAGCTTCCCGTGCAAAAGGGCCAGGTTTTATTGCGCATGTAGTGGTATGTGACATTGAGGCACTATCGGACACTGCTCATTATAAAATAGGCGACTGCTGTGCTCTAAACACATTTTTCATATTTAATAACTTTTAAATGAGAGCACTTTTTGGCTACAATTTTCCACCTACTAAATTAGTGTTTTACAATTACCTGCACAGTGGCACATTATAATGCAAAAGAAGTACTTCAGAGTCAACTTGGCTTAGTTAATGGATGATTTTTGGTACATAACTAAGCACACAAATGGAAACATTTCTGCCTCAAATGACTTCGTACTGTTGTTGCAACTGATTCTAGGCACTGACAACTTTACAGAGGGATAGTGAACCTGTTTCACACAAAATACTCTGCCTCTCAAATACATACTGAGCCCATCAATCACGCTACCATGCCAGATACTTGTGTACGCGCTATTTATAAAATTCTTAACTGCACTGAAGCATATGCCAGTATTAGTATGTCACAGCTACACTGCGTGATCAAAAGTATCTGGACACCCACAGAAACATATGTTTTTCATATTAGATGCATTGTGCTGCCACCTACTGCCAGGTACTCCATATCAGCAACCTCAGTAATCATTAGGCATCGTGAGAGAGCAGAATGTGACACCCCGCGAAACTCTGACTTTGAATGTGGTCAGGTGATTGGGTGTCACTTGTGTCATACATCTCTATGTGAGATTTCCACACTCCTAAACATCCCTAGGTCTGCTGTTTCTGATGTGATAGTGAAGTGGAAATGTGAGGGGACACGTACAGCACAAAAGCGTACAGGCCGACCTCGTCTGTCGAATGACAGAGACCGCCAACAGTTGAAGGGGGTCGTAATGTGTAATAGGCAGACATATGTCCAGATCATCACACAGGAATTCCAGACTGCATCAGGATCCCTTGCAAGCACTAAGACAGTTAGGTGGGAGGTGAGAAAACTTGGATTTCACGGTCGAGTGGCTGCTTATAAACCACACATCACACTGGTAAATGCCAAATGACACCTCACTTGGTGTAAGGAGTGTAAACATTGGACAATCGAACAATGGAAAAACATTGTGTGGAGACGAATCACGGTACACAATGTGGCGATCCGATGGCAGGGTGTGGGTATGGCGAATGCCCGGTGAACGTCATCTGCTAGCGTGTGCAGTGCCAACAGTTAAATTCGGAGGCGGTGGTGTTATGGTGTGGTCGTGTTTTCCATGGAGGGGGCTTACACCCCTTTTTGTCTTGCGTGGCACTGTCACAGCACAGGCCTACATTGATGTTTTAAGCACCCTCTTGCTTACCACTGTTGAGGAGCCATTCAGGGATAAAGGTTGCCTCTTTCAACACGATGAAGCACCTGTTCATAGCGCACAGCCTGTGGCGGAGTGGTTACACGGCAATAGCATCCCTGTAATGGACTGGCCTGCGCAGAGTCCTGACCTGAATCCTACAGAACAGCTTCGGGATGTTTTGGGATGCCAGCTTTATGCCAGGCCTCACTGACCGACATCGATACTTTTGCTCAGTGCAGCACTCCGTGAAGAATGGGCTGCCATTCCCCAAGAAACCTTCCAACACACGGTTGTACATATGCCTGTGAGAGTGGAAGCTGTCATCAAGGCTAAGGGTGGGCCAACACCATATTGAATTGCGACATTACCGATGGAGGTCACCACGAACTTGCAAGTCATTTTCAGCCGGGTGTCCGGATACTTTTGATCACATGATGTATTTGTAAATATTGAAAAATGACAAAGGAATTACATCACGGTTTGTCACTTTGCAAACACAGTTTTTATTTTGATGATTTACATTTAAACTCAATGTAGTGTTAACATTTTTATGTAGATTATGTTATTCTTTTCAGTGTTGCGTATGTCACTCAGATATTGAAAAGTTGTTGAAACTGTGCAAATCTTTCATTTAGAAACAACTATTAATGAAATTTAAAATATCTTAAGAACTGATATTAACCCATGAAATAAATGTTAAAAAAGTACAGAAAACGTTTAATTGACTGTGATGAAATTAAATGTTGTCTAAGAGTAAAATGATGTAGTAAAAATACATGTGTATAAGGTTGTTTAGTGATCTGGAATCGTAGTTCAGTTAAAAGTCCAGATTCAGTTAGATCACAGTGTGCATTTACTCTCGAACCACTCCTGACCAGTCTTCTGCACTTTACCCCCAGCGTCTTCCTGGGTAACATAAAGGCGGCGTTCGACAAGAACCCGTCGCTGCCGAACCTGCTGTTGGACGACTTTTTCAAGAGCGCAGTAGAGCGGTGCCAGAACTCGTGGCGCGATGTGGTGTCTGCGGCGGTGCAGCTGGGCATCCCGACGCCCACCTTCAGCACGGCACTCGCCTTCTACGATGGCTACCGCAGCCCGCGTCTGCCGGCCAACCTCATCCAGGTGAGGGGTCCGAGTGTGTCTGCTTGTTGAGGTTGCTACTTTTTTTATGTTGGGATGTTGCTTTTCTTTTCGTATTTGTACGTGGGTATTTATTCCTGTGAATTCTGATATCTCTCTCTCTCTCTCTCTCTCTCTCTCTCTCTCTCTCTCTCTCTCTCTCTCTCTCTGTGTCTGTGTCTGTGTGTGTGTGTGTGTGTGGGGGGGGGGGGGGGGGGGGGGCGCCAGCATGCGCAACAAGCAATATTATTTTTTGTGTTCCCATCCAGTAGGCATGTTCTGTTTCCTTGGCAAATTTCATTGCTGAAATGTTCTTCGCATATCAGCCATTTCACGGTGTAGTCATCACTCAACATTTCAATGAGTTTCCTACTCATCTCCAGGTGAAGTGATAAGTTGGAAACTTCTTGAAACATTAAGACAATCTTACTTAGCTGATAACCCAGGAAGATTTCACTAAATTTGAGATGGCTGGTTTTTTTTTTTTTTTTGGTTGAGTCCATATTGACAGTTACCGACGGGGGTAGGGTGTGGCATAGCAGTGAACACCCCGGACTTGGCATTGAGGAGGACAATGGTTCAAATCCCTCCTGTCCAACCACCCAGATTTAGGTTTCCCAAACCCCCTCCCCTCCAGTCACGAACAGTTTAATTTTTTCCAAGCTGTCAGCATTTGTGCCTAAGATTTCTCTCAGGTGATCATTAGTGTTTGTCCCCCACGGCAATTTTTGTGTTTGAAGGCAAGTGCTTTTTTTAGAATGGCGCTGAAACAAGTGACCAGTTTCACCTATGCTGAAAATATCCTTCATTTAGTATTGCTGTGTAAGTTACTGCATTCTGTCATTCACTAACAATTTCTATATCTACACCACTTTGTTTGTCCCATACTGTTTTGTAGGACACATTGTACTGTTCTTCAAACCCGTCAATCGTCCTGCTATATGTGGAGAAGTCCTAGATTCCTAGCACCTCGGCCATTGCCTTTCCGTGCAACATTGTGCCATTCACTTGCTGTATGAATCCAGTTCTGTGTAATTTCTTCTAGCTTTGCATATTTAGAATAACTAGCATATTTCATTCCCCCCCCCCCCACTACTTCCAAAATAGTCTTTGTTTTTAATGATGGTGTTCAGCAAGACACAGGTATTCCTAGACTCTGTGCTAATGCAATATGTGATCTGTGATGAACTTCAACTCCTTCGAGAATTTTTACTTTCTGTTCCATTGAAAGGGTTTTCCTGTCCCTCCAAACCACTGAATTGCATGGCAGAGGGTATTTAATGTTGGACCACATGTCATGTGTAAGAAATATTGCTATCTTATGTCATAATGTATCAGTAGTATTATCTACCTCAGTTATCGCTGGCTTCTGGAGCCGGGTGTGCCTTTTCTCTGAGGCAGCATTATCATACTGTATAATGAAAACAGTGCCCCAGTGTCAGCACTTGTTCGCCGTTTCTGAGTTAGCAGGAAGAATTTCTGGGAGCCTCTGGATGGAACAGCTGTACGCAGCCGTGTGGAGGACAAGTAGTAGGAAGAATTTGGTAGAAAGTGCAATTAATAGTAGTTGAAAGTTGTACGTCAATTTGTAGGAGAAAAGTATTTCAGTAATTCAATTATTTCACTGAGAGCCATGCAGGATTAGTTAACAGATTTACAGTTGATATGGTGTTGTGTTTGAGAATCAGTAATTGCCTTGGAGAAGCATGTAGATAGTAGAAGGTAAAAGGAAAAAGTTTCTGTGATCAGTGATTTCCTGTTTAGTTAATGTGGGGACACAATGTAGCAATGACTACTTTGCTGTAGATGTGAATCAGACATAACTGTTAATATTAGATGGGATGAGTGTATGCATTATGGAAGTGTGTTGCAAGGTAAAGGGACAATAAAACAAAGTAATTTTACTTGTACTGTTACTACTTCAAATTGAAATTTGATTCTTTAGTTGAATAACTTTATACTTGAAATGTACAATAGATACATATTCACTTTTATTTCTTAACTAAGTGTGTTTTCTACGCAGAGTTTCCATACTTGAGTAAGACAGTCTGATAGCTGCAAAATTAACCTAAAAATAGACACGAAAAGACATTAATAAAGAGCAGTGGAGCTTTACACATGGTTTTCTCCTGTTCCATTCATGTATGGGCCACAGGAAGAATGACTAAACGTACGTGTGTGTGTGTGTGTGTGTGTGTGTGTTTTTTTGCGCACTTTAATTAATCTCATCTTGTATTTGCAGTGCCTATGTGAGTGACACAAGAAGCTATAGTATACTCCTAGATTTGTCACTTAAAGATGATTCTTGAAACTTTGTGAGTAGGCTTTCTCAAGATAGAAAGCCTTAAAAGTGTCTGCCAGTTCAGTTTTTTCAGAATCTCTGTAACACTCTGCCACAGATCAAACAAACCTGTGAACATTTTATTTGTGCAGCCCTTGTCTGTATACACTCAATATCCCCGGTTTCTCCTATCTGGTCTGGGTCGCACACACGTGAGCAATATTCTAGAACTAGTTTCACAAGTGATTTGTAAGCAATCTCCTTTGTAGTGTGATTACACTTGTCCAATATTCTACCAATAAACCAATGTCTGCGTCCTGATTTACCTACAACTGAGTGTGTGTGATCATTCCATTCCATGTCCCTACAAAATGTGACACCTTGGAATTTGTATGAGTTGTCTGATTCCAACTCTGACATGTTGATTTACGATTTTTAGTTGAGAAGTGCCAATTTCGTGTTTCTAAACATTTAAAGCAAATTGTCAGTCTTTGCATCATATGGAAATCTTACCTGTACAGTATTTCATTATATAGATAACTACAGAATGTTTACCAATCAGTTAATCGCAGTTCATCATGAACTAATCTGTGAGTAACCTTGGTATAACACAGGTTTCCCATTTAGTTAATCTAGGTTCATTTTTATGGTAATCTAAGACTTACTGCTTTATGCAGTTGGCCACCAATAATAATATGGAGACCAGATAAAAATGATACTGACATTTTGACTGAGAGAATATATAATTGTTGTAAAAGATGAGGGTAATCCCAAAAGTAAGGTTCCTATTTTATTTTATACGAGGTGCATTCAAGTTCTAAGGCCTCCGATTTTTTTTCTAATTAACTACTCACCCGAAATCGATGAACCTGACGTTACTTCTCGACGTAATCGCCCTGCAGACGTACACATTTTTCACAACGCTGACGCCATGATTCCATGGCAGCGGCGAAGGCTTCTTTAGGAGTCTATTTTGACCACTGGAAAATCGCTGAGGCAATAGCAACACGGCTGGTGAATGTGCGGCCACGGAGAGTGTCTTTCGTTGTTGGAAAAAGCCAAAAGTCACTAGGAGCCAGGTCAGGTGAGTAGGGAGCATGAGGAATCACTTCAAAGTTGTTATCACGAAGAAACTGTTGCGTAACTTTAGCTCGATGTGCGGGTGCGTTGTCTCGGTGAAACAGACGTTTTTGTTGCAGTGCATGAAGGAATTTGTTCTTCAAAACATTTTCGTAGGATGCACCTGTTACCGTAGTGCCCTTTGGAATGCAATGGGTAAGTATTACTCCCTCGCTGTCCCAGAACATGGACACCATCATTTTTTCAGCACTGGCGGTTACCAGAAATTTTTTTGGTGGCGGTGAATCTGTGTGCTTCCATTGAGCTGACTGGCACTTTGTTTCTGGATTGAAAAATGGCATCCACGTCTCATCTATTGTCACAACCGACGAAAAGAAAGTCCCATTCATGCTGTCGTTGAACGTCAACATTGCTCGGCAACGTGCCACACGGGCAGCCGTGTGGTCGTCCGTCAGCATTCGTGGCACCCACCTGGATGACACTTTTCGCATTTTCAGGACGTCATGCAGGATTGTGTGCACAGAACCGACAGAAATGCCAACTCTGGAGGCGATCTGTTCAACAGTCATTCGATGATCCCCCAAAACAATTCTCTCCACTTTCTCGATCGTGTCGTCAGACCGGCTTGTGCGAGCCCGAGGTTGTTTCGGTTTGTTGTCACACGATGTTCTGCGTTCATTAAACTGTCGCACCCACGAACGCACTTTCGACACATCCATAACTCCATCACCACATGTCTCCTTCAACTGACTATTAATTTCAATTGGTTTCACACCACCAAATTAAGAAAACGAATGATTGCACACTGTTCAAGTAAGGAAAACGTCGCCATTTTAAGTATTTAAAACAGTTCTCATTCTCGCCGCTGGCGGTAAAATTCCATCTGCCGTACGGTGCTGCCATCTCTGGGACGTATTGACAATGAACGCGGCCTCATTTTAAAACAATGCGCATGTTTCTATCTCTTTCCAGTCCAGAGAAAAAAAAATCGGAGGCCTTAGAACTTGAATGCACCTCGTAAGTACATAGACCGGTTTTTCTAGAGTGGTTTACATCAGTTTACAGCTTGAACATTTAGCTATTTTTCGACATAATCACCATGTCTGTCGATGAATTTTTGTAGACACTGTGACAGATTTTGTATCCCTGTGTCATACCAGCTCGCTGCCGTGCTGTTCAGAAGGTTATGGACCTCTTCCCACCTCGTCGTCGGAGCTGAATCACTGGGACCACAATTAATGCTGACTGAAAAAACCCAAATGGGCAATTCAGAACTGGAGAAGAGGAATGTTGAGCAAGGGCGTACACATTCTCCGTGACAAAGCTCGCCCCCACATCTCTCGGCAAACTGTTGCTGTCCTGCAACAGTTTGAGTGGAACACAATCACCCACCCACCCTATAGTCCTGACTTGGTGCCCGGTGACCATCACCTGTTCCTCCAGTTAAAAGAACATATGGCCGTAAAGCGATTCAGCTCTGACGACGAGGTGAAAGTAGAGGTTCATAACTTTCTGAACAGCATGGCGGCGAGCTGGTACGACATGGGCATACAAAACCTGCCACAGCGTTTACAAAGATGTGTAGACAGTAATGGTGATTCTGTCGAAAAATAGCTAATTGTTAAGCTGTAAACTGATGTAAACCATTGTAGAAATAAACAGGTCTACGGACCTATAAAAAAATTGAGAGACCTTACTTTTGGGATTACCCTCGTAGTTACCACGTATAGAGATAGTGTTTCCAATGGGACTCCTGTGTAAATTAGTGACTAAAACAGACTCGGTGTCGATGTCGTTTGCAGGCTCAGCGGGACTACTTCGGTGCGCACACGTACGAGCTGGTGAACCAACCCGGGAAGTTCATCCACACCAACTGGACGGGCCACGGCGGGAACGTCTCTGCCAGCACCTACCAGGCGTGAGGAGGGACCTTCACAGTTCCCAACAGCTGCATTCACTGGCGGGGCAGTGACACGGACGTCTGCTCAAAACTTTCCAAACCGAAATGGGACTAATCGAGTGAAGTGTGGTTGTGGATGCTTGCGCTCTCTGGTGATGTCGACTTCTGAAACTGGCGTGCTTCCGTTTGCCGGCTGTCGTAGGGTGAAGGTTTAAATTAGCACGGTTTTATTGTACTCTAAACAGTTTATTTAATTTTAATGCAGTGGTTCAGTGCTGGCTGAAAGAGGCTGTTTTGGTTTCTCCGTCTGTCATTCTTTGTCTGTTCCTCTGATAGAAAACAAATCATTGTACACGTATGAGATGTCTCGTGGAATGGTTGTGTTAGCATTGTAACATCTGAGAATGATCTTCAGGTGGGCTATTATTAAGGTGCTGTTTTTAAACTCAGTTGTGTAGCAATTTTACTAAAGTCTACGCCATTTTTAGCAAGCTTCTCTCAGAATCCTGGCCATTTTTTTTTTTGCATCTCTTTAAGTACTACATTTTCACTATCATAAGCTTGTAAACAGATAATGAGAATGTATTTTGGAAGTAGAGAGCTGCTTTAGAAGTGGAATGGGAATATGGTGGCATCATTAATGTCAAATTACTTCATGAGGTGTCCATGATGATGAATATACTAGTAGCATAACCTTGAGGAAAGCAGCAGCTAATCAATTTTATTCAGTATGGGGAACATAGTTTTCACATTATTTGGCATATTTCAGTTCCTCTAGAAAGTGTTTTCATATGTTTCTTACAGTTAGGGCTTACCGCCAGTTTCCATTTGTTACATTTTGAACCTTTGTCTTCAGCCTCAGTGATGGTGAATTTTGATGATTTTTGTGAAAAGAAGGAAATTACTGTGATGTTATTACAGAAGGAGAGAGCAAATTGAATTTTTATAGGTAATTTAAAGTTCAGAGGGAGTCCATACCCTTATACTTACTATTATTTTTCAATGTCAGATGGTGAGCCAGTATTCAGTTAACTGATGTGCCTTAATGTTATCTAATAAGATTACTGTTACATTTAGTGTAGTCCGAGAAAGTTGAACGTGTCAGTGTGTGGTGAAATATTTATGTAAGCAAGTGAAATGTGAGTCTTTGATATGAAAAAAAGAAATGTAATAATTTGTGGAAGCATATTTTATACTGTTTTAAAAAATGTGAGCTTATAATATTGTATCCAGGTTCATTAATTATGTGCCATGCTAATGTGTTGCTTATATTGATATTTTTGGATTCTGTAATTTTCTGTTTTTGCAGAATGTGGCCTATAGCTATTGTTATAATGAATTCATGCATTCCAGTCTTCCATTTATTTTTGAGAGTATTTTATATTTTTTTCCTTCTGAGCATTAGAATTTCCTGATGGTGGGATCAGACCTGTAATGAGGGTTTGTACTGTATAGCAGGTGGCCACGGGTTCGACACCTATATTTTTTGCTTTATGTGATATTAACAATAAAACTTACTCCAGAGAAGCAATCTGATTACTTGAATCCTTCTATCACATATCACATCCTTCTATCTTATTGAAATTGTCCAGTTCACACACTGCAATCACGCAGCAGACGGTGTTTGTTGTTGTCGTCCCCCCCCCCCCCCCCTCCCCCCCCGTGGGGTACAACTGGACTCTTCTCCTGGTATCCAGTGGTAGTTGTGAGTTTCTCTGCCCAAGGTACCACTGTGGGTGTGCAGTCTGTGTGTTTATTTCTAAGGCATTATTTGGCCAACATCTAGTTACTTCCAGGGAATACTAAATACTTAACTATTCATCTGCCTTACAAAGTGATTCTCTGTCTCTCTCCTCCACCCCCTCTCCCTCTTCCTCCCTACTCAAATTACAGACTTAATGACCATTCTTACTAAGAAGCAGCCACTGTGGAAAAAACGGAATTTTTCTTCGAAGAATGGCATTATTCCACAAAGCTGTATTTTAAATTATCTTATGTGCAGTACTAGTTTCCCCCTATCCAACGCATGTGTAGTAAAAGATGTGGATACATCATTCTCACCTTATCAAAAATCAGGTGTTGTGCAGATTTGTGGACAGCATGGACATCAGCAGTCCTCATCTTGTAATGTTTACTACAAAACGCAGTGTGTACACTTGTTTATCTAACTGTTGGCATATAGTGTGACTTGTTGTAAATGTTAAAAGATAAGGACCATTAATGACCATTCTGTGCACAAATATCCAGGGAATACGATGTTTTTTTTTACCATGTATCAATGTCAGTTACTATAGATGCACTTCAGAATAGGCAGCGTCTGAATTTATTGGTGCAAATAAAAAAATTTAAACACAGCCTGGAGGAATAATGTCCTTCTTTAAATTTATTGATACTGTGGGTCCCAGCCAGAAGAAATTCCTCAGAATTTTCATCGCTGTGATGTTTAACTAGTCTAGCTAATTATGCTGATATATCTAAAAACAAAGATGATGTAACTTACCAAACGAAAGCATTGGTATGTTGATAGAGACACTAACAAACACACACACAAAATTCAAGCTTTCGCAACCCACGGTTGCTTCATCAGGAAAGAGGGAAGGAGAGGGAAAGATGAAAGGATGTGGGTTTTAAGGGAGAGGGTAAGGAGTCATTCGTATTCGTTTCACGTTTTTTACCGTAGATATATTTTTCCAACGTGGAATGTTTCCCTCTATTGTATTCATGTCATTAATTATGCTGATACATTTTTTATTTTTCATCTATGTTGCATTCTTCTCAATGGACCTATTTAATATCTCTCTCTCTCTCTCTCTCTCTCTCTCTCTCTCTCTCTCTCTCTCTCTCTCTCTCTTCTCCCCCCCCCCCCCCCAATCCAGCATGAGAATCAATCCTTATCAAAGGGCAATAAAATATGTTAACATGGTAGTGCATTAAAACCACAATATGTATCAGCTTTATGATACCTGAACTGAACTGCAAAAGCGAAGCTAAGCTTGACACTACCTGTGATTGCACAAGTGGTAGGAGTATAAATGTTGATGTCAAAAATTCTGTGGCACAAAAAATAAAACCACAAAGCTGTTACAAAAAAATTTTGTTCTAGTGTCATACATTTGCACATTAAAAACATGGTTGAATTTCTCTTCCAGAAAATGAAGGTTTCTTTATTTCTTATCAATCCGCAGAATTTCCAAGCCTTTGTCTATACTGTATAAGGGGTAGCTGGTTTCATACTTATGGTGACTTGTAATTCCTCAATTTGACAACATGTTTAATTGAGTCTGACTGAAAAGGTTCTTCCTGTCTTGTATAGTGTAAGGGGCATTCAAATGAAACCTGGTCACTAGTGTAAAGTAACAGTAATGATTTTATTAACTCAACGATGTAGTTATACACAGTACACTTACTCAAAAATAGTCACCAAAACTGTTGGCACGTTTATCCCATTGTGACACTAGCCGGTAGAGTCCATCCTTGAAGTAGTTAGTAGGCTGCTGTCGGATCCAGGTCTGGACTCAGTCACAGACTTAGTCGTCCACTGCGAATCGATGTCCACGAATAGATTGTTTTAGAGGTCCAAACACACAAAAGTGACACAGTGAAAGGCCGGGACTGTCCAGTGGATGTTCCAGCATTTCCTACCGAAACCGCTGCAATGTTGTATTCACTGCATTGACCGTGTGCGGGTGGGCATTATTGCGCAGTAGGATAACGCCATTGGGCAATGTGCCTCGGTGTTTTGCCTCGATGGCTGATCTAAGGTTCTGTAAAGTGGCTTGATAACGCGGGACGTTGACGGTTGTTCCCCGTTCCAGGAACTCGACAAGCAGTGGGCCCTTCCGGCCAAAAAAGAACATCGTGACCTTACCAGAACTGGTGTGCCCGGCCTTAGATTTCTTTTGAGGTTGTGAAGTCGCACGTTCCCACTGCTTGCTCTGACACTTGCTTTCCGGATCAAAATGGCGACACCACGTTTCGTCACGTGTGACGATATGCAACGGAAAGCTGCATTCCTCCTCGTGATGATGTTGCAGATGACTAAAAGACAGCACCATTCAAATACTGCACTGCTTGGCAGACAGTTGATGGGGAACCCACCACGCACAGATTTTTCGAAAGTTCAATTGTCGACACATTACGGTGTGGGTGGTGCCCACGCTAATATACAGTAACTGACGGATTTCTTCCACGGTGATTCTGCAGTTGTGCGAGACTAAAGCATTCTTTTCTGCAAACGATTCTGGTGTGATGATACGGTGAGCCTGCCCGGGAGGAGTATCGTCTTCCAGTGACTCTCATCCCTCGAGGAATTGTTATCGCCATTCCACAACACTTAAATGGCTCAGACTGTACTTACTGTACACAGCCTTCATCCACTGATACATTTCACGGCCTCCAACTCCCTCTGCTCCCAAAAATCGAATCGCTCCCTGTTGTTTCTGCTTACTCGCCTGCACATTTGGTAGTTGACAATAACTTGTGTGACCACCTTCTCTTCAGTGTGAAACCGAACTGCCGCTATGCAGCATCAAACGGTGTGCACTTGTCAGCTTCTCTACCAACAGGTGGCGCAATTTAATATAATCCATTATGGATTATATATATTTTTTATTATAAAATAGAATTTACGGTGGAGTATGAAACTGACAATTGTTTACAGTTCCTGGACCTGAATATAAAAAAGCAGGGCAACAAACATGCGTTCTCCGTTTATAGAACACAAACTACACCTGATGCCGTGATCCCGAATGATTCGTGCCATCCGCAGGCTTATAAAGAAGCTGCTTTCCGTAGTCTCGTGCATAGGGCAATCGATATACCTATGAGCGAAAAAGATAGGGAGACTGAAATTAATACCGTTAAGAGAATAGCGATGAATAACAGTTACAGAGTAGATATGGTTAAAAAAAGTTACGGAAAAGTAATAAGCGCAAAAAGAATAAACCTGATGGAGAGAAAGTGAAAATTATCACGATGCCATACTACGGAACAGCCTCACAAAAGATAGCAAATATTTTTAAGCCATACGATGTTAAAATAGCTTTTCAGACTAATAACCTAGTGAGGTATAGCCTTAAGCACGATATTGGCGAGAAGAGAAATAAGTTTGAAAGATCGGGAGTTTATAAGATACAGTGCAGAACTTGTGATGCAAAATGTATAGGGCAGACAGGAAGATCATTCGCGATCCGGTATAAAGAACATAAAGATGCGTTCAGGTTAGCTGTTGCAAACCATATATATGAAACAGGCCATCCCCTTAATAGCATAGAAGACAATGTACAAATATTGCATGTAGAAAAGAAAGGGAGGAAACTTGGATTTACTAGAGGAATTCGAGATAGCTATCCGTGAAAAGAAACAAAGCAATATTCTGAATGCACAAGATAATTTTAAAGAAATGAGATTTTTTAGCGGGTTTTTAGAATTATTTTAGGGTAGGTATGCGATTTTAAACTTGTAGCATGTCACTGACGGAGCTGCGAGAGACTAACGATAGCAGACCAATGCAGTAAGGAAATCAGGCGCCCAATAGCATAGCGTTACCGTCAAGCACACGGCTGTAACCACGCCACAACACCTAGGCACATCAGTCCACAACAGCTCCCGAGCCGGCACAGTGCGACAGCATATTTGGTAGCTATGGGACGGCCATCGACTTGTGTCAACTTCAATGTAAGACGAGGACCCACAGTCCAATATACTTTTAATTCTGTTTTACTCTATAGACTTCCCAACTATTTGTGATGGTATTTTGTCTTTTTAGTCCGTTTAATTTCATGACATAGATTTTACAACCTGATGATGGGAGCATTGTCTCTTGAAACGCATCGTTAAAATACATGTATAAGAATCGCGGTTGAATGCTAAAGGTGATAACCATGTGGCGCAATTATGTGGTGCCACCTCACATGTAAGGCAAAGGTAGATGCACTGACCAGGTTTCATTTGAATGAACCTCATATATTGCACTGCATTTGATATACTTCCAACCTTTTAAATTTGTTCGTCTTGTCACCAACATCGTGTTTAAGGACATACCTCTCTAAACTATTTGCCTCAAACAGTACTTTGATGTCGCTTGTTTAAATGCAAATGGTTATTACTGGCAATGTATAATGACTGGTACTTCGTGTTATAGAAATGGAAAAAACTAAATCTATAAGTATGTATAAAGAAACTCGTCAGTGGAGGAAGAGCTATTGCACGACAGAAAGTGCCTTAAATCAGTCTTGAAACTCCCATCACATTATCTAAATAAGTACACCGAGATGACAAGTAAGAAATTCATAAGTAAGTCATTGGATGTATATGCATTGAAAAGGTTTCAGATGTGATTGTGGCTGCACATCGGGGTATTAACAGAATTTGAATGTGGAATGGTAGTGGGATAGATGCATGGGACATTTCATTTTGGAAATCATTAGGGAATTTAGTATTCTGAGATGAAGTGTCGAGAGTGTGCCCAGAATATAAAATTTCGGGCATTACCATTCACCACAGACAATGCAGTGCCCAATTGCCTTCACTTAATAACTGAGAGCAGGAGCGTTTGCATAGAGTTGTCAGTGCTGACAGACAAGCAACATTGTCGGAAACAACAGCATAAATCAATGTGGGACATATGACAAATGTATCCATTAGGACAGTGTGGCAACATTTGGCGTTAATGGGCTACGGGAGCAGACTACTGTGCGACGGCCTTCGCTAACGAGACGACATCACCTGCAGCGCCCTTCTCGGGCTTGTGACCCTGTCGGTTGGACGTTAGACTGTGGTCTGGTCAGACGAGTCCAGATTTCAGTTGGGAAGAACTCTAAATGTAGGGTTTGAGTGTGGTGCAGACACCACGAACCCAAGTTGTCAACAACGCACTGTGCAAGCTAGTGGTGGCTCAGTAATGGTGTGGGCTGTTTTTACGAGGAATGGACTGGGTCCTCTGATCCGACTGAACTGACCATTGACCAAAAATGTGTGTGTTCGGCCACTTGGACACAATTTGGAGCCGTTCGTGGACTCAAAGTTCCCAAACACTTATGTCTTATCACCAGACCAGAATTGTTCACGATTAGTTTGAAGAACACTCCGGACAGTTCGACGGAATGATTGGGATGCCCGGATTGCCCGACACGAATCCCATCGAACATTTACGGTACGTAATCGAGAGGTAAGTTTGTGCAAAAGATCCGGCACTGCCAATACTTCCGCAGTTACGGATGGCTGTAGAGACAGCGTTGGCTCAATATTTCTGTAGGGACTTCCAACTACTTCCCGAGTCGATGCCATCTCGAGTTACTTCACTATGCCGTGCAAAAGGTCAGACACGTTATTAGGAGATATCTGATGACTGTTCACGTCAGTGTAATGTCCTCTGGTACACTATTGTATACATGTGTACCTATTATGAGCACCTGATACCTAACTTTTTATACAATTTTTGTCTAGTGACTGTAGTCAAGTGATGCCTAGTAGAAACTAGCTGCTGCCACGACTATTGGAATTACTGCTTTGTCTGAGGTACCTTCCACAACTTACACTCTGCCACTATCATTTCTGAATTCAGTATCCATTAATGGCAACATTCTAATCGTTCTGCACCATGTGACGGATGAAACAGTAAATAAACAGAAATTCTTCCTTGGGATTGGAGAGGTGGTCAAGGAGAAACTTTTTCAGTTTGCCGTCTGTCAGAACTGTTGTATCATTGTGTAGGTGATAAAAAAATTGTGCTGGAAGAACTTTGCACACCTAAATATAATTGTAATGTGAACTAATGAATGTTTCTTCTTCTGGTGTTGTTTGTACATTTATCATTGTTCCTTAAGAACTGTAGTGACTTACTCGCAAAAAACTTCATGGTGGTACGATGCACGGTGGAGGGTACTTTATACCACAACTAGTCATTTCCTTTCTTGTTGCACTTGTAAATACAGCAAGGCGAAAACAAGTGCCTATATGCCTCTATAAGAGCCCTAATATCTGTTTCCTTTGTGGTCCTTATGCAGAATGTACATTGGCGGCAGTAGAATTGTTTTGCAGTCAGCTTCAAATGCCAGTTTCCTAAATTTTCACAGCAGTGTTCCTCGAGAAGAATGTTGCCTTCCCTCCAGACGTTCCCATTTGAGTTTCTGAAGCTTGTCTGTGACACTTGTGTGTTGCTCGAACCTACCGGTAACAAATTTAGCAAGTGAACCACTCTTTCCTAAAATTCTCCACTAAACAGAAGTCAACCATTCACACACAGTTCTCACACGGTCGTTGCTGTCCGGGGTTCGATTCCCGGCCGGGTTGCAGATTTTCTTTGCCCGGAAACTGGGTGTTTCTGTTGTCCTCATCTTTTCATCATCATCATTCGTAACAGTGGCTAGACTGTGTACAAAAACTGGACTGTGTAAAAATTGGGACTTCGTACAGGTGCTGATGACCATGCAGTTGAGCGCCCCACAAACCCATCACCATCACCATCATCATCATCATATGTTTGTTCCACCTCATATTGCTTTGCAACATTACGCACAGATATTTAAATGGCTTGACTGTGTCAAGCACGACACTAGTAATACTGTATCTGAACATTACAGGTTTGTTCTTCCTACTCATCCACATTAACTTACATTTTTCTACATTTAGAGCTAGCTGCTGTTCATTGCATCACATACAAATTTTGTGTTAGTCATCTTGCGTCGTCCTACAGTCACTCAACTTCGACACCTTACCTTTCACCACAGTGCCATCAACAAAGTCACAGATGGCTGCAGACTCTGTGCATCGGATAATTTGTGTGTAGAAAACAACGGTGGTCCTATCGCACATCCCTGGGCACTCCCGATGATACCCTTGTCCCTGATGAACACTTGCTGTCGAGGACAACATTATGGGTTCTATTCTTAAAAATTCTTGGAGCCACTCATATGTAGGGACCTATCAAGGGTTCTTGTATATTTATTAACAATCTGCTGTGGACAACCATTTTAAATGCTTTTCGTAAGTCTATGACTATGGAATCTGCCTGTTACCCTCCACCCGCAATTCGAAAGATATTGTATGAGAAAAGGCGAGCTCAGTTCTGCATGCAATACTTTCTAAAACCTTGGTGATTTATGAAAAGGAGCTTTTTCGTCTCAAGGCAATTTATTATACTTGAACTGAGAATTATGTTCAAGAATTCGACAAACAACCAATGTTACGGATATTGATCTGTACTTTCGCAGGTCTGTTCTATTACACTTATATACAGGAAATCTCGTGTGTATTTTTCGATTCTCTCGGGACTTGGTGCTGGACAAAAGATGGCGATAAATACAAGCTAAGTAAGGGGCCAGTGCTGTAGAGCACGGAATTTGGATTCCATCAGGACACGGTGACATTTGTTTTCAACTCTTTCAGTTGCTTTTCTGTGCCAGGGATGCCTACTACTATGTCATTCAATTGGAGTATAGGTAATGGTTGGACTACATTATGGTTGTACGATCATCCTGCACGAATGATACCGTTAATGTGAAATTTAAAACTTCAGCTTTGCTTTTGCTTGGTCAACAAGTGACTGTATAGCAGTCTTCAACCTGCTTATCGATTTTACATAAACTAGAATTTTCTCGGGTTCTCGACAAGATCTTTAGCTCAGGTATGACGGTGATAGTTGTACACTTCATGCATCTATCTTTCTACAGAGGCACAAATCTCAATCAACTTTTGGCTGTCATCATTTGCACATTCTCTTTTGAACTGAGAGTGCAACAGTCTTTGATTTCTCATTTTTTTCTAAATTTTGTTATTAAACCACAGGTGTCTTTTGTGTCTTTAATTTGTTCACTCAGTACATACAGAGGTCTCCAGAGCACAGTTTACAATTTGTTTAGACCTTGCCAATAACCCCTGTGTCAATCATATTAGAGTAAAGTGAAGTCCATTCATTGTCTAAATGGGATGCTAAAAACTGCTTGCCTGCTCTTGTGAACAAAAATAGTCTCCTAGCATTTCTGATTGATTTATCAACATTGGTAACAATTGCCACTGTGATGACATAATGATCACCAGTCACAGCCCCTATATTGACACCGTAGATAAGAACAGTCCTATTTGTAGCTATGAGGTCTAAAATATTTCCTTTTTGTGTGGGCTCCCGAAGTAGCTTCTTCCCACAGTTTTCGGAAAATGTTCAAAAATGTTTCACAAACTGCCTGTACATACCACCTTCAATGAATCCACATTATTATTATTATTATTATTATTATTATTATTACAGTGCATTTTCAAGCAGTGTAATCATTCTTGAAGTTGAGTTACCTTGGAACATTATCCCAAGGAATATAACTGAATGAAAATATGCAAAGTATATTAACTTTCCAGTTTCTCTCTCTCCTAAGATTACAATGATTCAAAGTGCAAATGTGGCTGAACTGAGTTGTTTTAAGAGTTCAAAAGTATATTTTTTTCTGTACAAATTCTCATCAATATGGATACCTTACATTTTTGAAATTTCCGCCGTACTTGTTATTTCCTCGCCATGTGTTACATGTATCACTGGTGTAGTACTTCTAGACGTGCAGAATTGGGTATGGTAAATCTTTTCGAGATTGAGACTGAAAGTTGGCAATTCCATAAAATCTCGGTTTATCTAGAAGGGTGTTCTGGTTTACCAAGTCAGATGCCTTATGCAGATCACAGAAAATACCAACTGGTGCTATTTTGTTATTGAATGGTGGTAAACTTTTTGTGGTGTCTTATTCACATTCGTGTGATGTGTTATTTTTCCCACATGAAAAGAATTGATGGCCTCAGTTGAGAGGAAGGCGCCCTGCTGAATGAAATGTGTACACTTTTAGGGCAATGCCCTTGATAAATTACACCACCTCTTACATATTACACAAAACTCGGCGTTACGGTTTCACCAATACTTTCACAGAGACACTTTGCCTGACACAACATATACTAACATTGTATGGCTAACTGTCCAAATGGAGTCATTGAGATGTAACAATATTATTGTTTCAGAGTTCCTCATTTGTTATTGGCAAAGGAATTCCACATCTGAAAATGGCAAAGGAGGTTGTTTAGGGTGAACATTCAATGAAATAAAGAGTTCTGAGAAAAAGACAATTTAATGGGAAGGATTCTGTCGGAACCTCTTTCTTTTTATTTATTTTTTTATTTTATTTTATTTTATTTTTTATCAATGTTTAATCCAACAACAGAACCTCAGATCATACAATTCAACATTTTGTAATGAGTCATCTTCAGGAAAGACTGGTTACAATTTATTCCCAGAATTTTTGGCAGTGAAGTTTCCATCAGCAATGAACTTCATGAAGTCTGACCAAAATCTGCTGCTGTTCCAAAACATGGCAATGCTGGGTGCCACACTATTGAAGAGAGAAAATATGTGGCTTACCATGAAGTAGATGGCTTTAGGCACAATCATTTAACTGTGCAATACTTCGGTTTCACACAATACGCTCAAAAATGGGTGCGTGTATAGTGGAAGGTAAGGCTGAAAAAAATTTTGAGCTAGAAAATGTGCATCATCGTTAACAGGAGATAAAACTTCGATGAGTTGATAGGAGCCAGCAGCTAAGTAGCAGTCAACTGTTTGGGTATCCTAGGATGAATCAAAGCCAACAAAAATCTCTCTCTCTCTGTCTCTCTCTCTCTGTATGTGGGATGTATCATGACCATGACCATGACTTTAGGGGACTGAAGAACAGCTGATGCTGAATGGTATACAACAGGGTTGTCCAACACAATACACCTGTGTGCTATGCTTCGTGCGGTATGTTCTCCTGGCGCCCTTCTTAAGCAAATTTCTGCTCCAATGACTTCTAATATCAGATAAAATTTCAGAACAAATTATTTTCATACACACAAAGCTGTGCTCATTGTTTCCCCGAAGAAATATTAGACCTCTGTTGTTGCGAAATGGAGACAGTCACATTAATCCCAAAGAAGCTTTGTCACAGACAAAAAGTTTGCTCATATTGAACATTGTTGTTTGTACCGACAACCTTCCTGCACATTGTTTTTGGTGCTAGCCATTGTAACTGAAGAGCTTGTGTGTGGAGGTTTAGTTGTGTGTGATCGATTATTCTTAAAGACAAAGAAGTTAAGTTTTAATAACACTTGGGAGGAGTGATATTGTTGATAAATTCAGAGGAAAATACTGTATCTGTTACCAAGAAAAGTAATATAGAATGTCATTTTTCAGCAAATCAAATAAACTTTAATAGTGACTTTTCTGTTAATTCTGAATTACGAAAACATATAAAGTTAGAGATTTAAAATCTACATTAAAGTTACTGCAAACTATTTACAGAGCCAGCTCAGCAAAACGGTAATATGACAATGGCCTCTTACAAAGATTGTAAGTTTTAGCAAAAAGGAAAAAGACTTTTCAGTAACAGGGAAGTATGATGGTGTGCTGAAAAGTAATGCCTTCGAATTTTATTTTTATTCTGTACTCTATATCTGTTGAGGTAGTACGTGTCGTGCATGTTACTTGGTCAACTTTCCCCACTTTACTGATCAAAGTCTGCCTGTAGAGGTCTCCGAATTGTAGCATGTAACATGGCAGTGTCCAACACGACTGTTGCATGAGAAGCAGGGCTTGTAATAGAGTTGCTAACCGCAGAAACTGTGCAACCTATTGAAATGCATTGAATAGTGAAAGATGCCTACGGTGACGATTATATCGACGTCAGTAATGTACGACGTGGGGTTGTTAGCAGTCGTAATAAGGGAACAGTGGTGCTAACCTCAATGTGTGTGACAGAACTTGGAGTGCTTGCAACACCGTCGATGACTACACTTTTACAGTGATAAAGTGGTGCAAGCAGAGGTGAGGATGTGGTCCCATCAACGAAGTCGAACATTACACATTGGTGGTATCGACAAACTGGTCTCTCGTTGAGGGGACTCTGTTCGTTGCCAGGCTGACTGCGTTGAGAAATAAATACGTAGCCATGAACAATAAATATGTAGAATGTCAATAATGTATCTTTTAATTAAAAAGCTTTAAGAGTTTTCACATATAAAGTTAGGTGGCATTACTGTTTAGCATTGGCCTTGTAATTAAAGAAAAATGAATGATCAGTGCTGCAGAATCTCTGTTCTATGGTCACAAAGATTAATCTGCACTTACGTCTTCTGTAAAAGGGGTTAAATTGTCTCACCAAACTGTTGCTAGACATGTTGAACACATTTTAAAAATCTTAGAATCTCAATTATATAAGGACCTGCAGTCATGTGAATATTTTTTGCTTCAGTTTGATTGAAGCGATGATGTTTCAGATATTGGAGAGTTGTGTTTATTCATTAGAATGGTCTTTCATGACTAAATGGTTAAAGAGTAGTTCATAAAAGTGCTAACTTACTAGAGGAGATGAAGATTAATGCAGTCCTGAAAGTTGTGAAAGGTAGCAGCTTTCCACCCTCTAAACTTGTTGCGCGTTCAGTGACTGGAAAGAATAATGATTTCTTTCACTGTATTATCCACCAGGAAACTTTGTGAAAAGGTTTTGAAATTTGACAATGCCATGAAAGCTGTAACTAAGGTAGTATATTACATCCAATCATCATCTACAAATCATTGATTTTCATGTCTTTGGCAGGTATCAGATTTCGAGTATAGTGACATAATTCTTCATGCAGACATAAGATGGCTAAGTAGAAGGAAAACTGAAACGATTATGCAGTCATCAGAGGGGAGATTTCCTTAAATCATCTGCTGGGCAATATTGTCAAGAACTTGAGATACCATCGTTCTTCGACTTCTTTTTTCTCTCTCTCTCTCTCTCTCTCTCTCTCTCTCTCTCTCTCTCTCTCTCTCTCTCTCTCTCCTTTTTTTTTTTTTTTTTTTTTGGTGGCAGATATGACCTCAGAATTAAATGAGTTAAACCTCCAATTGCAAGATGAAAATCGCATCATTTCAGGCCTGATATGTACAGTAACCAAATCGGCCAGTTTTTAAAATGCCTCAGTCATTTTATTTATTTATTTATTTATTTATTTATTTATTTATTTTTTTGAGAATTTTATGTGACAAAATGAAAGTTGACGAGTAGATATAGAGGTGTGTTCAAACAAATTCTCTAACATTCGTAATTTTGCACCAATTGTGAGTTGGAGCAAAAATTGGTGGGCATCCCTGCACACGCCTGTGTGTAGTGTGTAACTGTTGGAATTTTCATTATTGTATGTCTGTTAGTTCTTGTTCATTGCTGTACTGCGTAGAATGTTGTGTCACACAGTTTGTGAATTTCCAGATGGCAGAGTTAGAGGTGCGAACTGTCTGCATTAAATTTTCCGTAAAACTTAAGAAAACATTTACAGAGACACCAGATGATGCAGGAAGCCTATGGTGATGGATGCTTATGCCGTACTTGGTGTTACGAATGGTTCACACGGTTTAAAAATGGCCAGATGGAAGTTAAAGACGACCCTCGTTCAGGACGCCCTTCGACGTCTACCGACGACGCTTGTCAGAAACGGCAACGAAATTGTGTGTGTCAGTCGAAGACTGGTGATAAGAAAATGATTTTCAAGTTCATAAAAATAGCAATAGCCTACGCAGTGTAAGTTCCTGGATATAAACAAACACCTTGATGATGTTCGCACGCCAGTCAACAAATAAACACGCAACAGAACAACTAATGTGCTAGATTACAACAATAAAGTAAACATGTCTCAAACTGTCAGTGCATCTCTTATAAAGAAATTAAGTCTACCACATTGTAAATAATGGAAATAGACTGGAAGAAGCAAAAATCGTAAGTAGCAATACAAATAATTCGATTTGTAAAGGAAGAGACAAAGAAGCCATTTGCTTTGTGTTGCAGATGACAGGTTGTAAGATGTGTGGTAGTTACAAATTCCCAACAAAAATGTACTTCGTTAGCATCATGTAAAGTAAGTACAGAACTGTGTAAATATTTATTATCGAAACCTGTATTCTGCGTCTAATATTCGCCACAACAAAAACATTCTATGTGATGTGTATCAGTTGATGATGAGTTGGGTTGAGGGGGCACTCGACATCACGGTCGTCAACGCCCTGATGTAAAATCGACAGGAAATCTCATGGGTGTAGACGAAGGCTGTCCCCACACGCAGGGCAGTTTATAACGTACTAGAGTCTGCCGCCCTTCCCCACCAGCTTAGGAATGAGGCCTGTTGTTGTTGTTGTTGTTGTTGTTGTTGTTGTTGTGGTCTTCAGTCCTGAGACTGGTTTGATGCAGCTCTCCATGCTAATCTATCCTGCACAAGCTCCTTCATCTCCCAGTACCTACTGCAACCTACATCCTTCTGAATCTGCTTAGTGTATTCATCTCTTGGTCTCCCTCTACGATTTTTACCTTCCACGCTGCCCTCCAATGCTAAATTTGGGATCCCTTGATGCCTCAGGACATGTCCTACCAACCGATCCCTTCTTCTAGTCAAGTTGTGCCACAAAGTTCTCTTCTCCCCAATCCTATTCAATACCTACTCATTAGTTACGTGATATACCCACCTAATCTTCAACATTCTTCTGTAGCACCACATTTCAAAAGCTTTCAATTCTCTTCTTGTCCAAACTATTTATTGTCCACGTTTCACTTCCATACATGGCTACACTCCATACAAATACTTTCAGAAATGACTTCCTGACACTTAAATCTATACTCGATGTTAACAATTTCCTCTTCTTGAGAAACGCTTTCCTTGCCATTGCCAGTCTACATTTTACATCCTCTCTACTTCGACCATCATCAGTTATTTTGCTCCCCAAATAGCAAAACTCCTTTACTACTTTAAGTGTCTCATTTCCTAATGTAATTCCCTCAGCATCACCCGACTTAATTCGACTACATTCCATTATCCTCGTTTTGCTTTTGTTTATGTTCATCTTATATCCTCCTTTCAAGACACTGTCCATTCCGTTCAACTGCTCTTCCAAGTCCTTTGCTGTTTCTGACAGAATTACAATGTCATCGGCGAACCTCAAAGTTTTTATTTCTTCTCCCTGGATTTTAATACCTACTCCAAATTTTTCTTTTGTTTCATTTACTGCTTGTTCAGTATACTGATTGAATAACATCGGGGAGAGGCTACAACCCTGTCTCACTCCCTTTCCAACCAATGCTTCCCTTTCGTGCCCCTCGAGTCTTATAACTGCCATCTGGTTTCTGTACAAATTGTAAATAGCCTCTCGCTCCCTGGATTTTACCCCTGCCACCTTTAGAATTTGAAAGAGAGTATTCCAGTCAACATCGTCAAAAGCTTTCTCTAAGTCTACAAATGCTAGAAACATAGGTTTGCCTTTCCTTAATCTTTCTTCTAAGATAAGTCGTAAGGTCTGTATTGCCTCATGTGTTCCAACATTTCTACGGAATCCAAACTGATCTTCCCCGAGGTCGGCTACTACCAATTTTTCCATTCATCTGTAAATAATTCGCGTTAGTATTTTGGAGGCCTGATAGTTCACAAAATTTCACCAGTCTGGTATTGGTATCTGCGAGGATGGTGGGCAGATCTCCAGCAAGACCAAATGCTATCCTATTATCGGTATACAGGACACACGTAGCCACAATATGCTGAACTGAAATGTGGACCCTTCCCCTGGAGGATAAAGCTATGTGTGAAAGGGCTATGCCCGATGCGCAGTCTGGTAAGCAAAACCTCCTTCCAGCGGCGAGGCTGACATGAAGTCCGCCAAGCTTTTGTGGTCGGTTTGAGCGACCGCAGATTGTTGTCTGATACCTGCAACCACCCAGTCTCCCACTGACACATGATGCATCTGTCAGAAAATGAGATAATGGTGTGCAATGGGATGGGACATTGATGGACAGCACCATCCCAATATGCTTCCTCGGCAGCTTTATCAGCCATGTCGTTACCTTGTATCCCAACGTGGCCAGGTACCCAGCAAAAGACTATCTCCTTGCCACGGTATTGGAGCCGCTGTAAGCAGTTGTGGATGAGCTGAATCAGTGGGTCTACAGGATACATTTGGTGAAGCACTTGCAGTGCACTAAGAGAGTCGGAAGAGACAAGGAAACTCGTACGGCGACATCTGTGAACCCTCTCCAGTGCCCTTAGAATGCCATATAACTCCGCATCATAATTTGTAAATTGTTCTGGAAGACAAACTTTAAAAACCCTATCAGGGAAAACCACAGTACAACCGAGAGCAATCCCCTGCTGGGATCCATCTGTATAAATAACGATAAAACAATGGTACATACTTAAAATAGACGAAAACAGTACAAATTTTCGAGTACTGCGTCAAGCTTAAAATCACTTTGGGCCTCCAAAGACACCAAGGCGGCAGTGTGTTCCACCCCTGGGTGTGTATTTTCATGCCCGGGAGATTCAGATCCTTGAGGTAGGCTGTAGCACGTATACCAAATGGCTGGGTCGCACGAGGATGATTCCTGAATAGTTGTTCGAAGGTGGGTTGGATCACTGAACTGAGTGCCAATGACTGAAGTGAAGCTGAGATTTTCAGCACCTGTCGAGCCAAAAGGATACGTCGCCAAATACAGAGTGGTGGTTCACCAGCCTCTGCACACAGACTCTGAACTGGGCTGGTCCGAAAGGCTCCAGTCGATATCCAAACGCCCGCATGGTGGACAGCATCTAACATCTGCCATGGTCTAAGTGTGATCGAACAAATGCCTTGTAAAACTGTAGGAGGCAGAATCCATCAGCTCCCCATGTTTTTCCGCCAAGGCATTTCAAAATGTTCAACAACCGGAAGCCCTTTGTTCGTAGGTCTTTCAGCTGTGGGAGCCATGTTAATTTAGAGTCAAATAATAAATCCAAAAAGCGCACTGTGTCTTGAAAAAGTAAAATACGGTCCCCCATTGTTAGCTCTGGTTGGTTAAAACTCCGACGAGCACGATTAAAATTGACACACAGTCTTCTCAGGTGAGAACCAAAACCCAGTTGTCTGGGCCCAGGTTTCCAGCCTCCTAATGGTCAGTTGTAGCTGCCTCGTCGTTGTCGTAGGATCAGAGGAAGAGTAGAGGATTGCAAAGTCATCCACAAACAAAGAGCTTTTGACAGGGCTCCCGACTGCTGAGGAAATGCCACTGATAGCGATGGCAAACAATGTGACACTGAGGACACTGCCCTGGGACACACCATTCTCCTGAACATAGCTATCGGACACGGCATCGCCAATGCAATAACGAAAACGCCTGTCCTCGAGAAAGGATTGGATCAGAAGCGGCAGGCGTCCACGTAGTTCCCATTCATGAAGTTGGCAAAGAATGTTGTACCTCCAAGCAGTGTCATATGCTTTTGCAAGGTCAAAAAACACACAAACTAAATGGTTTCGCCATAAGAAGGACTCCTGTATCGCGTCTCCAGTAGAATTAGGTTGTCAAGAGCGGAACGATAGCACCTGAAACCACACTGGGAGCGGCTCGGGTAACCTCGGGATTCGAGCAGCCAGACGAGGCAGCGGTCGACCATGCGTTCAAGAGCCTTACCCGCGCAACTAGTAAGGGCAACACTCCGATAACTGTTAGTAGCACTCCGGTCCTTACCTGGTTTCCATAATGGCATTAAGATTGCATCCTTCCAAGTCGTGGGGTAGTGTCCAGCAAACCAAATCTGATTGAAACAAGAGAGGAACTGACCTTTTGCTTCAGGGCACAGATGACAAAGCATGGTATGATGTATCTCATCAGGTCCTGGAGCAGTGTCTTTGGCTGCAGATAAAGCTGATTCCAGTTCCCACGTGGAGAATGGAAGGTTGTAGACTTCTTCATTACGCAAGATAAAATTGAGCTTCCTCATCTCTGCAGTCTGACGGAATACCTGAAGAGCAGGAGCTTGTCTGGATGACTTAGTAACAGTAAAGAAGTGTACAGCTAAAACGTGAGCCATTTCTTCTGGTGTGTCCACCGAGACCCCATTATCTGACAAGGCCGTAAGGGGATGTGGACTACCCTTGCCTGAAATCTGTCTTATTGATTCCCAAACGTGCACAGCGGAAGTGGACCGATTAACGGAAATCGTGAATACCCTCCAGGAAGCCCTCTTCCGTTCTTTGATCACTCCCCTTGCATGTGCTCTCGCAGACCTGAAGGCATGAAGATTGTCTGTAGTTGGACACCGTTTGAAGTTCTGAAGAGCTGTCTGTCTGACCCTGATTGCCAATCGACAGTCGTTATTCCACCACAGTACAGGCCGTCATCCGAGGCGGTTACTGGACCTGGGGATGGACTCTGAGGCAGCCCTTCGGATCTCGTGAGTGACATGGGCCACTGCCTCTTGTGCACAATCCTTTTGTTCAAAAATAGCCTGTTGACTGTACTGTAACCAATTTGCCCCTTGTATCATCCACCTGCGTGGTCTCTTGCCGGTCACTGTCCTAGGCAGCAGACGAATCCACACTGGGAAGTGGTCACTAGAAAGTAAATCTGGAGCCACTTCCCACTGAACTGAATTTGCAATAGCTGAAGAACAATAGCAAAGATCAATAGCTGAAAAAGACCCTGTAGCTGTGGGAAAGTAAGTCATCTGACCTGTGTTCAGAAGGCAGATATCCTCAGAATGGACGAGTCGCTCGATCAGCCTACCCCTGGAACAAGTAGTAGCTGAGTCCCACAGCACATTGTGGGCACTGAAGTCGACCACAAGAAGGAATGGGCACGGAAGTGCCTGGAAGAGGTCTGCTAGTGCGTCTCCATCCAGAGGGTCATTGGGAGAGGGGGGGGGGGAGAGGGGGGGGGACACATCGTGATAGTAAACGGTGAGAAAACTTTCACAGCAATTGTTTGGATGACCATGGCTAGAGGGACAGCAGAGGAGTGGTATCTGTCATCAAGGAAACTAGCCACTCCAACTTTATCCTTGCCTACAGCAGTATCGTCTTTGCTGTATATCTAATAGCCCCGTAATGTAGGTGTGTCTGTGACTTTAAAATGCGTTTCTTGTAAGCAGATGCAGAATGGTTTATCCTGGACCAGCAGCTGCAATTCTTCCACATGTGAGTGATATCCATTAAAATTCCACTGCAACACAGAAGTCCCTACGGAAGCCACTGGTTAGCGATGATGGTTCTTTCCTTTCTCCCTCGTAAGCAGTGATTTAGTGGGGAGGTCAGGGGGAATATTAGCTGGTTCTGCGTTCTCTAGTTCTTCCGATTGGAAGTCCGTATCTTTGAGAGCGTAGTCGCCATCAGAAAGGGAGAGCGCTCGTCGATCCGAAGGCTTACCTACCGCTTTCTTCGACTTAGAACTACTTTTAGAAGAACAATTTTCTTTACTGACAGGAGGGGGAGGCTGCCTGGGTTGCTGGGATGGCTTAGGTGGCTTCTGAAGGTGGGGAGTGGTATGTGGCTTAGGTGGTAAGTCTACTGCTGACGGCTCCCGAGCAACATCAGTTGCAAGTGGGGCATTCCCCCCACAGGTACAGCGACAAGTGCATGTGCTCGTACTTGAATCTGTGGTCTGAGTTTGTGTGAAGGCATCACACTTAGCTATTGGTGTTTCAAGGGCTGGTGCAAAAGACGTTGCAAAAACTGGTGGTTGCATGGCTTTGTAAGCCTTTTTAGCTTCACCGTAGGGTATGCGTCTCTGTACTTTCAACTCTTGAATTTTCTTTTCCTCGTTGTAAACCCCACACTTTCTGCTTAACACTGGGTGATCCCCAGAGCAGTTAAAACATTTTGGAGGAAGTGTACAAGAAGTCCCAGACTCATGTGCAGAGTCTCCACAATTGCCACGTGTACCGTATTTACTTGAATCTAAGCCGCACTTTTTTTCCGGTTTTTGTAATCCAAAAAACCGCCTGCGGCTTAGAATCGAGTGCAAAGCAAGCGGAAGTTCTTAAAAATGTCGGTGGGTGCCGCCACAACTAACTTCTGCCGTCGAATATATGTAGCACTACAGAGGCATGCTTTGTAGGCACAAAGATAAATACTGGCGCCAAAACCTCTGCGTCAGTAAATAAATTTTTTTAAAAAAAAATGTGGAAGACAAGCTTTTTTTCTCCACGCCGAGTTTCGACCACTGCATTTTCATACATTATCCAACAAAGTAAATACAAATTCCGTATTATTCATCTTCGAATGTAGTAGCATTTCAATGTACTACGAAAACCCGACTGGCAAGAATGTTTAGGATGTTTGACAATATGGCCAACTCTACGTTCTGAATTTTTTCCTATCTGTGAGAAGAGATGGTTGCTAATAGGAACTTTTATAAATTGTGAATCACATGCAGTATTCTCATCACCATAAGAATAATACGAACATAAACATTTTGCCTTCTTCTGTTTCGTGTTTGCTGCTATCTCATTTAAATCCTGTCTGCGTAATAAACCACAAAACTATAGTGAGACAACAGCAAATGCGGAAGAATATACATATCATGTCATGTTTATATTCGTATTATTCTTATGCTAAACAGTGATACAGTCAGAAATGAAGCGAGCAATTGACTAGATTTTTGCGCCTGCAAAGATTTTCAAATGGAGAAAAATTTTCGCTAAACTCTTGTTCAGAACATCTTCTATCGTACATAGTCTATTATTTGGCTCTTGTTGATCATTATCAAAGAAAGCAGCAGTGTAAGTAACAACAAGTAGCAGTCTCTTGCCATTGTTTCGCTAATGAGACGATTCCTCTCTCTCTCTTTTTTTTTTTATTTGCAAGCGGCGGTAGCGCACACAAAAGCAAGCCATGCTGCGATCGGCGACAGGCCATAAACACGCAGTATCGGAGTACGACAAACAAAGCATGACACAGTACAGTAATGCATATTCAGCGTAGAGTGATGGAAACACCTATAACAAAGAAAACTGCGCTTATCAGATCAAAGAAAAATAAGCAATCAATTCAAAACAGACGAAGCACATGGAAAAGGAAGGGTACCCGTATAAATACGGACGGAGCGCCTGACGCATAGCAATGGCTACCTGGTAAAGCTTAACTGCTAAGCTTACAACTCGAACCAAACTACTGTAGCTGTATCGTCATTCATTCGACCTAAATTGTCTCATATTACAGTGGACCAACTTTGTTTCGATTTGGAGATGCGGCCTAAAACTTTTCTCTCCCCTTGAATTTCGAGTCTCAAATTTCAGGTGCGGCTTAGATTCGGGAAATTTTTTTTCCCTTGATTTCGAGTCTCATTTTTCAGGTGCAGCTTAGATTCGAGTGCAGCTTAGACTCGAGTAAATACGGTAACCTTCCCATTATGTCCCATAGTGGAATGGCCAAATCTTTTGACATTTATAGCAGCGCACGGGGTTAGGAAGAAACGGGCGAACCGTAAGGCGGATATGGCCGGCAAGGCTATATTCCGGAAATTCGGGAGTACTAAACATTAGGAGTAGTAGTCAGGAGTAGTAGTTTCATGAGACAGTTCCATAAGGATCCCACAAGATGCTAGGGAAACAACCGTCGACCCAGGCAGAGCCCTGCATGTCTGAGCAAGCCGGATTCAACTGGGGCGCGGCATGTGCCCCAGAGGTTGCTCGCTAAAGACTGTTTCACCTCAACAGCCATTCACCTCCTCAGCACGTAGCACACCTTGAGGTGTGTCTTCTTTCTTTCTTTCTTTCTCTCTCTCTCTTTTTTTTTTTTTTTTTTTTTTTTTTTTTTTTTTTTTTTTTTTTTTTTTTTTAAAGAATAGAGGTGGGTACTTTCCTTGGAATCCAGGCAGTGAAGCTAATACCCCCGTTCTCCGAAACACACAACATTCCACAGCTGCGTCACACGGCGGTCGTTGAAGTATGCCCAGAGCTTACGGTGACAGGGGACTGGTGGCACTTACCAGTCCCCAGCTCAGGAACCCCGGGGTCGCCAAGCCTGCACTCAGCAAACAAATGCTGAGCACCTGAGGGGTGATGTGTATCAGGTAAGAGGCATTGCGTAATTGCCTGCATCTATAAACCAACGCAAATTTCATGCCGGATGATCACTCCTTCATGTGTATATACATAACTGTTTAAGTTGAAATTTGATTTTAACTGTAATATAATAATTTTCAGACTGAAAAATACAAATGTTGTCAACAACTTAGCGCAGTAACCTATGTGTACTGTAAGGATAATTTTTCCCTTAACACATTCTTAACAACGTAAAGATTGCAGTAAACAACACAAGAGAATTTCAAACTCACTTTCATTGTAGGTTGTATGCAGTGTAGATGATTTATTGGGTTTCACCGTTAAACATATTATATATGTAAATATTACTAAAAACACGTTGTTTACCTTTTACTGTGTACTTCGTGAAAAACAGTTTACTTCACCATTTACAGGTACTGAATTGTCTTCTTCTGAGACTTCGAGTAGTAATTCAGAACAGGTTTTTTGGATCTCTCTTTTATATTGAGTGTAAGCAATGGATGAGCTACAAGTTTTATGTACGAAAGAGATTCCAGTTGCTCACTACCTTCAGTGAAACCTCCACATATGTTAACAACTGCATTAATTCTTAATTAAAATATCACTTGTGGGGAAAGTCAATTAAAAATTCATGCTGTTGTGTTCACTGTACCATTCCTCACTCTCGTGGAAAATGTAATGCATACAAAGAAGATTGCTGTTTGGCATTACTTGGTTGTGTAACACTGAGGTGTGTTAAGAGAGAACATTTATTTGCATCAGTGCATATCACTTAGAAAAGATTTGATCTTCAGCATGACAGCATTCTCTGCCCCTTTACCACTGTGAACTGAAAATTTAAAATCTCACCAGTGGTGGCGCATTGAACTATGAAATTGTAGGCATCTTAAGTGAAAACCGGACACTTGGTATTGCTATTTATGGACAGTTTAGTGCCATAACGTATGTAGTGTGGTCGCTGACAGGTAAGATTCACAAATACATACAAAATTACAGTTAATTGTTCCCACCCCACCTACATATACGTACATTGCTGATGGCTCAGTACTTAATTGCTCACCCACCACTGTCTTTGCATTAACATACACTTTGATAATCTCTACAATATTCCTATGTGATACACTTCATAATGTTTACATAGGTGTGCATCATTACCATTGAAATAGTCTGTTATCTTGTGCCCAATTGTCTTTTTTGTCTTCAAGTCTGACAATTTATGGACTCAGCCTTTGCAGCAACTCTTTACTTTGTAGTTTTGTATCATTTGCAAGAGAATGAGACCTTAATTATTAATACAAAAGAAAATATGTTCTAAAGATAACTAGGCCAGATTTATAGAAATAATTGTTTCTTGTACCAATAGATTGGTTTTGTAAGACACAAGGCACCACTTTCTTATATCTTAACTTCATGTGCAACAACACTTCTCTGTCATCTGATGGAGTACCATTTATTTTAAGTTAACAAAAGTTTCAGTCTTGAATATTCCCCTTATAGTCCAAAGTACGGAAAATCTAAAAACTTTACCATGTTTAGTAAATTTTTGTAATTCATTTTTATCAGAATAGGAACATTACAGGATATAAAAATAGTTGGTGTCTTGAAATTTTGTTTTAATTAAATGGGCTACTAACTTTCGAACTACAGAAATTCAGGAGCATTTTTTCAAAACATGATAAATGCCACAGATACAGTTGTTCATAAAATGAATTTTTCAGTTTTCACCTATATAGATGTGTTTGAATTTTTACATGACTACTAGAGCTCACTGACATTAATGAAGCATTGTAATGAGATATATTAAAATTTAATTTTTGTAGCAGTATGTGATGATGTGATTTTTCTATAAGTCCAATAATGTTTATAATTACAGTGTCAGTTATGTTGCCTTATTTAATTCTGAGTATTTTTTTGTACAGCTAATTTTTTATGTGCTGTAGTGTTTATTATATGCCTGCATTGTTGTGAGATGTGCATTTTTGCATATATGATCATATTTTGGATTTCTAAATTATAGCTTTTTATTTTATTGAGAATACAAACAATACTAATAGATAACAGCATAAAATAAAAATAGCCATGATAGCTCTTTTAACATAATTGTTTAGCTAATATCATTTTTATCAGCACTACATGATCTATGAAATTAATAAACCAAGAAGCATTGCATGTTACACATTGTTACTAGTTTTCCCTCTTAAATCTATACATTATTCGTCTAGGATGTCTGTAAAACTCCTTTGCATCATCTGGAATTTAAAAATGCTTTAGCTAGGCAGACACATCTTTCTTCTTTTCTATGTTGACCAGTTTTGTTTTGGTAAAAAAGTGGATATTAGTACTGTTGGATGGCATGATTTCTTTCAGCTCAGGATGTCAAACTTTTTCTGGATCTCCAGAGTGTGTATCACTTACTGTCACATTAGCAACTTTCTTTGGTTCCTTTTATGAGGTGACTTGCTGGCTGTTCATTTTGAATGATAGCTTGGATTTTAGTACTTTCTGTGCATTATCTTTTAGATTTTTTAACAGTCCAGTCCGTGTTCAGAATTTTGTGAGTACCGTGCTCTTACAAAATACCACAATAGGAGACAAGATACTTTCTTTTCTTTCAGTAAGACTTCTCAATTCTGCACTCAAGTCTGGTGGCCTATAGCTATGGCCATGGACGGGGAAGAAGTGATGAATATTATTGAGTTTTGTGCTCTTTTTCCAAGAACACTGTAAGCATCACCATCATTCAGATGTTTTCATTGTTGCTGCTGCAAGAATCTGAGAATAGATGATTAGTATTGGTGCCATCATTTTGTTGTTTTTTAATCTCAGTTCAAAAGAAATTCCAACAAAGCCGAAGCAACCTGTTGCATCATCTTGAAGATTCTGTCTCCAACTAGGCACAAAAAATGATGCTTTCACTTTTTTGCTCCTTAGTGTGGATCATGATGCACAGATTGTATAACCATACTTGTCTAGCATAGAAAACCTTACAGACTGATAGTTTTAAAATAGGTTGGTTTTGCTGCATGCCAAAGAAAATCTTAATGACAGTAGGATCATTGCCTTTCATTAAATCGTAGAATTGCTTTGCATGAATTTTTTGTAATCTGTGTCTAGTAAGTAGTTCATTCTTGTCCTGCAGACATGTTTATGCCTTCACTGTATTTCCTTTAAACCAACCTTACAAGTGGAGCAGATATTGATATGGGGAGTCCTGATAGATTAAAATGTTTGTAAAACAAAGGCTTCCATTTTGATAAGGATCATAGTTTCAGTACTAAATTGTTTTGTTTCTTCACAGAATCTCTGGAACAATTTATTGAGTGTGGGATCTGAAGGCAAATAACCTCTCGTAGACTTCCCCCTGCCATGGTAACTCTCTCTGCATTTACATTTTTTATATCATTCTTAATGGCAGTACTTACCTCCTTATGATCCTTTCCCATTCTGTCACCGCCTCTCCTTTCCTTGGCAACCTTTCTCTTGCTAGATAGGATAACCTGTCCTTTAGACCCACAGGATACTCCTTGGAAAGTGGCAGCACAAACAGGCACTACCTCACCATTCCTTTTTCTAAAGGTGTACTTCACTCTCACTGTTTTCTTCCTTTTTGCATTCTGGCTGTCCACTGCTAAGCGCTGAGGTGAAGAAATATTAAACATTTTGAATGGAAACTTATTTCGACCCATTTGATTTAGTGCCATCATGATGATGAAAGTACGAAATATCTTCATAGCAGAGCTCAGCAGCTTTACATTCTTTTGTTCCTTTAGCTTTTGAAGGTGAAACGTCAAGCCCACGATTGCATTTAATGATAGGTTTCTTTTTACGCTTCTTGCTTTGCATTTCAGATCGATGTAAGCCCTTCTCGAATCAGAATTTTCTCCCATCCAAATGTTCTTTGACCTGCATGCTGTTTTCAGAACCACAAGAATCATCATCCATGCTGCTTACACTTGCAATACTTCTTTGCAGATGTACACATGAGTGTCAACCATGAGTTGTACAGAGAACCTTTGATATGTAGCGTTATAAATACAGACTATTTGTTGAATAGGAATCTAGTTTACAATCAGAAGCAGAAATATTAAGACTGAAGACGAATACGTAATAAGTCCTAGTTGTAGCAAGTGCAAGTGTGAAGATTAGTCAAGAGTGAGAATGATAAATTGACTGTGAAGTGTTAATAATAGTAATTCACAGTAATTTCTCAGTAAAAATGTTACGAGACCCTTAACAAGATTTTTACTATTAATGTAACAATAATTTCCAATACCTAACTCATAATACGAGCTAGGTATGGGAAACTATTGATGCATATATCTCCGTTAATGGTGACTTTCGAGAATATTTCTAAAAACGCATTGATGCTGTATAGGCCCTCTATCGAATGCACAAGAAAGTTGAATTGAATTTATTTGATCCTGTAAGATTACATTGTGTACAGTAAATGTACATGTAATATAGGACATGTCAAAGTATTAACATTCTTTATCACTTATTTTTCTACACCTTTAGCTTACATTTTTACATCACTGATAATGAGTAACAATATATACAAATTTAATGGCATGAGTATTCTGCAACACTGTAAAACTCTTTTTCAATGAGATAGTAACAGAATCGACAATAAAAGTTCCACAAACATAAATTGATGGATGATGTCATCATTGGAAACTTGCTCTTATATTATATGTAGTGAGGTACATATCTTTGGCACCCTCTCCTTGAGGTTTTTCTGTATCCGCCATTGGTTCAACGTTATTCTCACCAGTAAATAGTGTTACAACAATGAGTAACATCGTTTAAAGCAACTAGTATACTGCGTTGCTGTTAACTGCTTGTTACGGAAAGAGTGTCGAGGTGCATTTGTTGACTTGCTGCTGTAACTGTATGAATGCATATATCGTGTTTTGATAAAACCCAGTAATTTGGAGTGTTCAGACACACAGAAGTAGTTGGCTTTTGCTAAAACTTGGTTCATGGGTTGGTGTGAAAGCCCAACATTATGCCATTATCTCAATTTAGAAATTTTTTGGAGTTTAACAAGCTTTGGGGAAGAAAAAGAATTCTTCTCAATTTAGGATCAACTAATTACTTTCTGTGAATTGGGAACAGTTGTTCTACAACTCTGACTGGTTCTTAACCCTCAATTATGACACATGTATTTTTGCAGTAATGAATTTTTTATACCATATCTAAAAATGGTAACTCCTGAAATAATTAAGGTTAAGTACAAATAACTGCACGACAACATTTAGGGTTGGAGAAATTACATCTTTAATTATACAAATGTGAAATCCATAACCAAATGACAAAGTTGATAAATACATATATGTACACTTAGGTGTAATCAGAGTTCTATAGTTATGACAATAAGATAATGAGGATGGATGTAGCATGTAATTGTTTGGTTTAAACATGCTATGTTTCAGCTCCCAGGCAAATTATTTTTAAATTCTAATTTAATGTTATGCTCTATAGTTAGAGCCAGACAATGTCAGTCCAAGGACAGGATGTAGAGAATGCCAAACGAGAGTGCTCAGCCACAGTTGCATATGCATTAGCACAGCCCAGGTTTTCTATTCAGTAAGGATATCATCACTGGAATACAAAGGAGAGTATCAGTTTCAGAACTGTATTTGTAGAAACATGTTATTTAAGCATCCAGTATCCATACATTTGTATTGTGTTACAGGTTATCAGTAATCCTGAAGCAAGAATTAAGGATGCTGCAAAATTTGACGTTAGTATTGAGTTGAGATAAAGGAAATTAGAAAACTTTCTGTTTCTGAAATTTTGCTTGTAATACTGCTACTGCCAGTTTGAGTAAATTTGTGCCACTTTTTAACATTTTTTGAAAGTACTGGACACAAAATAAATTACACATTGCAACAGTCATTTTAATATTTTACATCTATAGTTACTGAGTGCTTAGGAAAGTGTAGATGTGTCTCAACTATGCCCTATTAAAATAAAATTTCTGTTTTAATGCTGGTATAAAGTTACACTGTCATTTCAGATAACTTTAGACCAGCTTTAAAAAACAAACAATGTTTCCAAAATCTAATGCTCTGGGTAAATTTTGATCACACTAGAAGGAAACCAAGTGTTAAAAAGAAGTAAAAACAAGTAGTGTGAATTCAGTACTGAGGATTTATTTTGAAATATCAAGATTTTGTATCAACCTGGCATTGTTCAACTTAAATCACACAGGCATCAGAATCTCTATTCACAGCAAAGCAATGAAAGAATAATCACAAGCCTCAGACCTTGTAGGAAGTTGGAAAGACAGCTGAAATAGTAAGTAGAATCACAGAGGCAATAGAACGATTACTTTTAGTGCAAAATAAGCAAATACATGGAACAGCCATTTGAAACAGAAGTAGTAAGTGATACGAAGATACCCTGACTGATAAAAAGTTATCCTGATTGAGTGTACTGGAAGAACCTCATCTTCCGGGTTTGACAATATAAATTGTGAGCACATTCTCCAAGTCTGTCACTTGTTCTATGTAATGCCTTTATGTTACTGCTATTGTGTGCCAAATTTACAACATGTTTACCAAACTGTCTTGTTTCCTGTTGCTCTGCTGCTGTAGCCTTAGGCTTCAAAGTTTTTTTGAGTTGACTACTAGTTACTTCAAACCATTTGACGCAATGTCGGTTCATGCATAAAACTTGTGTTCAAGCCACACCTATATACCTAATCTAGACTTTTAATTTTAATAGGCTATTTCTATCAGTTTCTCCAGTCCCCATGCCAAGTAATAAATTTAAATACCACTGAAATGTTATAATTTTTGGACATTTTCGCTTTTGAAACACTTCGTACGTTCATCAAAACGTACTATATGATATGGTACCCCAAGTATGAGTACTACCAAGATTGGGTGAAAATGTTTTTGAAAAGGGAATTAGCCATTTGACCAGTGCGAGAGGGATAATATTAAATCCCTTATTACACAAGGTAAGGATTGGAAAATGACTTGAAATAATCTCAACTAGAAGTGTTTTGCAACATATAAATTTATACAGAAAACAGTTTCAACTAGTACTGTATTTGCCTCAAAGGAGTTGCACCCACGACAAGGCCAAGTCTTAGTACAGTGAATGGCTAGCACCATTTGAACTGTTTAGAAATAAGGCTGTCAGTATTAACAGTGGCTGCATCCACGATACGACACACAAGAATTCCCCAACTATTCGCCTACGATTTGAGTGGTTGTGCCGATACTGCAAGTGGAGCATTCTGCTTCCTATTTTGTTTGGTCTTCCCCTTCGCCCCCTGACGTGATGTGATGCCGAAGTCCTCTCACCCCCCATTGGCTCCAAATGTGTGCTGCTAGGCAGTAGTTTTCTAGAGCCTGGATGGAGGGAGAGAGGCGTCTCTCCCTGTGCTGTCACACACTGCGTCCTAAGCCTGCCGTCGACTTTTCATTATATATCGGTGTCCCTACTGGAGACCCTCTCTTTATCCCTCTTGTCCCACACTCACTGTCTAGCCAGGAAATGCTCACTCCACTTATGTTGTTGAAGTGTTTACAGAGTACACTTTGAGCTATGCCTGTCAGTGGTATTCTGCAATGGCCTTCGATCACTGTGTTCGTAGATTATAGTGTTATCGTTATCTGTGGCCACCCGACGTGCTGACACCTGGTGTCCACACTGGTTGCGCTGCGACTTTTTTGCCGTGCCCAAAGACTTCTGAGACTTTATGGTATTCTCCACATGTTACTATTTATCGGTAAAAGTCTAGAATTAGGCCAGTGGTGCACTTAACGTGTGCTACAAATATACTATGTTTGTTTATCATTTAAACACATTTATTCATTAGGAGTACCTCACGAAAAGTAGTTAATGAATGCAGAATAAGGATGTGCACTATTGTGGCACCAGGTGTCAGTCAAATATGCATAAAATATTTTCCAGATCAACTTTGTATGAGAAAAGAGTAATCCACTTGGCATCATATACAATAATATACCACAAGAAATAAATATTACTTGAGAGACAGTAAAAAAAAAAAAAAAAAAACCTATGGCATTCCTAATAAAGCTATGTTCTTATTTTGCAAAAGAACAAGCCGACAAATGCAATATAATTACTCTCTCACATCTCAACTCTCTTTCCACATCTCGGCTCTCTTTCCGCAGCAAGCAGCTGACAACAGTGGTATGTACTTGTTACTTTAAGCAATGTTGCTCATTGTATTAACAATATTTACTGATGGGAGGAGTGTTGCAACCAAACATCATCATTGTTGTCTTAACACCTGCAGCTTGCTTTCAGACAAGTATTCACTTGAATGAGATTTTTCACTCTGCAGCAGTGTGTGCGCTGATATGAAACTTCCTGGCAGATTAAAACTGTGTGCCAGACCGAGACTCGAACTCGGGACCTTTGCCTTTTGCGGGCAAGTAAAGCTGCGAGGACGGGGCGTGAGTCATGCTTGGGTAGCTCAGTGGTAGAGCACTTGCCTGCGAAAGACAAAGGTCCCGAGTTCGAGTCTAGGTTCGGCACACAGTTTTAATCTGCCAGGAAGTTTCATATCAGCGCACACTCCGCTGCAGAGTGCAAATCTCATTCTGGAAACATCCGCACATCCGCTAGGCTGTGGCTAAGCCATGTCTCCGCAACATCCTTTCTTTCAGGAGTGCTAGTTCTGCAAGGTTCGCAGGAGTTTGGAAGGTAGGAGGCGAGGTACTGGCAGAAGTAAAGCTGTGAGGACAGGGCGTGAGTCGTGCTTGGGTAGCTCAGTTGGTAGAGCACTTGCCCGCGAAAGGCGAAGGTCCCGAGTTCGAGTCTCAGTCTGGCACACAGTTTTAATCTGCCAGGAAGTTTCAGGTATTCACTTGACACTCATGAGTATGTCTACAAAGATGTATCGCAACTGGAAGCAGCACGGATGATGGTTCTTGTATTTCTCAAAACAGCATACAGCTCAAAGAACGTTCAGATGGGAGAAACCTCCGATTCGAGAAGAGCTTACATTGACCTGAATTGCATAGCAAAAATCATGGACTTCACATTTCACCTTCAAAAGTTAAAGAAATGAAAGAATGTAAAGCTGCTGAACTCTGCTATGAAGATATTTAGCAATTTCATTATCACATGACATTATTAAATCAAATGGATCAAGATATGTTCCCGTTCAAAGTTCTTAATATTTCTTCACCTCAGAGCAAAGCAATAGACAGCCAGACTGCAAAAGGAAGAAAACAGTGACGGTGAAGTATACCATTTGAGAAGGAATGGTGAGGAAGTGCCTGTTTGTGCTACCACTATCCAGGCTAGTATCTAGTGTGTTTAAATAGAAGGTTATCTTATGTAGAAAGCAGCTTCCACGAAAGAGGAAAGTTGCCAAGGAAAGTAGAGGGGGGGGGGGGGGGGGGACGAATGGGAAAGGATTGTGAGGAGGTAACTATCAACAATGATATAAAAAATGTAAATGCAGAGAGAGCCATCATGGCAGGGGGGAGGTCTACAAGAGGTTATTTGCTTTCAGATCTCACATTCAATAAAATGTTAAGAGATTCTGCAAAGAAACAAAACAATTTAAGACTGAAACTATGCACCTTATCAAAATACAAGCATATATTTTACAAACATTTTAATCTATCATTCAGGAAACCTCATGGCGATATTGCTTCGCTTGTGAGGTTGGTTTAAAGGAAATAAGGGCATACACATGCCTGCAACAGAAGAATGAACCACGAACTATACACAGATTTCATAAAATTCATGCAAAGCAATTTTACGATACAATGAAAGGAGATAATCCTATTGTCATTAAGATCTGCTTTGACGTGCAGCAAAACAAGCCTAATCCAAAACTATCAGTCAGTGAGGTTATCTATACTAGACAAGTATGGTTATACAATCTGTGCATCATGATCCACACTAAGGAACAGAAAAGTGAAAGCATCTTCTCTGTGCCTGATTGGAGACAGAATCTTCAAGACGATGAAATCAAGTTGCTTCGGCTTCGTTGGAATTTCTTTCGGACTCAGATTAAAAAACAACAAAATGATGGCACCAATACTATTCACCTGTTCTCAGATTCTTGCAGCAGCAACAATAAAAACATCTGAATGATGGTGATGCTTACAGTGTTCTTGGAAAAAGAGCACAAAACTCAATAATATTCATCACTTCTTCCCCGTCCAAGGCCATAGCTCTAGGCCACCAGACTTGAGTGCAGAATTGAGAAGTCTTACTGAAAGAAAAGAAAGCATCTTGTCTCCTATTGTGGTATTTTGTAAGAGCACGGTACTCACAAAATTCTGAACACAGACTGGACTGTTAAAAAATCTAAAAGTTAATGCACAGAAAGTACTAAAATCCAAGCTATCATTCAAAATAAACAGCCAGCGTGTCACCTCATACAAGAAACCAAAGAAAGTTGTTAATGTGTCAGTAAGTGATACACACTCTGGAGATCAAGAAAAAGTTTGACATCCTGAGCTGAAAGAAATCATACCATCCAACAGTACTAATATCCACTTTTCTACCAAAACAAAACTGGTCAGCATAGAAAAGAAGAAAGATGTGTCTGCCTAGCTAAAACATTTTTAAATTCCAGATGATGCAAAGGAGCCTTACAAAGACGTCCTATATGAATAATGTATAGATTTAAGAGGGAAAATTTGACAACAACAACGTGTAACATGCAATACTTCTTGAAGACGTCGAATCGGCGGATGAATTACTGGTCCGTGGCAGAGAGGCGACACAGTTAGATGGAACTGGAGCTGCGTGTGTGCTGTCACTGTCAGTGCTGCAGTCGAGTCGTAAGGCTGCAAACTGCTGCACAGTCGTGTGTCGGAGCGGAAAGATGCTCACTCGTCGAAGCGGCAGATGTGTTCGTCGTACATTGCAGAGGTAGTGACGGCAAAACAACCGGCACTGGGATGCAGCTGGTTGTGCCGTGGTACAGAAACGAAGTGTCTGGAACTACCGAGGAAAGGTGGCAGCGGCGTAAATAAGTTGCTTGTATCACATCAGTAATGTAGAATTTCCGCTGGGGGTGGTGTGATGATGACAGTTGTGACATAGATCCATGTAGCGTGATCGTCAGGATATTAGTTGTAGCTGATAGTAATGGCAAAGGATTGTCAGCAGTTGGAGGTGGAACAATGACAGGAGCATCTCGTTGCATGTCATGCTCGGTTGGTGTCGGCTGCAGCATGTGTAACTGATCTTGTACCAACAAGTTGTGTGTCGCAATTTGCTCACATAGCTGTCGGAGTAGTTCAGGCGAAAATGTATGTCGTGAAGCAGTCTGCTGTGTATCACTGAGTAACATGGGGTCAAAATCAGAATCTGTCTCTACCTGGCGTACAAGACAAGGTCGGCGGCACAGTACTGACGTAACAGTTCAAGTAGAAGAGATCATGCGTGCGATTGCGAATGTGAAACTCAGTACTCGGCAGTGGAGGAGTGAGAACACATTCACTGCTGTATGAAGCATTGATACGACTGAAATCGTCTTCTGCGGTGGGTGAACAAGTTGCCGGCGCGATCCAGTAGTGAACGGCCGGGCGGTAAGCGTGCGTGGTGTCGGCGAGTTGTTGACAAGATGTGGGTGCGGTAGCCGTGGTGGGATCGTATGTCACACAGCTGTTTGTTTTGACTAGTCGAGGTCAGTGAGCCAGCAGGCGGCGGCCGGGACGTCGCTGTCAGTAATGGTCGGGCAGAGTTGGTGCGGCTCGGGTGCTGCGTAGAGGGAGGTGTGGCACGTCCAGTTTTGCACTGGGAAACGGCCGGCATTGTCATTGGTGTAATTGGTGCATTATCATTGATTGGTAGGATGTCCTTGATGAAATTGTTCCTGTGATCTTGGTGACAGATGCTGAATTAAAGCGGCTTTTGCTCTGGTGTACTTGTCACTCAAATTGTCACAGATAATGTCCATAATTATATAATGATAGTCCTTTAGGTGCCTGAAGAGTACGAGGTATTTTTCAATTTCGTCGGTGATAGGAGAATATATACTCCATGGCCATGAACGACATTGGAAGTTGGTCTGAGAGAAATGTTGGTAGTTGAATGCTGCAAATGAGGGACAAGCGCGGAGAAGCGGCGGAAAAGTTGGCGCGAACATTTGAACTCTGTTAGACGGGCTGTGCAGAAACCGGGTCGAACGAATCTGCACATGGCGCGGAAGACGCGGTAGCTGTGACGGGCGTTTGTGAATTTGTGCAAACTGGGATTTGCAACATAGTCCCCGTTTGTTGCAGTCCATTGTTTGGCATGGTTGTTCGATGTCAAAGCACTGCACAAAGTTAATTCATTACACAAAAGCAAGTCAAAATTGTCCAAATTAATCGGCGAAGGAGCACTGCACTGTCCGGAAGTGAAATTACCGACACGTTGAGCGGGTTTCGACGGACGACGTGTGCGCCTCGGTCGCATTGTCGATGTGTGAGAAGGTGACGAAAGTTACTAAAATGCACGGTTCACAGAAGAGTCGGGAATTTACACACTAATTACGCTTCCTGTACACTTCATCCAGATGAGGCACGGGATCGAAGTCGATGGATGGTGAAATACGACAAAGGGTTGCTGCATTGTTTGTCTACGGCGATGTTCCAGTACACATTTCTGGCGTTGTAAGCGGCGTTCATGAGCGTCAGGGTCACCGGTGTAGGGATCGAGATGTTACGTACGGTAATATTGAACCCAACATTAAGAATTCGCTCGTTTATAATGAATTAATTTTATTTTGATCATGTCGATACAAACACATCCGCTTGATTACAGAGTTGGGAACACGCTGAGATCAACAGTTTTGAAAGAAGTTCATTCTCAAAGACGAGGCGGTCGATTCTTGCAGTCGATAACCGCCACATTGTTAAAACAGCTATCATAGCTATTTTTATTTCATGCTGTTATCTATTAGTACTGTTTGTATTCTCAATAAAGTAAAAAGTTATAATTTAAAAATGCTAAATATAATCATGTATGCAAAAATACGCATTTCCCAACAATGTAGGCATATAATAACCACAAAAAAAAAAAAAAAAAAAAAAAAAAAAAAAAAAAAAAAAAAAAAAAAAAAAATAATTGGCTGCACCAAAAAAAAAAAAAACTTAGAATTAAAAGAAAGCAACATAACTGATACCAGCAGTAATTACAAACATTTTTGGACTTACAGAAAAATCACACCCTCACATACTGCTACAAAAATTAAATTTTAATATATTTCATTACAATGCTTTACTAATGTCAGTGAGCTCTAGTAGTTGTGTAAAAATTCAAACACATCTATCTAGGTGAAAACTGAAAAATTCATTTTATGAACAACTGTACCTGTGGCATTTATCAAGTTTTGAAAAAATGCTCCTGAATTTCTGTAGTTCGAATGTTAGTAGCCCATTTAATTAAAACAAAATTTCAAGACACCAAACACTTTTATATACTGTATTGTTTCTGTTTTGATAAAAGTGGATTCCACAAATTTTCTGAGCATGGTAAAGTTCTTAGATTTCCCATGTTTTGGATTTCAAGGGAAAGTTTCAAAACTGAAACTTTCATTAACTTTAAATAAGTGGTGACTATCACAAGCCAGAGAAGTTTTGTTGCACATGAAATTACGATATAAAAAAGTGGTGCCTTGTGTTTTACAAAACCAATCTATTGCTGCAACAAATAATTAGTTCTAAAAATCTGGCCTGGCTATCTTTAGAACATATTTTCTTTTTATTACCAATTAAGGTCTCATTCTCTTGCAACTGATTCAAAACCACAAAGTTAAGAGTTGCTGCAAAGGCTGAGTCCATAAATTGTCAGACTTGAAAACGAAAAAGACAATTGGGCACAAGAGAATGGCCTATTTCAATGGTAAGAATGCAAACATATGTAAACATTATGAAGTGTATCACATAAGAACATTGTAGAGATTATCAAGGCATGTGTATTGTATTTTATTGTATTGTTTATTGGTCCTGTTGTCTACATAGCAGCTTATGCATAAGACATTGTACAAGTCAAGTTATAAATATACAGGCTGAAAGTCATTTCAAGGCATACATATTTAAGGTTACAATAATACGCTTTCTACGTAAGTATTTATATAACACATTTCATAAACTTAAATATTCTTCAATGGAGTAAAAGCAGTTATGCTGTAAATATGACTTTAGAGATTTTCCAAATGTATTGACCTCAGTGATAGATTTTATGTTTTTCAGGAAGTTTGTTATAAAGCTTAACTCCCACGAGAAAAGTACCTTTTTGTCATGTCTGGTAAAGTGATCATGTATATCACAGTTTTTTTGCAGTCTCCAGTCCTTGCCTATCACATTTAATTTAAAGAACAAAAGGGTTTCCATAATGTATACATATGGTAATGGAGGAATACCAGATTTCTTGAATAGGGGTGTGTTAATGCAAAGTTAAGGCAAAGACAGTGGTGGGTGAGCAATTAAGTACTGAGCCATCAGCAGAGTACATATACATAGGTGAGGTGGGAACAATTAACTGTAATTTCATATGTATTTGTGAATCTTACCTGTCAGCGACCACACTACATACGTTATGGCACTAAACTGTCCATAAATAGCAATACCAAGTGTCCGGTTTTCACTTAAGATGCCTACAATTTCATAGTTCAATGCACCACCACTGGTGAGATTTTAAATTTTCAGTTCACAGTGGTAAAGGGGCAGAGAATGCTGTCATGCTGAAGATCGAATCTTTTCAAAGGGATATGCACGGATGAAAATAAATGTTCTCTCTTAACATACCTCTTGTTACACAACAAGGTAATGCCCAACAGTAATCTTCTTTGTATACATTACATTTTCCACAAGAGTGAGGAATCGTACAGGTTTCACTGAAAGCATCCTGCAACTGGAATCTCTTTTGTACATAGAACTCGTAGTTCATCCATTGCTTGCACTCAAAATGAAAGAAAGATCCAAAAAACCTATTCTAAATTTTCAAATAGAAGTGTCAGAAGAAGACAATCCCACTAGCTATAAATGATGAAGTAAACTGTTTTGCACAACATACACAGTAAAAGGTAAACAACATGTGTTTAGTAATATTTACATATACAATATGTTCAATGGTAAAACCCAATAAATCTTATACACTGCACACAACCTTCAATGAAAATGAGTTTGAAATTCTCTTCTGTTATTTGCTCCAATCTTTACGATGTTACGAATGTGTTAAGGGAAAAAAGTATCCTTACAGTACAGATATTTTACTGTGTTATGTTGTAGACAACGTTTGTATTTTCCAGTCCGAAAATTATTATATTACAGTTACAATCAAATTTCAATTTAAACAGTTATGTATATACACATGAAGGAGATCATCAGGCAAGAAATTTGCATTGTTTTATAGAGGGAGGCAACTACACAATGGCACTTATCCGATACATGACACATTGAATGCTTTTGTTGTGGCAAATATTAGGCACAGGATACAGATTTCGATAATAGATATTTACACAGTTCTGTACATATTTTACATGATGCTAGTGAGGTGTATTTTTGTTGGTAGATTTTTAACTACAACACATTTTCTTACAATCTGTCATCTGCAACACAAAACAAATGGCTTCTTTTTCCCTTACATTAAAGATTGCAACTCGCGTTATTCATATTGTTGCTTACGATGTGTTAGATTTAATTTCTTTATAAGGGATGCTCTGACAATTTTGCATATATTCACTGTACCTACATAGCGAATGCACAAAACGTTTTTGATGTGATCTAGCACGTTAGTGCGGCAGTTTGCTGTTAATTTGTTTCGTTGCGCGTTTATTTCCTCACTGCCGCGCGAATTTCAAAATGTTTATTTGTATTCAGGAACTTCCACTGTGTAGGCTATTGCTGTTTTTAAGGACTTGTAAATCATTTTCTATTTTTGTTGAATGGTGATTCTCTGCCATCATAATATGCAAATTTTATTCTTTTCAATTCCAGTTTTCAGGGTACCTAATTTTACCATTGGTAGTTAAGGGCTGAGCACATGGTCTTGGAACAATAACAACAATCAGAGATCCTTGTCTGTAAGCTTTAACGTTATGGCTTTTACTAACTCGGAAGATATGATTAAAATTTGACTATAGGAAAAAATCAAACATTGTGTGAGTTCGAAATGATTTCTACCAAAGCACCCGTCATTCTGTATTCAATGAACTGATAAAGTATTTGGAATTATCCAAGAACAGGAGTAGTAGTATTCGTCTGCTACTCTTCTCTCCCTGCACCTCTGTATGCGAATGAAAACGTCAGAGCAACTGAAGTAAACTTTTCGAATGGCGACTTTTAAGTAGCCATAAAAAAGTTCCAGTTTCATCCCTGTAAAAAATCTTAGTAACGACACCTTTTAAATCTTTTTTCGACAGAAAAACGTCTAACTATACAATATTTTTCCTTTTGAAGAGAGCTGGTGGAGGAGGGGGGTGATGCCTTGCTCCCGGGTAAGGGTGCCCTTAGGGGTACATTTTTGTACTATCATATCCTTCCGCCAAATTTATAAGAATATCATCATCATAGATTTACAATATTGTTTCTGTAACGCTGGTAAGTGCAGTTTTGTAGGTCCTGTTGGTGGCCATGGTCGTTGGAGGCAGGTTCTGATCAGACATTTTGGGGAAAAATTGGCTGTGGACTCAAGAAGGAACCATATCTGTACCTAGTTTGTTATCATATTTAAATGAAATACGTACTATTTTGTGCTTAGCTGATTTGTGAGTCCGAATTATACTTTTAATACTCATTTTGTAGTCCCTACTGACTATCGCACGCTACAAGGTTTATCATATGTCTGGTGAGATCTGGGGACTATACAATACCGTCCATGATTACTGCCACGTCAACTGGGATGCCTACCAGGACTCCATACACACCCAGGTCGAACGCCACAACCCTACCCTCCAATCTCCCACTGACATCTCCTGAACCGATACCTTCCTCCACCAGACCTTGACTGATGCTGTAGCCACCCGTATCCCTACCAAAGCCATCCACCCTCACCACCCAGCCCTGCCTCCACAGGCTGTCTTTCTTCTTTGTGAATCTCGTTGCCTCTACTGATCCTTCCTCCGCACTTGTAACCAGGACACACTAATCCGCCATCTGCAATTACAATGATACATGCGCAACATGCTTACTGTGAAGAAACGCGTGGCGACTGGCATGCGGACAACTCAATGCCACACTCCCAATTACTGGTCCACTTTCCACTGCTTTACTGGTAGCTGCCCTACCGTGCAGTACCCTCTCCTCTTTGATGGCAGTACCCTCTCCTCACAACCTCAGTAAGGCCAACCACTTTGCCTCCCACCTATCTGATGTCTTTTCCATTCCAGATGATCCCCAATTTTATTATTCCCTTTTCCCCAATGTCATCGAACGTACGAATACCTCCACTCCTCCCCTTGCTCCCAGCTTCCAGTACTTGGGCCACACACCACCATCAGAACTTAACACCCCCATCACTACACAGGACATCAGCCTCACACTCCGTACTAAACGCAACACCGCCCCTGGCCACGACCGCATTACCTACCACCATATCAAACACTGCCCTCCCTCTTTCCTTGTAGTCTTTGCCACACTCTACAATGTAATCCTTGCCACCAGCTAGGAATGCCCTGATTTTCCCCAAACCTTACAAGCCTCTGCCTGATGCCTCTTCCTATCGTCCTATATGTCTCACCTCAGTGTTCAGCAGGCTCTAGTAATCCATACTTACCTGCCGCATCCATTACCACCTCCACCGACACCACCTCCTCCCCAACACCCAATGTGCCTTTTGACCCTCCTTCTCTGTCAATGACCGACTCCTATGTCTCACTCATCTCCCTCCAGCTTAACTCCTGTCACTCCACCATTTTTGTCTCCCTACACCTCGACAGGGCCTATAATCATGTATGGCATCCCGGTCTCCTGTTTAAACTCCAGTTCTTCGGCCTTTCTATCAACTATGTCCTTCATAACACCATTTCCCGAACCTTCTACCCTCCGCAGGTGTGCCCCAGGGGTCTGTCCTGTCCCCTCTCCTGTACCTCCAGTACACAGCAGATATTCCCCTGCCCCCCTCTAGTCCACCTCCTGCAGTATGCTGATGACACCACCTTACTTCCCCTTGCTCCTACCCTTCAATGGTCCCAATACCTTCCCCAAAATCACCTTGAACTACTCGTTGTATGATGTAACCAGTGGTTCCTTAAAATCAATCCTTCCAAGATACAGGCAATCATTTAAGACCATACCACTCGCTCCTTGATTTTCCCCCATCCCCTGGTTGCTCCTCTCCTCTCCAACCCCCACCCACTGCCGCGCCTTCACCGTTGTGTACCCCATACCCTCCACCTCTACACCTTTCATCTCCTTTCCCAAGGTGGCTTCTGTCAACTCCTCCTCCCGGGAGATGCCCTCCCCCCCTCCTGTCAACTCTGATCCTCACCTCCCTCTCCCTACCTCAGTCCTCAGCTTCCTCTCCCACCATCCCTCCCCTCCTGTTTTTCCCCACCTACACTCCTTTGACTCCACTCTCTCCTCTGAGTCCTTTTGCTTTCCCCTCCTCTGCCTTCTCCACTCTTTCTCACGTCAGCTCTGCCCCCCCCCCCCCTTTTTTGTGTCCTCTCCCTCCATCGGCCCCCCCGTTTTCAATTTGGTGTGTTATCTTCGTGTCTACTCTACTTTTTTTTTTTTTTTTTTTTTTTTTTTTCATCAGTCTACTGACTGGTTTGATGCGGCCCGCCACGAATTCCTTTCCTGTGCTAACCTCTTCATCTCAGAGTAGCACTTGCAACCTACATCCTCAATTATTTGCTTGACATATTCCAATTTTTGTCTTCCTCTACAGTTTTTGCCCTCTACAGCTCCCTCTAGTACCATGGAAGTCATTCCCTCATGTGTTAGCAGATGTCATATCATCCTGTCCCTTCTCCTTATCAGTGTTTTACACATATTCCTTTCCTCTCCGATTCTGCGTAGAACCTCCTCATTCCTTACCTTATCAGTCCACCTAATTTTCAACATTTGTCTATAGCACCACATCTCAAATGCTTCGATTCTCTTCTGTTCCGGTTTTCCCACAGTCCATGTTTCACTACCATACAATGCTGTACTCCAGACGTACATCCTCAGAAATTTCTTCCTCAAATTAAGGCCGGTATTTGATATTAGTAGACTTCTCTTGGCCAGAAATGCCTTTTTTGCCATAGCGAGTCTGCTTTTGATGTCCTCCTTGCTCCGTCCGTCATTGGTTATTTTACTGCCTAGGTAGCAGAATTCCTTAACTTCATTGACTTCGTGACCATCAATCCTGATGTTAAGTTTCTCGCTGTTCTCATTTCTACTATTTCTCATTACCTTCGTATTTCTCCGATTTACTATCAAACCATACTGTGTACTCATTAGACAGTTCATTCCGTTCAGCAGATCATTTAATTCTTCTTCACTTTCACTCAGGATAGCAATGTCATCAGCGAATCGTATCATTGATATCCTTTCACCTTGTATTTTAATTCCACTCCTGAACCTTTCTTTTATTTCCATCATTGCTTCCTTGATGTACAGATTGAAGAGTAGGGGCAAAAGGCTGCAGCCTTGTCTTACACCCTTCTTCATACGAGCACTTCGTTCTTGATCGTCCACTCTTTATTACACCCTCTTGTTTGTTGTACATATTGTATATGACCCGTCTCTCCCTATAGCGTACCCCTACTTTTTTCAGAATCTTTAACAGCTTGCACCATTTTATATTGTCGAACGCTTTTTCCAGGTCGACAAATCCTATGAAAGTGTCTTGATTTTTCTTTAGCCTTGCTTCCATTATTAGCCGTAACGTCAGAATTGCTTCTCTCGTCCCTTTACTTTTCCTAAAGCCAAACTGATCGTCACCTAGCGCACTCTCAATTTTCTTTTCCATTCTTCTGTATATAATTCTTGTAAGCAGCTTCGATGCATGAGCTGTTAAGCTGATTGTGCGATAATTCTCGCACTTGTCAGCTCTTGCCGTCTTCGGAATTGTGTGGATGATGCTTTTCCGAAAGTCAGATGGTATATCGCCAGACTCATATATTCTACACACCAACGTGAATAGTCATTTTGTTGCCACTTCCCCCAATGATTTTAGAAATTCTGATGGAATGGTATCTATCCCTTCTGCCTTATTTGACCGTAACTCCTCCAAAGCTCTTTTAAATTGCGATTCTAATACTGGATCCCCTATCTCTTCAAAAACGACTCCTGTTTCTTCTTCTATCACATCAGACAAATCTTCACCCTCATAGAGGCTTTCAATGTATTCTTTCCACCTATCTGCTCTCTCCTCTGCATTTAACAGTGGAATTCCCGTTGCACTCTTAATGTTACCACCGTTGCTTTTAATGTCACCAAAGGTTGTTTTGACTTTCCTGTATGCTGAGTCTGTCCTTCCGACAATCATATGTTTTTTGATGTCTTCACTTTTTTCCTGTAGCCATTTCGTCTTAGCTTCCCTGCACTTCCTATTTATTTCATTCCTCAGCAACGTGTATTTCTGTATTCCTGATTTTCCTGGAACATGTTTGTACTTCCTCCTTTCGTCAATCAGCTGAAGTATTTCTTCTGTTACCCATGGTTTCTTCGCACCTGCCTTCTTTGTACCTATGCTTTGCTTCCCAACTTCTGTGATGGCCCTTTTTAGAGATGTCCATTCCTCTTCAACTGTACTGCCTACTGTGCTATTCCTTATTGCTGTATCTATAGCGTTAGAGAACTTCAAACGTATCTCGTCATTCCTTAGTACTTCCGTATCCCACTTCTTTGCGTATTGATTCTTCCTGACTAATATCTTGAACTTCAGGCTACTCTTTATCACTACTATATTGTGATCTGAGTCTATATCTGCTCCTGGGTACGCCTTACAACCCAGTATCTGATTTCGGAATCTCTGTCTGACCATGATGTAATCTAGTTGAAATCTTCCCATATCTCCCGGCCTTTTCCAAGTATACCTCCTCCTCTTGTGATTCTTGAACAGGGTATTCGCTGTTACTAGTTGAAACTTGTTACAGAACTCAATTAGTCTTTCTCCTCTTTCATTCCTTGTCCCAAGCCCATATTCTCCTGTAACCTTTTCTTCTACTCCTTCCCCTACAACTGCATTCCAGTCGCCCATGACTATTAGATTTTCGTCCCCCTTTACATACTGCATTACCCTTTCAATATCCTCATACACTTTCTCTATCTGTTCATCTTCAGCTTGCGACGTTGGCCTGTATACCTGAACTATCGTTGTCGGTGTTGGTCTGCTGTCGATGTCTACTCTATAGTGCAGTGTTTAAGTGAATTTCAGTGTTGTGCATCCCCTTTTGTACGTGTTGTGAACAGAAACCATACTGTCAGTAGGTGTGTGTCTTATTTCTTGTGAACAAAAACCAGACTGTCGCCATGTTTTTTTTTTTTTTTTTTTTTAAATTGTGCCTGTCTACTTAGTGTGTGTCTTAATTAGCATCGTCAACCCCATGTTTTTCTATTTTAACTTCTAGAACTTTCCACCATTTCACAATTTTTAAGAAAGTACTGGTTTATCACCTGGTTTTTTTTTATTGTTTGTTATCTTCTCATTATGTTTGAACTCTTCTGTAGGCTGCAGAACGGCATATTAAGCTGCTGCCAGCACACCCCCTCCCCCCTCTCCTTGCTCTGGGGAAAATCGAAATAAAATGAAGGAAGGAAAAAAATGGAGGGCAATAGGCATCTGCATAGGACAGAGAAATGGGTGGTAGGTGGAAGCAGTCCCTACTGGCCATCACATGCAAACAAGGCTTATCAGTTTCAGCATAGCTGATTGCAAATGAAGTGTTTTGTCTCAACAACGCTTCATACTCGAAGTGCATCAGTTTAATGAGATGTATGGACAGTGCAGTTCATATGCACTTACATGTCCTTGCTGCTACACGTGCTTTAGCACAGATGTGGGGTACCGCAGATGCCATCTATAAAAGCAAAGTGTGCTTTATCTCATATTCCTTCCCTCTGCCCATTTTCTTGTGGTGGCCCCAAGGTGTAAACTGGTGTTTCTTTTTTTCTTTTCTATTCTTTTTTAGAAAGAGAGCACATTGTTTGATAATGAAAAGTGTAATGTTTTGTGAGGATTAAAAATGTTCAAATGTGTGTGAAATCCTAAGGGACCAAATTGCTGAGGTCATCAGTCCCTAGACTTAAACACTACTTAAACTAACTTAACCAAACTTATGCTAAGAACAACACACACACCCATGCCTGAGGGAGGACTGGAACCTCCGCCGGGAGTGGCCGCGCAATCCACGACATGGCACCTCAAACGGCACGGCCACTCTGCGTAGGATTAAAAGATACGAGAAATGTGTAGCTCCAGAAAAGGTAAAAATGTGCTTTACAAACAACATTATTTACTATAAATACGGTAACTATTTATTTACATTAATTTGTAATGCAGCCAAAGAGGATAACAACTACCGGTACATGTTAAATCTCTAGCATAAAAAAATTGGGCACCAATTCAAGCTACATTTCGTAAAATCTTTAGGTGGCTGGCAGTAAGAGGCACACTTCTTCTCACCAAGAGAGCACAGCCCTGGACTCTTACAGGTTGCCCATGGATCCCTCCATTGTTAACAAAATGTACATCCTTCTGATTTTTTTTTTTCTTTATTGAATTTCAATTCCCCATCCGGGGCGGGCTGGCCGCAGCATATGCGATGCTCTTCAGCCAAAAGACAATAATGATACAACGGAAGACATTTAAAATTACAAAGGAGAAAATACAGCGGGCAAAAATATTAAAAAAAAAAAAAAAATGGGGAACATAATCGACGAAAAAGGGGGCGACTGTAAAATGAAGACAAAATCCTTAAGAAGTATTGAGCACAAAAAACCACACACTGGGACAATTAAAAGAACACAATGTGTGGTCTGGCTGCAGCATAGAAGTGTCGATGGACAGCGTAACACTTAACGATCACCAACAGTAACACTATGTTCAAGTCCAGCACACAATTAAAATCGTAGCTCGCGACACACAGGAGAACAGCACCAAACACGACACTGATGACGATGAGCAAAACACAGGATCTGCCAGGGGCATGGAGAGCAGGGTGATGGTAGGGAGGGGGGAGAGGGGGGCGGGAATACAGGTGGGGGCACGTCAGAGAGGGCTGGGGAGGTAAGGATGTGGCAGGAACACAGTTGAAGAGGGGGTGCAGGCACTCAGGGGGAGAAAGGAGAAAAATCCACTCTGGGAGGAGGAGGGGAGAGGAAAGGAAGACCCTGGGGAGGGAAGGGAGCAAGGCCAGGTTACAGCTGGAATGAAGGGTATATGTTATGCCGAAGTTCAGCATTCCGGAGGGGGAGGTGCTGCAAATTGCTGTGCTGAAGGAGATGACATCATCCTGAGATTTTTTTTCTTTCTTTAGTGTGATTTCATTCCCCTGTCCCATATGGGCAGGGGAAGGCTGTCAGCAGCACAATCCGGTTGGGGCTCTTCCAAGTCAAAGATACACCCTGAGTGTAGCCCAGGCAGTGTGTGTCCTCGATTAGGAACTGAGGGGATCCAACCCTCAAATGGTTCCTTCTGAGATCACAGCTTCACATACATATAAACGTCTTCATACAGATCTAGGGCAAGGCTACATACTGTGCATCTTCACTCGGCATTAGTGGTGGGTAGGAAATCACGTATCTGTTAGAAATCACAGCGATTGAGAAGTCACAATAACAACTTCAAAGAATCTAATTGCGATTGCAGTCGCAAGTAGCATTTCACATTCAACGCCGTGTGCTATCTGTTGGCCGAATTTCGCACTGCTTTCTGTAAACCTGGTGTCACGCTGTGGAATTAGCTGCGATGTCAGTGACAAGTCGCGGCTAGAAGTCGCAAGCGGTAACTTAACAGCGCAGTTAACTGAGCCGTCTATTGGCCAAAGTTCGTACTACGCTCTCTCTCTGTGATTCGCTATTGAGTCCAACTGTGATTTCTGTGACAAATCGCAACTAGAAGTCACAAGTAGCAACTAAAAATCGCAGTTAACATTCTTTGCCTAGTGCCATCTGTTGACTGACGTTCGTACTTTGTTATCAGAGCCTTGTGCCTCACGAGATCGATGTAGTGTGTATGCATATTGTATGACGACATGCACATTTAGAACCAGTTATGGTTCGTCAAACACAGCTGTGACTCTGAATGTATTATATCAGTAAAAGCAACATTTGCCTTTTTCTCCTGAAAATATCATTTAGAGACAATTAACCTAAAAATGTGTTTGTTTCTGCTTCCACTATGACAGTTGTGGTTAATAGTCCACATGCCTACAGGACTTTGAAATGTTAACACAGCAGAACTCAGACATCTGCATAAGTACCGGTATAATGAAATGAAAACAATTTTATTGAGTCATATGAACACCTCACTTTTGTTCCAACACAGTTCGAGACTCTGGAGAAAAGTCTTACATCTGGTGTACTACAAGGCAACTGCACTTACAAGAACTTTTTGCTGACACTACAACCACCTTCACGAGTAAGCTTCTCCTGTGTTACCTTCAAGTACTGCACTTAAACTACTCCTGATTTAACTGGAAGATCCATACTTCCCACTTTCATATCAACAGCCTTAAAAGGCACACTCTAGACTTCGGGCTATGTTGCAGGTCAGCATCACCACATCAAGATTATGGCGAAAGGGGGGAGGGAGGGGGCATGTCACTCTCCAACAAGTCTTTACCAATAATCAAATGGTGGCAAAATTACAGGTATAGGATGGCATAACATGGGGAAAATGAGATTTTCACTATTCACTCACTGTATTTAACATTTATTTACCATTCCTTTAAAATCGCACAATAGCTTCAATTAAACACAGTTCAATCATTCATTCTGCACACTTATTTCATAATTATGACATTTAAACTGCAAATTCTCTAAGAGTTGTCTTGAAACTTCACAATGCTCTCTCGAGAGTCTTGGTGTGGATAGATATGTACAGCAACCAGTAATCAGTGTCGGAACTGCGTCTGCAAAACTACAAGGATTATTAAACATATTTGCTGTTACTAATTACAAGCAATGTAATTGACAGAGTAGTATTGCCAATATTTTCTGTAATGAAAGCCACTTAATGGGGGATGTTCCACATTTGGAAGAAAGATCTCACTTATGTAATTAAGTTCATTGAAACACTTAGAAAATAACCTCTCGTCTGACGAAGACAGTCTAAAGACGCAGTGGCAAATTCTCCAGATCTGTTGACAACGATATTTGAAATATCACTACACTGAGTGACTGAAACGTAATTCAGGTACCTGTGAACATCACAATACGCTAGAATTCGTTTCGTAAACAAGGCCTGTTATGGTAATGTATATCTGCTTACATGTTAATACACTATTAACATTTTCACAATTGTTTCGTTAATACAAAATTAAAGCCAATGGGGGAACAAATGTAAAACATAATTACTAATGACAGTTTTGATGAGATGCAATTTTCTGCATGGGCAAGTGTAACTTTTTCATTCAATGATAAGTCGCAGGAGTCACGGAAATCACATAGTCGCAGGAGTTAACTGTGACAAAACACAGTTAAGAATAACAGATACTGAAAATTAGCATTCACAGGCATAACAGATATCGGAAAATCGCAGATTAGCCCATCACTACTCGGCGTAATTAGGCTACAGCAATATAGCACATTGCATGTGGGGAGACATGGAAATACACCCCCTTCAAAAATTGTATTGCATGTCGCCTCATCCAAGCATATTGTTTCGGTTTCAGTGTGCGTAAGTTATTATATACCAACCGGATTATTATTATTTTTTTTTATTTATTTCGATTCCCCCTGAAGGGGGCGGGCTGGCAGCAGCTTAGTATGCCACTCTTCAGCTTACAGACTTAAGTTTTTATAGATGAAGAGTATAAATAATAAAAACAGGTGATAAAATAGGAGACTTAAATAGTAACATGGCTAAAAATTGTGGAACTTAAAACATAGAACAAAGGGATGATGATGCTAATAATATACATATGAAGCACACAGGTAAGATAATAGACAGACAATTAAAAAATGAGGCGACAGTCTGGTTTCTGTTCGCAAAAGACATAAAATTCACACCCGGCGACAGTATGGTTTCTGTTCGCAACACTAGAAAGACGAACAACACGGAATATTCACTGGAACACTGCACTAAAAAGTTGGCAAACGTGACATACCACAGCAGGTAGGGGGAAACTGGATAGTTTTATACTTAAAAATGTTACTTGTAGTAAACATCGCAAGAGCAGTTACAAATTTTCCATATTCTTAAATAAAATCATCTCTTTTTAACCTGCCACAGATTGAATTTTATAAAGCATTGTAATCAGCGTCAATTGTATAACATTCTGTCACACTTGTGATTTTATTTTACAAGTATATACAGAAGTAAAGTATGGTAACTTATTTCAACATCTGGCGGCATTAAGTTAACCTCCAATCTCTTCTTCTACGTCGGCGACACACGGCAGCACGTACATTCCTTGCAGGAGGTCGGCAGCTTTCAATGTTTCCCATTGAGAGTTGTGGTAGGTAAGTCACCATAAACTGAATTATAGAGCCGAAAGAGAGAACCCTGATGCTACCTGGGACCCTATTCTTGATTAAGTGTAGTTATACCGTGTATTTCGTGTTCACATAGAACAAGGCCCCCCTTTCCATCCTGTTTCTTCCCCGCCTACCCTCTCTCTGCCTCTCTTCTCACCCACTTTTGCTCTCCCCTCCACTGCCTTTCCCACTCCTTCTCACATCTGCCCAACCTCCCCCCCCCCCTTTTCTATGTCCCCTCCCCCATCTGCTGCCATGTTGCCTCTACAGTGCTGGTTTAAGTGAGTGTTCAGTGTTGTGTGTCCCCTGTCAATGTTGCGAACAGACACCATACTGTCGCTAGTTGTGTCTTTATCTCATGCGAACAGAAAACAGATTATCGCTGTGTTTTTTAATTGTGCATGTCTCCTTCCTGTGTGTCTTCATCCGCATTGTCAACGCCGTGTTATTGTATTTTACGTTTCGCCATGTTACTGTTTTTAATGAAGTCACCATTTTATCGCCTTTTTATATGTTGTTTGTTTAACTTTTCTCTCAGCTGTAGGGCAGCATGTTAAGCTGCTGTCAGCCTGCCCCTCCCCAGTTTGGGGGGGGGGGGAGACGAAAATCAATAAAGGGGAAAAAATAGAACTAGCGAGCCCAACAAATATGTAAGATAAATTGATAATATACAAATCTGTTTACAACCTCATCCCCTTCCCACATCTTACACTACTTGTAGCAACTGCGCCATCTTGTTTCAAGTCTCTTGTATTTCAAACAGTCTAAAATTTCTGCTACTGAAGAGAAGATTTGTACAGCTTCTAGTAAAAGACTTCCTGAACAGAAAGGGTATGGAAGTGGAAAGATTGAAGCATAATCTCCCCAGTCATGATTTTGTGGAATCATTTATGAGAAAATACAAAGATCAATTTACATAAAACATTCCAGAGCCAGTGTACATCTACATGGATACTCTGCAAATCACACTTAAGTGGCTGACAGAGGATAACACCAGAAACCATCAACAGTTACTTCAATGAACTGTCAAGCAAAATAGAGAATGTGCCACTGTCTAACATAATAAATTATGATGAGATGGGCCTTACAGATGGTTGAAGAAAATGAAGTGTAATCACACGGAGGGGAACTAAATATCCTTAAAGGTTGATGGACTCCAGAAAGATATCAACCCCCCCCCCCCCCTCCCCGATGTTTCCAGCCACTGTAGATGGCACTATGCTATCCCTTAATGTTGTGTATAAGGCTTTGCATTTATATCAAAGCTGGACCAAAGGTAGGTCAAAATGTGCAAGATACAATCAGACGAAGTCTGGCTGGTTCAGTTTGTTCTGCTTCGATGATTGGGTCCTTGCAGTTGCTGTCCTATGTCTGAAAAAGCAATAAGGGAAGACATTTGTCACTGGAAATGATTTATCATCACACCTGTCGAAGAATCAGTTAAGCTGTGTCAAGACAACGACATAAGATTTATATACCTTCCAGCAAATTCAGCTCACCTGACACAGCCACTGGGCATGGCATTTTTTAGGACTCTTAAAAACAGATGAATGAAAGAAAGGACCAGGAAGAGACAAGGCAACAGTTCCTAAGGATGCATTTCCTCTGCTTTCGACTGCGTACTTCTCGATATCTGCATAATATACGAGATAACGACACACTTCGATTACTTAAATAAGGAGTGCTCCTTTGAAAGTTGTTTTGTTGAACTAAAAGACATGAACGTAACAGTCATATCAATTTACCGAATTCCAGGAAGTGCAGTTACTAAAACTTTCTTGTCCAAAGTCCAGTGTCTTCTTGATAAACTTAAGAAAGTAAGGAGGAAAAATATCATCATAGCAGCTGATTGTAATGTAAATGTGGTAAGTCAAGACAGTGACTCAAAACAATTTGTTGACACAATACAGAACTCTGGTTTTAAACTAATGTTTTGTGAATTCACTAGAGAAAATGCCAATCCAGCTACTTGTATAGAAAACAGCTTAACAAATTATGTGTTCGAACGTTGAAAACAAGTCCTGCTTAGACTCAGGAATTTTTGACCACTCTGCATTGTTTATTCAGCTGCCAGGGAAAAAATAAACCAAATGTTAAAAAAGGTTTTATGAAAAGAGACTTCAGTAAAAGTAACTTGAACCTGTTCCATGAAAAGATAGATGCAGTGAGATGGCCCATAAATAATAGTGTGTCAAGTATTGAGAACTTTGATAATTTTCTATGAAGTTTTCTAGAGGTATTCAATGAATCATTCCCACCTAGGATGTGCCACCAAAAAGTTAAAAGTAAACTAAACTGTATTACTCCGGGCTCAAAAGTATCTAGTGCTCAAAAAAGAGAGCTACATAAAAAAAAACCTCAATAAAAACCTCGAAATTGTTAACTATGTGAAACGTTAGAGAGTTGTATTTAAAAGTGCTGTTAAAGCGGCCAAAAGAATGTCAAATAATAAGTTCATTTTAGGACATAACAATAAGACTAAACAGTATGGTCTGTTATTAAATCATAAATAGGTACAACAATTAACCTCCCGGAGATTGCATAAATCAAACAAAACAACGATACTATTTCAAACCCTGCTCAAATAGCTCAATGTTTTAATAAGTTTCTCATAAATGTAACAAAAACTGGAGTAAATGTGACTACTTATCAAAACAGTGTGAATTTCTTTGGCCTGCACCAGAATAGTGACCCCTTTGTGACATTTAATAAAGGCTCAGCCAAAGAAGTAAAAAAAAAATGCTGTTTTGTCCTTAGAAAAGCAAAAACGCTACAGGATGAGATCAAATACACACCAAAGTAATTGAATTTGTGCATAATAAAATAGCACACTTTCTGTCCTTAATAATCAATCAGTCATTTGAGCAAGCCAACTTCTCTGGTGTGCTTAAGAATACAGAGGTGAAAGCACTACCCAAAATAGGACCAATAGAGGATATGGGTAATCACCTCCCCATCTCTATCCTTCCAGTGCTATCCTAAGTATTTGAAAAAATAACTGCATTCCAGATAACAAATTTTATTGTGAAACATGGCATTATTCTTAAAAACCAATATGGGTTCCAAAAAGAGAAAAGCACCATGAGTGCTATTAATGAAGTCATTGAAAAAAATCTGCTCATCACTAGACAAAAGCAACAAAGTAGCAGGTATCTTCTGCAACATTACATAGGCATTTGATTCTGTGAATCACTCCATGCTGCTTTATAAACTAGACAGATATGGCATCAGACAAAATGCTCTGCAGTGGCTCAGGTGTTATGTGACAAACAGGAAGCAAAGGGTAATCATAACATCTAACTCTATAAATTATGCATCTCAGTGGGATACAATATCACAAGGAGTCCCTCAAGGCTCATTATTAGGGCCAATATTGTTTCTCTTTTACATAAATGATTTACCTCTTAATATCAACGCCCAGCCCCTCATGTTTGCTGTTGATACTTCAGTACTTCTTGAGAAACAGAATGTGGGAGAAATTATAGATGTTGTTATAAGCACACTAAACAACCTGGACACATGGTGTCTATAAAATGACCTTAAACTTAACTTTTCAAAGATCTTGTTTACACAATTTCGAACCAAACAATAAAAAAAAACAGTGACATCAGTATTGCACATAAAAATCAAGTTGGACAAAAATCTAAGCTGGCAAGCACATATAGATTATTTAACTACAAAATTAAACAGCCTTGCTTTTGAAATGGATATACTATCTGGTATAGCACACACAAGCTGCAGAAAAGTGGTGTACAACAGTTACTTTGAATCCATAATTAGATATGGTGTAATTTTTTGGGGAAATTCAAGCTACATGTCATGAATCCCGCTACTTCAAAAAAGGATTGTTAGAAAAATGTGTGCTGCCCCTCCAAGAACATTCTCCCACCCATTATTCAAGAATCTAACATTATTACCTATCCCTGCATGGTACATATTTGAAATTATGGTCTTTTCACATAGCAAGCATGAGCTAACAGAAGAAAACCATTTCGAACATATGTACAATACTAGACACAAAGAAAATTTCAGGCTTCTACATCATCACTTAAAACTCTACTGACAGACACCCCAGTACATGGGAATGAAAATTTACTAAAATCTCAAGGGTAGAGATGTACTAAGCATGGAGATAGTTTCACTGAAGAGAAAACTACATGATCTCCCCATGGAAAAATGCTACTAATTAATTCGGGAATTTATGTACGATGAAATGATCATTTGAATAGTGTGATAGTATAATAATGTATACATATATAAAGATAATGTACTGTCACATCATAAGAAAAACAATTAAATAATATTACTATGACCAATAACAACCTGTACTGGTAAAAAGTAGTGTTAGGGAATTATGGATATCATAAGGCTAAAATAGATATGCCTCCTGTACAGCACGATTGGATGATCTATAAATGTATGTTATGAGATGAATAAAATACAAATACAAATAAAAAATTGAAAAAGCTGTGACTCCTTGAAGGAAGAAAATGTTATTGCTGGATTTAGGAAACGCAGGATTTCATGTCAGACAGCAGTAATGTGTTGTCAGTGCACCTGGGTACTGGTGTAGAGGTAGATAAAAGCCAGGTTAAGAACACTAATGCTGTTGTCAATAGTTCTTTCTCCTTAGACAAGCCGAGACTCCTAAACCAAGGAAAAAATGACAAAAATAAATGTCCAAACCAGTAGAAGTTTGATTTTGAGGATGTGTATGGGGAGGGGTATATCCCCCTGTGCCCCCTCCCCTTTACAGTGACTGAACCCCTTGTACATATAAACAGGCCAAGCAAACGAAAATAAATATCAAGAAAAACAAAAAAAATTGATTCATCATCAGAGGATAAAGGTGCCTTCTCTGTGGAGAACAACGATGAAGATCTGATTTTGTCCTATTCAGATTCTTTTGCACAAGACAAAAATACTGGTATCTTCCATAAACCAAGATGAGTATATGGTGGCCAAAACATATGGAAATACAGTAACATCTGTTAGATGTTACGATGGCAAAGTTGGTTACCTCATTGACAGTGGCTTTGTTGGAACATCTTTTTAAAGAAAGTCCTCAGACAAAACATTCACAATGACTAAAGAAAATTCTTTTGTTTCGAGAAATGATGATGTCCTAAAACTGTCATCGCCAGTTCTCAGTTCAAGTACTTGTTTCAAAGACATGCTATGTTTTGAGGATTAGCTGTCTGATTTAACAGTTTATTAACCATTCAGTGCCAGAGTCATGGTAAAGAGTTGTGTTCTCTTCTTCACTTCAGGTTTAAATACATTACAATACATTACAATAAACATTTTTGGATATTTTAATTATTTTAAATTAATAAGCCATTATCTTGTGGTATAAAGTTTTATTTATTTATTTCCTAATGGAAGAATATACACTACTGGCCATTAAAATTGCTACACCATGAAGATGATGTGCTACAGACATGAAATTTAACAAACAGGAAGAAGATGCTGTGATATGCAAATGATTAGCTTTTCAGAGCATTCACACAAGGCTGGCGCCGATGGCGACACCTACAACGTGCTGACATGAGGAAAGTTTCCAACAGATTTCTCATACACAAACAGCAGTTGACCAGCGTTGCCTGGTGAAACGTTGTTGTGATGCCTCATGTAAGGAGGAGAAATGCGTACCATCACGTTTCCGACTTTGATAAAGGTCAGACTGTAGCGTATCGTGATTGCAGTTTATCGTATCGCTACACTGCTGCTCGCATTGATCGAGATCCAATGACTGTTAGAGGAATATAGAATCAGTGGGTTCAAGAGGGTAATACGGAACGCCGTGCTGGATCCCAACACCCTCATATCAATAGCAGTCGAGATGACAGGCATCTTATCCGCACGGCTGTAACGGATCATACAGCCACGTCTTGATTCCTCAGTCAACAGATGGGGACGTTTGCAACACGACAACCATCTGCACAAACAGTTCGACGACGTTTGAAGCACCACGGACTATCAACTCTGAGACGGTGGCTGTGGTTACCCTTGACGCTTCATCACAGAGAGGAGCGCCCGCGATGGTGTACTTGACGACGAACCTGCGTGCACGAACGGCAAAACGTCATTTTTTCGGATGAATCCAAGTTCTGTTTACAGCATCATGACGGTCGCATTCGCGTTTGGCGACATCGCAGTGAACGCACATTGGAAGCGTGTATTCATCATCGCCATAATGGCGTATCACCCGGCATGATGGTATGGGGTGCCATTAGTTACACGTCTCGGTCACCTCTTGTTCGCATTGACGGCACTTTGAACAGTGGACGTTACATTTCAGATATATTACAACCGTGGCTCTACGCTTCATTTGATCCCTACGAAACCCTACTTTTCAGCAGGATAATGCACGACCGCATGTTGCAGGTCCTGTATGGGCACTTCTGGATACAGAAAATGTTCGACTGCTGCCCAGGCCAGCACATTCTCCGATCTCTCACCAATTCTGGTCAATGGTGGCCGAGCAACTGGCTCATCACAATACGCCAGTCACTACTCTTGATGACTGTGGTATCGTGTTGAAGCTGCATGGGCAGCTGTACATGTACACACCATCGAAGCTCTGTTTGACTCAATGCCCAGGTGTATCAAGGCCATTATTATGGCCAGAGGTGGTTGTTCTGGGTACTGATTTCTCAGGATCTATGCACCCAAATTGCATGAAAATGTAATCACATGTCAGTTCTAGTATAATATATTTGTCCAATGAATACCCATTTATCATCTGCATTTCTTCTTGGTGTAGCAATTTTAATGGCCAGTTGTGTATACACTCCTGGAAATTGAAATAAGAACACCGTGAATTCATTGTCCCACGAAGGGGAAACTTTATTGACACATTCCTGGGGTCAGATACATCACATGATCACACTGACAGAACCACAGGCACATAGACACAGGCAACAGAGCATGCACAATGTCGGCACTAGTACAGTGTATATCCACCTTTCGCAGCAATGCAGGCTGCTATTCTCCCATGGAGACGATCGTAGAGATGCTGGATGTAGTCCTGTGGAACGGCTTGCCATGCCATATCCACCTGGCGCCTCAGTTGGACCAGCATTCGTACTGGACGTGCAGACCGCGTGAGACGACGCTTCATCCAGTCCCAAACATGCTCAATGGGGGACAGATCCGGAGATCTTGCTGGCCAGGGTAGTTGACTTACACCTTCTAGAGCACGTTGGGTGGCACGGGATACATGCGGACGTGCATTGTCCTGTTGGAACAGCAAGTTCCCTTGCCGGTCTAGGAATGGTAGAACGATGGGTTCAATGACGGTTTGGATGTACCATGCACTGTTCAGTGTCCCCTCGACGATCACCAGTGGTGTACGGCCAGTGTAGGAGATCGCTCCCCACACCACGATGCCGGGTGTTGGCCCTGTGTGCCTCGGTCGTATGCAGTCCTGATTGTGGCGCTCACCTGCACGGCGCCAAACACGCATACGACCATCATTGGCACCAAGGCAGAAGCGACTCTCATCGCTGAAGACGACACGTCTCCATTCGTCCCTCCATTCACGCCTGTCACGACACCACTGGAGGCGGGCTGCACGATGTTGGGGCGTGAGCGGAAGACGGCCTAACGGTGTGCGGGACCGTAGCCCAGCTTCATGGAGACGGTTGCGAATGGTCCTCGCCGATACCCCAGGAGCAACAGTGTCCCTAATTTGCTGGGAAGTGGCGGTGCGGTCCCCTATGGCACTGCGTAGGATCCTACGGTCTTGGCGTGCATCCGTGCGTCGCTGCGGTCCGGTCCCAGGTCGACGGGCACGTGCACCTTCCGCCGACCACTGGCGACAACATTGATGTACTGTGGAGACCTCACGCCCCACGTGTTGAGCAATTCGGCGGTACGTCCACCCGGCCTCCCGCATGCCCACTATACGCCCTCGCTCAAAGTCCGTCAACTGCACATACGGTTCACGTCCACGCTGTCGCGGCATGCTACCAGTGTTAAAGACTGCGATGGAGCTCCGTATGCCACGGCAAACTGGCTGACACTGACGGCGGCGGTGCACAAATGCTGCGCAGCTAGCGCCATTCGACGGCCAACACCGCGGTTCCGCTGTGCCGTGCGTGTGATCATTGCTTGTACAGCCCTCTCGCAGTGTCCGGAGCAAGTATGGTGGGTCTGACACACCGGTGTCAATGTGTTCTTTTTTCCATTTCCAGGAGTGTATTTCATAGTTTCCATTCACCTCTCTTAGCTTTGAAAAGAAACAGTCATGGTTCTATAATATTGTTTCTGATAATCCTTATCCTAATTGCAGTGTTATTGGAAACACCATGTTCACATATTTGTTAAAAATTTATCGAAATAAAACAATTTGATGATAATATCATAAGCTGACACGGATAATACAGAAATGAGGTTTGATTAGTACTTTTTGTTTTAACCCAACAAACAATTCAAAGTTCAAATTTGTTTCTATTAAGCCCATTTTACAGTAACTATCACAAGATCACCTTATCACTGTTCTAAATTATAGGCAGGACAACCCATTTTATATATTGACACGTATCATCACTCGCACTCTATTGTAAAATTCTAAGGGCATTCTTGTTAGATCATTGCTTCTCTTCAGTAGGAGAAATTTTAGAACGTTTGAGATACAAGAGACTTGAAACAAGACAGTGCAGCTGCTGCAAGTAGTGTAAGATGTGGGAAAGCGACGAGGTCGTAAAGAGATTTGGATATTATCCCTTTAATCTTAAAAACCACCTATGTAGTCACTGAGAAAGGTGTACACTTCATTGGGACCTCGATTGCCTTGTGAAGTGAAGTAGGCCAAAATACAATACCTTTCTTAACTTTACCATGATCAAAACACTGCAGATAGTTTTTGAAATCATATCTGTTTTGCACCCTACATTACATGGGAAAGAAATTTATCTGTGACCAGCAACACTGGAATGTTAGGTGCTTGTGGTACCTGCAATTTTAAATGAAGCATAGCTCATAACATACAAGGCAAATCATGTCGTCTATTGCAAAATCTCACAAGCTCGATGTGAAATGTGGTTAATTAAGAAAGCAGAATTACCATAAATTATTTTAAAACTTTTATTTCTTTAATTATAATAATGTAATGTGGATGTATTTATTGAAAGATTTTACAAAATTTTACAAGTATAACTTAAAAAAAAATCTCTTGCAAGATATAACAAATAAATGCACAAATTCTTTCCTGGGATAGTCATCATCATCTTGGACAGTTTCCAGCCACTGGCTGGGTCTGTCGGGAACACAAGCCTCTCCATCGTGTTCTGTCTTTCCACCATTCCCCCTCTTCCACCTTCGTCCAGTTCTCTCCTCTTCTCGTCACACATTCCTTCACTCCCTTCACCCATCTATCTCTTGGTCTTCCTCTGGGCCTCTTCCCCTCCAGTTGCAGATCAAACATCCTCTTTGGAATTCTTCCCTCATCCATTCTCTTCATGTGTCCATACCACTGCAGTCTTGATTTTTCTATCCTGTCCTGTACTGGTTCCTCCTTTAGTCTTTCCCTCACATACACATTTCGCAATCTGTCTCGTCTTGTTACACCCAACCTGCTCCTCTGGAACTTCATTTCGCTAGTCTGTATTCTACTTTTGTCGCTTTTGTGCATTACCCATGTCTCACTTCCGTATGCCAATATGGGGACAAAGTAGGTTCGGTATATAATTCCCTTGGATTTCTGTGGCACCTCCTTGCTCCAAATAAGCCCCCTAATGCATTTGTAGAACTGCCCTGCTTTTCTGCACCTTTCATTTATTTCCATTGCGTTTCCCCCCTTACTTTCAATCACGCTTCCCAGGTACTTGAAGTTCTCTACCACTTGTAGTTTTTCCCCTCCACAAGTTATATCCACATTTGGCCTATTCGTCTTCCTTGTTGTGACAATTATTTCACTTTTCTTTGCAGAGAAATGCATTCCATATTGTGCTGCCGTTGCCTCCCATGCATCTAACTGCTCTTGCACCTCCTTCTCGCAATTTCCCCATAACATCAGGTCATCGGCAAAAAGCACTGCTTTCATTTTATGATCTCCAATTGCATCTGACACTTGCTGTAGGATTTCATCCATAACAATAATAAACAATAAAGGCGAAAGTGCACTTCCCTGTCGCAGCCCATTTTCCAGCTTGAACCATGCAGTACATTCCCTCCCCACTTTCACACAACTCTCACTTCCATGACTTTCCGTGTTATCTCTTCATCTATCCCTTTTGCGTTCAGCACATCCCAGAGCTCGTCCCTACAGATACTGTCATACACCTTCTCAATATCTAAAAAGGCCATGATTAACTCCTTCCCGTACTCATAGTGCCTTTCCTGCAGTTGCCTTACCGCAAATATGAGGTCTGTTGTTGATCTTCCCGGTCTGAAACCATACTGCTCCTCTTGCAGTCTACTTTCAATACTGCTTCTTATTCTCTTCTCCAGGATCTTTTCATAGATTTTTCCACAGTGGCATAGCAGGGTGATTCCTCTGTAGTTCTCACATCTCCTTTTATCCCCTTTCTTGAAGATCGGGACTATAATTCCTTTCTTCCAATCCTCAGGAATTCTGTTCTCCTTCCACACCACCCTCAGCACTCTGTATAGCCACTGGGTTCCTACTTCTCCTGCTGCTCGTATCATATCCACTGTTACTTCGTCCCAACCTGGTGCCTTGCCCCCTTTCATCCTCTTTATGGCTTCTTCCACTTCATTCCAAGTTAGATCATCAATTTCCCCACTATTATCATCGTCTGCTGCCTTAGGCTCTCCATCACTGTTAGTTACCCGCTTGGCGGCATTCAACAGATCTTCAAAGTACTCCTTCCAAATCTTTTTGAGCTCATGCATTTCCTCCACAACTCTTCCATTATTATCCATGATCTTCAGGCACTCGCTTCTGTCCTTCCTCTTATTTCTTACCATGGTGTAAAGTACTTTTTTGTTCCCTTCACTGTCCTCTTCTAACATTCTTGTCCATTTTTCCATCCACTTCTTCTTCTCCGCCCTTACTATGGTCTGTGCCGCTTTCTTGCTTTCCTTATATTTTACCCTAGCTTCCTCTGTTCGGGTCTGGAACCATTCTCTGAAGGCTTTGTTCTTTCGAAGTACTGCCTCTTTACATATGTTGTTCCACCATGGGGTTTCCTTACTTCTCCTCTTTGTGCTAGTTCTTCCGCACACAATCTCAGCTGCCTCAACTAGGGCCCTCTTAAAATCTCCCCATTCTTCTTCCACTGTTCTCTGATCTTCCTTTGGCAGCTTCTTCCTGATCAGTGTCTGGTACTGGGTCCTCCGTTCATCCTCTTTCAGCATCCATGTCTTCAACCTTTTCTCCTGTATATCTGTTGCCCTCCTATCTTTTTTCTCTCTCAGGGTGGCTACTAACAGCCGATGGTCACTGTCTAAGGCCTCAGATGGAACGACCTTAACATCTGTGAGGCTGCTCATCATCTGCCTATCCACTAGTACATAGTCTACTACTGAAGTTTGGGACCAGTCCCCACTGTACCAAGTTATTTTGTGACTACTTCTCTTCTTGTACCAGGAATTTGCGATCGTCAGCCCATTCCTCTTGCAGAATTCCAGCAACAATTTTCCTTCTCTAATTCGGTTCCCCCAGCCCTCTGGTCCCATTATCTCCTCGAATCCTTTCCTGTCTGTGCCAACATGTGCATTGAGGTCCCCTATTATAATCTGATTACCTCCATTTAGCTGCTTTTGCATGTCATCTTCAAATTCCTCCTTCTCCTTTTTTGTACACCCCACCTGTGGGGCATATGCTTGGATGATTTCAATGCTTTTTCCTTTCACTCGTACTCTGGCTTTTATCATTCGATCATTGATACCTTCCACCTCTTCCTGCAGACCCTCTCTGACCACTATTGCCACTCCATTTCTTCCCCTCTCATTCCCTATCCAGTACAGTTTACATCCTTTACTTAGTGGTTTTTCACCAACTCCTCTCCACCTAGTCTCAGCAAGTCCCAAGATGTCCAATTTCCTCCTTTCCATCATTTCTACAATTTCTTCTAACTTCCCAGTTAGAGTCCTTACGTTTAAGGTGCCCAGTCGTAAACCATCTCGTAATCCTTTTCCATTGCTTGGTCGGTTTCCTTTAAATCCTGGGATAGTATTATAGACAATTTTCTTTACTTTGTTTTTCTGTATTAACAGATTCCTATACTATGTTGTTACTTACCTGGGCTCCATATGGTGCTATCAGGGGAGAACAGATAGTGGAAAGTTGAGGAGGGCTACTTAGTCAGCAAACAAGCAGCTCAGGGGTCACACACAAGGTAGAGAGGCTCCTCTGAATTGGTCTCCTTAGTGCTGTCTCCTGTCTACCTGCCGCCATTTTCAGTTCTTATCTTCCACTTGTGAGGTAAAAAAATTCCACAAGCTAAACTTTAAAGAGGTTGCTTGCATTGCTACTTTATTTTCATACCTGTGGAATCTAGTGGATAACTCACAAGACATCACAAAATCTCTCTTCTTAAATGTTGATGATACGTTGTTATAATAACTTTCATAATGAATCCACTGGGTTGGTGAATAAGTTCATAGGGTTTCTCTGTGAGTTTAATAATCACAACAGATACTCATATCAGAGACTTCAGGCATCAATAATACATTGTCTTTCACTACTGACAAAAGTGAGCCAATACTGAGATAACCTTTCAATTCCACGACTGTAGAAATGACACAGTTTTCATGAAAAGCGCTCATTTAACCATGTTTGGAGCACATTTTCAGCCACAAAGGAAGTTTCCCTTAGGCTGTTCAATAGAAAGTCAAAAAGGTGAAAATCTGAGAACACAAGATCAGGTGAATACGGTTGTTATGGACTGACTTCCCAAAACAACTCCTGTATAGTGTTATTTGTCAGTCTAGCAAAATGCGGGTGGGCATTATTGTGGAATAGCATGACTTCTCCTTGGTCACTGACCTTGGATTGCATCTGCAAGACGTCTCAGTTGTTGACAATAAATGCCAGCAGTGGTAGTTACACCCTGGACAACCAATTCGTAGTACATCCACCAGATGCATAACATACAGGGTGCATCAAAAAATGTACACATTTTGAAGCGCCATAGAAAATTTATTTCCCGTTCTACAATGTTAAATTTCTGGAAATGGAAAGCTTCAAGTCCAATTGGAAAAATAAATGTATTTTGCAAATGTGATTAATGTCAAACTGGTGGCCTTCAGCATCAATACATTTCTGAGTAAGAGTCACCACTGATTCCGTACATTGTACCAAAGTGTCCAATGAGATTTCTGCGCACACCACCTGAATCTCATTCCAAAGTGTGTCTAGGTTACGTGGTTTATGTTTGTACACCTCATCTTTTACTGTGCTCTATAAGAAGAAATCCAGCGGCGTGAGGTCTGGAGAGCGTGCAGGAAACTTGATCGGTCCCCTGCGTCCTACCCACTGGCCTGCCACATTGTGATCCAGGTACGTCCCTGTGATAGTGCGGCGGGGCGCCATCTTGTTGGAAATGCTACCCATAAATCCCAGTTCACGTCTCACCATCTCCTGAACCCATTCACAAAATTCTAACCTTCAATCTTGATCGTCGTCACTTAGCTGTTGCACCAGCCTTGGAATGTACACACGAAACTTGCCTTTCTTCAGAATGCGTAGCACACTACTAGCACTTACATTACTCTCATGTGCCGCTTGCCTTGAAGATTTTTGAGGCGGACGCTGAAACAGTTCCAAGACCGCAGTTGCGGAATCGTCACTTGTAGTTGTACGTGGTAGCCCTGATCGACCTTCATGCACATCACACACTGTTCCATGAATTTCGAATTTGTCTCGTATACATGTAATTGTTAACCTTGAAGGTGGTTCTGTACCATACTCACTTCTCCACTGTCTTCAAACCGCAGCTACATTCTCAAACTTCCAGTACCACTTAATTATCTGCTTCCGCGCTTCAAAGCTCAAACGCACATCCGCCATGTTGCAGTTACTTCCTTGCCACCTGTTGAAGAAACATAACATTACTTTCTCACGGATATTTAACCTTGTAGAATGGAAAATAAATTGTCTATGACAGTTCAAAGTGTGTATACATTTTTTTGATTCAAACTGTATTCTTTTGTGGATGGGCACAGGTCTTTGTACCAGGAGTTGCTGCGTTTTTTGGTTTCAACTTGTTTTCCTTATGTTAGCATAAGGACGCCATTTCTTGTCACCAGTAATGATACATTATAGGAATGATTGGTGGTGGTGTTCATGAACCAATTAATGACAAGTGAGCAGAGATTCACATGTGGCCTCCCACTGATTTTTGTGATTTTGGATTAGAGCACGTGGTACCCACACACACAACTGGAGAACCTTCCCCACTGCATTCTAATGTTTCATTATGGTGGAACCATCACAGTTTGTCACATCTGTCAGTTCTCAAGTACACTGACATGGATCACTGTCCATCAATGTCTTTAACCGTCTTCATCAAACCCCAAAGTGCTTCCTGAACATGGAGAGTCACTAACATCAAAACAATCCTCCTTAAAATGATAAAACTATTTTCTTGCCGTGCCCTGTCCAATGGCATTATCCCTGTGCAAGATGGAAAGGTTTCCATTGCTGTCACCCTCTACTGAACTTGAGCAGAAGAACATATCAGAAATGTTCTGATTTGTCCATTTGGCCTGTGAACTACAAATAAAAAATGACAATCTAAAAACTAACCCATGATAACGGAAATACCAACAGGAAAAACAAAAATACTACAAACTCATGCACTAACCTAGAACTAAGGTTACTCTTAATTTACAAAATGATAATTACACAAATTAATTTATTTGTATCAATAGAGCATAGGTGTTACAAATTCACATAAAAAGTCCATTTGTGATGATATAAATGTGAAACTTGCATCTCAAATATGTGTTGACTACACAGCAGTATCACGTTTGAAAGACAATATGACTAGCCAATTTTCACAACAGACAATTCATAAACATAAAGGAGCAGTGCATATACAAAAGTGAACTCTCATACAAAGACAGTAAGACATTGTTAAAACACACCACAGCTATTCAGAGTGCTCAACAATTTATGGCTATGTCTAAATGAGTAGTGCATATAAAACATTGTTTTGTGCTGCCAGGTTTCTATACAAAAAAACCTTATCTGAAGTGCTACTACTCTTTTACACCCAAGATTGAATGACTTACATCCATGTGTACAGAGGCAGCACCTCATAAAGAAAGCAAGCTTTACACATTGGCCATGACATCACAACATGGCGTCATCCATATTCTCCAAAAGCTCGTAAACACTGTGCTGCATGCTACTGTATCATAATTTAGCTCATTGGTGATTGGAGTTATCAATTATTATGTTGACATAATGCCATTTAGTTGCTGTGTGCTGAACTTTAGAGGCAACTAAAATAGAAGCCCAAAAGTTTGTGTGTTTAAATATCCAGAGGATGAAAAAATGAGGAAGACATAGTTATGATGAATTCACAGGAAGAGCCTTACTCCTTCTGCAAGTTCAAATGTGGGTTTTTGTTTTGTTTTATTTAAGTTGTTAAAGCCTGTATAGCGCGATGCGCAAAAGCGTACACCCATGCACCATTGCCCCTACCGTGCATACCTGTAAGTACATACTGGATCACGTCTGACCTACTACACCATCCACGCGGGATATATCTAGTGCACATGCACAGCAGCAGACGACGATATTCATGAGCAGCAGACGATACGCGCACGAAAAGAAAGCATAAGTGTGTGCTGTCTTGTAAAGTCGTCCGTTCTACCGCGTGCAGCTCAGGAGCTAGTGTATGATACACTGGATACGTTCAAATTATTTCTGTGAGCTCAAGGTTCGTATTTAATAAGAAATTGTTTTCTTTACCATTATTTATTAAGTAATTGTTTTTCTCTTATGTAGGTTAGTACTGTTCTGAATTACAGACTCACTATTTTTATATTACGACACTTGATTACACTGGTATATGTATATCGAAATTTACATTTATACAGCATATTACACATGGAGGATCTACTTGTTTTTGAAGCTATTGCCCTGGCAGTAAATCTTCAGATTAGGGCAGAACGGCGACGAAAATGAAAAGCCAGGCGTTGTTGGGTTCGACCCTGGCTGAAAACAAGGGACAAAGGCAGGGGAATATATTCACTTTTATATGAAAGAACTGAGGCCCGAAGATCCGTAAGAATTTCGGAACTTCGTTAGGATGGACATGGCCTGTTTCGAGAACCTGCTGTCTATGATAGAAGATAGAATCAAAAAGTGTGACACAGTCATGAGGGAGGCTACCTCACCTTCTCGAAGGTAAGAATTGTATGTTTATACGTTTTGTGATCATATCAACCGAGATGTCTCATACAATTTCGTTACATGCCCTGTTACATTGCAGGTTGGCTGTAACATTACAGTTTCTGGCGACCGGGGAATCTTTTAAGAGTCTGGCTTTCAGCCACAGAAGTGCACAGCCCACCATTTCAAAAGTTGTTGTGGATGTATGCATTGCAATTTGCGACACTTTAAAGGACCAATACTTAAAGGTACATTTGTGTTATTTTTTCGAGTTTGGAATATATATATATATATGTGTGTATTTATATGTGTATTTATTTGTGCCATTCAGACAGTAATTAAGTATATAACATTACAGGCACCATCAACAGAAGAAGAGTGGAATAAAATTGCCAAAGAATTTGATGAACTGTGGCAGTTCCCAAACTGCATTGGTAAGCCACAGAATTAAGTTACATAATATGGAGAAAATCTGACAATAATGAAATGTATTTAAAATGCTTTTAATGAAGTACATCAGACTCAGCTTTAGGCAGTTTTTTATCTCCCACACTGCAAGTCTATGTACTGCTATATAAAACTACTTACTTTTATTTTCAGGAGCAATGGATGGGAAACACACAGCATTTGCCCCACCATGAACTGCTGGCTCAACATACTTCAATTATAAAAAACTCCACAGTGTTGTTTTACTAGCTATTGTGGACGCTAGGTACCGATTCTCTGTAATTGACATTGGGTGCATTGGAAGAGTGAGTGATGGTGGGGTGTATGGAAACAGCCTGATCAGTAGCGCACTTCGGGAAAACTGGTTGGAGGTACCACAGCAAAAATCACTTCCTGGCACAAACATTGAAGTGCCATATGTGATTCATGCTGATGATGCCTTTCACCTGAAGCCATATATCATGAAACCCTATAGACTGCTAGAACCAGAAGTCCAAACAGATTTTTAACTACACACTGTCAAGAGGAAGGCGAATAGTGGAAAACAATTTCGGAATTCTGGCCAATCGCTTCAGAGTTCTTCTCAGTACAATTCGACTACCTGTTGAGAAAGTGGAATTGTTCAGACTTTATGCATACTGCACAACTACTTGATTGAAGAGGCAGATACCACATATCTGACAGCTGCTGATACAGAAAGCACAGACTTGTGCACCATAAACAATGGCTCCTGGCGAGGAGAAAAATCTCTCTCTTGCCAGCAGAGTGGAAATTGCACATCACTGTGTGCCAGGGAAGCGCGCGAAAAATTTTGTGAATTCTTTAGTACAACAGGTTATGTTTCATGGCAGTGGGAAGCTGTTAAGAAGTACAACTTTTAGCAGTAATAATGTACAAAAGGCAATCTTTTATTTAAAAATAACTCATCAATGAAATGCAATGCCTTAACTTTAAAATCAGTTACAGATTCCTTTACGTATGCCATCCATGATAGATTTCATGACATTCAATTTCACGTCAGCCTTAATTGCTGGATTTTTCAATTTCTCCAACTCAGCAGCAACATACTGCCCAAACTTGTCATCTTCATGGCTGCCATTAATGGAAACTTCAATGTCTCTTAAGACTGACAATGTTGAGGTGGCTAATTCATCCTTAGTGTCCTTCCTACACCTCTTTCTGGCTGAAGCATAAGGCTGCTCACTTAGAGGTGATGGTATTGATACAGGTGTACTTCCCTCTGACCATTCCACAGTAAATATGTCTTGGGAGTACTGGAAATAGAAAACTGATACAGTATTGTGCTACATACATATTACAATATCTAACATTAAAGTGGTTATGTAAACTACAGTGGCCTGTTCTCTGTGTAAAATATAAGTAATGTAAGTAACTTGTATGAAAGTGAAGTACTATTTTGTTGGAGCAAATATATACACTATAATCAAAATGTTACATTCTTTTGGTCAAGAGAGCTTCATGGCTAATGAAATGTCATTGACATACTTACATTGCTGTTGTCATCTTCAATATATCCCTCATTTACTATGGTCTCTTCAGTAACTGTGGTCATCTCAGTATTCTGAAACAGTTGATGTGTTATTCACTTGTTGCAATTACTGTTTACAACTTTTATTTAAATGTAGGTAAAAATTTACATAAGAGTCATTGACAGTGGTCATGCTACATGGATTTGATGAGAGTGACTGTGGTATCTAAAATATTAAAGACCCATGTTAGTCTATAGCAGATTGTGAACCGCTCATAACACTGAAAAATATGAATACACATGGTAGTATTAAAGTGTGATTTGTTTTCCAAAATACCGTTCACTAATATAAGCATACATCCTACTTGAGTTGGAATATCCATCTACAATTTGAAATCAGAATAAGCTGTCTTACACAAAGCAGAATTCCTACAAAGGAAGGCAACAAAATGTTCGTACTTACCATACGGCTTGGGACATTTGTCACCGTTTTCCTTGGTGTCACGTAGTCCTTCAAAAACTTCAAAGCATTGAACCACCACACAGCAGGCTCATAAAGTTTATGATCTGCCCCTGCACCACTATGCTAACTGGCTCTAATTTTTTTAGCTCTCCACAAAAGTGCGACCGCAGTGACATGAAGCGAGTTTTGCAGTCCTTATCTGTTGCGTTGGGCACAACTTCGTGAACTTTACTGCCTATCACTGCCAGTTTCTCTTTCCTGGCATGCTGAAATAAAGCAAGAGATGCAATAAAATCAAACACGAACTTTCGTAAGCTAAGACACTGACATACGAATCGAGAATCATCATGTAACATAATATACATATTACATATAAATGATGCCAACATACCTTATTACGATATAGCGGGTCCTGTGGGTTATACATACACTTTTCTTCACTGTAGGCCTGAATGAGGTAGCTTACAGCCTGTTTGTTCCGTTCCATTTCTAGAATATGAAGCAATAAATAGAACCATAAGCATTCACAAACAGCTAGCCTAAAAGAAAGTCTACTGGGGGGGGGGGGGGGGGGGGGGGGGGGGGGGGAATTACCGCATTTATGAAAACCTACTTACTGAAAAAATTACGGAAAATCTCCAACACGAAAAACTGTAATTTGCCTCTAGACACCCAACCATAAACAAACAACAAGCAGAAAGCACTGCGGTACCCATTTCTGCGCATGCGCAAGTTTTGCAGCCTAGTGCGCATGCACGGGTTGATGGCAATTTGCAACTGCTCTCTATTCCGGAGCACGGATAATGTGTCTGCTACTTTTCATAGTTTAGCCCGTTCTACCGCTAGATGGCTGTCGCACTAGACCAGTACTGGCCACGGCAGATCGTCATGTAATACCGGCTTAAGAAAGTTTAATTTTAATGACTTGGTGACTCCTCCCAACATTAGGCTCTTTACATTATGTAAATTCTTTATTCCACAAGTGCAAGAAGTAGGAATCTGTATAAAACTGATAATTGAGTCAAGGAGAGGTCTCTTCAAGAACATCAAGTAGCTTATACTGCATTTACATGGCATTACATTTCCTCTTTAGTACATGTTGCGATTAAACAAATCAGTTTCTGATGAAGTGTGATATATGCAGAACCTAAGTCGCTTCGAATGGACTGGAAGCAGCATTCAGCTCTGTTTTCTGCTGTAAAAACTTTCATTAGCTGCCTGTTCATATAGGTCAACCTAGTAAATCAAAACTAAGTTTCAAGTAGCTATTGCACATATTACATCTACAATAAATTATCTCTAGCAAACAGATGTTTAAAATTCCTGAAAGTAATTTTGGGTATAGCACTGAGTGAAAAATGCTTCTGATTTTATAATGGACAAATAATTATTTTTCTTTAGAAATGCAAATCGAGTTTCACAAAAGGGAAAAATGCGTATGTAGGTTACAGTAAATGGAAAGACAGGAACTATTTTTACATTCAAGGACTTGTAGTCCATCATCATATACAAAAACAAAGAAAAAATCTGTCAACGTACATGTCTTAGAAAAAGTGTCTTGTATCAGTTCTTTCAACAAATTGTCTTAATTTCTGGGTCTGAATTTCAAACATATGTGAGTGCTCTAGACTTCCCTAATTAAGTATGCAATTAAATTATTTGAAACGAATTGAATGCATTTGTCTCTGCTAATATGCAACACTTTAAGTGGCAAAGATCCAGCTTTCTTAATGCTGTCAATTTTTGGGTAGCCTATGAAATAATGTACAGAATGTGAATTAATAGTCGAACCACAGAGATGCAGAAGGACCTCATGGATATTTTATAGACAGCACTATCATTTAAATAGTTCATATCTACGCAGCCCACACAAAGGTTTTGATAGCTACATATATCCACAACTTTCAGTAATTATTTTGTATTCTTTCATAACAGCCTCCAAAGAGACTAGTGTGTGTGTGTGTGTGTGTGTGTGTGTGTGTGTGTGTGTGTGTGTGTGTGTGTGTGTGTTCTCTTTCTAGTGAATTTATGAACATGTAACTCCCACCAGATTTCTGAGATTCATATCACCAAACTATGAACATCTGTATTATCACTATTATTAATTTATAGTGGGCATTTTACAATACTAAATACTTTTAATTTATCATGAAATAAGTTAACCACTTCCTCTTCCTGCTGTTTTTAGTTATTCTGTCAAATTTATTGTCATGGTGCATTAGTACATGGAGCAGCTGCCCCTCCCACATGTTTCATATTCATGAGTATATCTCTGTCTCTGAGCAGAGAGGCTTCTTCTGTTTTTATAGCAGGACAGTATCTTTATGTACATATAGTGGTTTTGATAAATCCGTTAAGGAGTATAAATACTTGGTCGTGCAATACCCATTATTTATTCACTATTATTTGCAGGTATGATATCTCCACTTTCAGAAGTTTGACGTCCCGTGGGAAATACAAATTTGGGATGAAAGCACTGAACAATTATGTACTCCCCTTGAAAACCCACATTTGAAGTCACATGAAGTTCCATTGATATTCCAAGACCACTTCACTACTTATTATCTGAAGAAAGGAGATGTCAAGGGCCAAAGCAGAAAAAGTTGAAGCTTGAAAATGAACTAGCAGCAGCATTACGACATAGTCTGTCTACTAAAAATGACTATGATGAAGTTTCCCGTTCAGTTCTTTACAAGAGTTACATGCCACGAATTTGGAACTGCAAGGAAGAGTGAGTGTGTCAATTTTTTGAAGATCACAAGAAACCCAGCACCATCCATTACTCATTCTGTTGCTGTAGATACAAATTTAAATATTTCATTTACGAAAAACATGCAACTTGAGCTGTTGGGAAGTAAGTCCTTTGCTCGAGTAGTAAATAACAGACATGAAATTTTGAGTCTGTTGCAGGAATTTTAAGACATAGATTCTGAGTGCTCAGAAAGTTGCATAGAGAATATAGTAGAGATAATGAGAGAGAATTTAGTAGGGTCATTCCATGTTAGTTCAACCAGGGGCTCCAGCTCATAGTCTCATATTTGACTGAAATTCAGTGCACTAATTCTACCATGTGTGGAACACTCGTGTACGAAGTATTAGTTTCGCCTGCCAGTCAGTTCCAGAATTATGACTTGTGAAAGAAGGACCCGGAAATTGCAACCCGCATCTGGCAATCTATCTTCAGACCCAACTTCAGGTCTTAATAACTTTGGAACTATTGCACACAGTCCAGTGAAATTTTTACAACTCAGTAACATCCGTTTAGAGAACACACTCAATCAATCAAAACACCAACAACATATTTCTGAGGGAAAATAAAAAAATCCAAAATGTGATTAAAAAAATGTAATGCGTTAAAAGGTACATATTGTAGGTGTCCTCTATGCTAAATATAATTCACTCAAAAAGGGTATAAATTTTTTTGTGGTAAGCTTAATGTGGCCTAAACACACACAGAACTCATCAGTGTGATTTCAGGTGTGCCACAGGGGAGTGTCATGGGACCGTTGCTGTTCACAATATACATAAATGACCTGGTGGATGACATCGGAAGTTCGCTGAGGCTTTTTGCAGATGATGCTGTGGTGTATCAAGAGGTTGTAACAATGGAAAATTGTACTGAAATGCAGGAGGATCTGCAGTGAATTGACGCACGGTGCAGGGAATGGCAATTGAATCTCAATATAGACAAATATAATGTGCTGCGAATACACATAAAGATAGATCCCTTATCATTTAGCTACAAAATAACAGGTCATCAACTGGAAGAAGTTAATTCCATAAATTATCTGGGAGTACGCATTAGGAGTGATTTAAAATGGAATTATCATACAAAGTTGATCATCGGTAAAGCAGATGCCAGACTGAGATTCATTGGAAGAATCCTAAGGAAATGCAATCTGAAAACAAAGGAAGTAGGTTACAGTACACTCGTTCGCCCACTGCTCGAATACTGCTCAGCGGTGTGGAATCCGTACCAGATAGGGTTGATAGAAGAGATACAAAAGATCCAATGGAGAGCAGCGCGCTTCGTTACAGGATCATTTAGTAATTGCGAAAGCGTTACGGAGATGATAGATAAACTCCAGTGGAAGACTCTGCAGGAGAGACGCTCAGTAGCTCGGTACGGGCTTTTGTTAAAGTTTCGAGAACATACCTTCACCGAAGAGTCCAGCAGTATATTGCTCCCTCCTACGTATATCTCGCGAAGAGACCATGAGGATAAAATCAGAGAGATTAGAGGCCACACAGAAGCATACAGACAATCCTTCTTTCCACGAACAATACGAGACTGGAATAGAAGGGAGAACCGGTAGAGGTACTCAGGGTACCCTCCGCCACACACCGTCAGGTGGCTTGCAGAGTATGGATGTAGATGTAGATCCCCATACCAGTCACAAAAACTGAGTTACATGCACACGAAACTACAAAAATTTGAAAAATTACCTGAAAAACATGGATTTTCGAAGTGTGGTAGCACAAAAGGGACAAGTGCTATCCAAGCGAAATTTCACACACTGCATAAGTAGACCATAATGATATATACCTCAAAATTTCAGCATGTTATTGCAAGACGTTTGTGTACACTGGAAGTTGACAGATGTACTTGGTGATGTGGCCATTGTTCCACAAAATAATTTTGTAAAAACATATCGTAAACTGTTCTCCCTCTTCTTATCCTCTCCCACAACTGTTGAATCACCAAGCAACAACATATAGACAGATTAACACAACCCATCATTAATGTTTACTGCACCTTAACTGCTAAAAAACCAGCCGATTGTGCTTTGAACAGAAGTTCTCCCACACTTTAGCTACTTTACTCTGAACATTGAGTGGCAAATGGTACTGTCTTCCTGATACTGTGGTAGGAACTAGAACTGTCATTAGAATATGTTCAAAAGGAATCCAACACTTGTCTGCCAAACATGACCAACGAAATGATCTTGCTGGTCCTGCTGGTGCCATGAAGTTCACAAATACATCACCTTCTGCTTCACAGCACTCTGCAACACATCCCAAGTACCATTTGTCATCATAAACAGCAATAATATAGCAACCTGGTTGTATGGTGCTGCTTTTGCTTCTGAATCCTGAGTCAGACACACTGTGAAGACACATGTTGTGCATGAATCTGTAGTTACAACCGGACAATCTGCTCATAAGCACATTGTCAGAGTCCACTGGAGAAAACTGGTGATGGCTCCTTGTGCCTGCAACAGTTTCAACGTGTTCTAGTCTGCTTTTTAGCAACTCTTCGACTGATTTCACCTCATCTTTCGAAACATAGAATGATTGTATGCCAGAGATATTTTTCTGTACCTAGGTAAATAATCGATGAGGTGTTAGAATGTGACCTTCTGTAGGATGCTGCAGACTAGCTCGTGAAGCCATGCGCTTAATGGTAGCACCAATACAATCACGTACATTTTTACCATGACTTGTTGCGAAAAAATTCAATTCTACGTGAATCTGAAAATCATGGTAATACATGCATAAATTTTTGAGATTTTTACAGTTTTTGTACTGACTAGCTGCCCCATCATTGAAGTATTTCACAAAATGTATGTGAGGCAGCTTCTTTTTCACATATGCCATGACTGTGAATGTGGGCATGAACTGCAATGGCATCATGAATTAAACAGTCACTAAAAACACACAGGTTCATGACAGACACATCACCTGAATCACCTCTATGGTAAATCGCAAATGGCTGGAGAGTTGCTTGACTGTTGTCCCAATGATATCCTTGTATGGCATCTTTAACTACAAATGCATAATTTTCAGGAAAGTCTAGTATTACTATAATTTCATCTTGTTTCAAATTATCCTTACAAAACTGGAGATAAGCCAATTGTGCAGTTGCTGTGAAGCTGTGTGTGGTCAGTTTGTCCGTTTTTTGACAACACATTTCAACAAAATCTTCCACAGTACTTTGCTTTGTTTCAAGACTTGTGCGATCCATGTGTGTCCATTGCTTCTAAGAAACAAGTTCATCGTCATCCATAAGGAGTTCACCGTACAGTTTGTTATTCGTGTGTTCTGCAGGATTTGCCTTTCCAGGACACTTTTCACACCTGTGTACCATGCACTGGTAGGAACTGATGTCACACACTAGCAACTTCATTGCACCTTGGTAATACAGACCAGAATCCTTTATAGCAGCAAACATCAGCTTAGCATTTTGATGGGTCTCACATGAGCTAACATTATGTGTGCCCCTTGCACTTACAGGCACAACCCATTTTGGAAGAAGATTGAAAAAAGCTGATAAACCTACTTTGGTATTGGGATACTTTTCCTTGAATTCTACATATAGTTCTGATATGTTGCATAGCAACAGTCTTTTTTGCATCTGTACACGTACATTTCCCATTTTCACCGTTACATAGTCTTTTTTTTGCAGGCATTATTCGGCTGTTTCCATAAAACTCCGACACTAGCACCTTTATTTCTGAACTCAATTGCTTACCCTATGCCTTCTGACGTTGTGGGAGCACTCCTTGGGTTGCTTTTATTTTCCTAGCTTGCTTTACCATATATGTAGAAACATTGAATTCCTTTGCAGTGTAGGCAGTAGACCAGCTGGAAGGAGCAAGGGTAAGAATAGCTACTTTTTTTCTGGCGTGTGGATTTGGCACATTTTTCTTTCAAATCATGGACAATTTCATTCAAATCAGAGCATTTCTGGCATGATTTCTGTTCCTTTGGAGCAGATAGTTCTTCCTCTTCCACCATTAGTGTGTCAGCTATTTTGTTTTAATTCCATTTGAGCTTGTAGTTTTCTTCTACCATAGCTGGGCCTGTCTCTTCCCAACTTCGTGTGTCTTCATGGGAGACAAACCAAGAGCAGTCACTGAAGTATTTACTTGCTCATCCGCTGTGGTTGTAGGTGGCTGATACTCTGTCACTGTCATGTAAATGATCAGAATATTCTTCATTTTTTAGCAGTGTAACATACCTGGAACATAACTTTTGTCCTGGTCTCATGTTAAGTCCCACGCACTGATTCACTTTCAATGCTCATTTTATCCCAATTTCTCTGAGGCTACACTTCACTGTCTTCTTATGAATCCAAAATGGATCAAACAACTTCTTTGTACGAAAGAATACTTATCCAGAAACACTTTCATATGATGATAACAAACACTAAAGTTTCCTGGAACTGTACTTCTTGTGCCCACAGGGTGTATCCCGGATCTCCATAGCAACAAATCTTGGCTCGATTCATCCAGATCATACAGTACAAAGCGAATGCCACATTTTGTTCCACATGCTGTTTTATGCTCTACCAATACTGCAACTTGTTTGAACAAAAGCACCACTAGTACGCTCTTCTGCCTCCATACTGACTTTCCACAACAGTACTGACAGTCTGAACTAGAACCTTAAAAACATGAGTAACCTGTAATTGTTGCTTGTTTCCTTTGTTGTTCCTGCCTAACAATGACTCATTTTGTCCCTGAAAACTACCATTGTTTAACTTTCTGTTGCCTAATGGTTCCCAACAATTGCTGCAGCTTTATCTGAAACAAGCTGTCTGCACCATCACTATTACTTGCTAAATCATGTTAAAAAAAAAACGTAACCAAATGCATCTCTGTCAACTTTTATTGTACACAAACACCTTGCAATAACAAGTTGAAATTTTTTCACATATTATATTATGGTCTACTTATGCAGTGTTTGAAATTTGGCTTGCATATCACTTGAACCTTTCGTGATACCACACTTAAAAAATCCAAGTTTTTCAGGTAATTTTTCAAATTTTTGTATTTTCGTGTGCGTGTAACTCTGTTTGTGTGACTGATATGGGCAAGATGAGTTCTGTGTGTGTTTAGGCGCCACATTAAGCTTACAAAAAAAAAAAAAAAAAAAAAAAAAAAAAAAAAAAAAAAAAAAAAAAAAAAAAAACTTTTTGAGTGAATTATATTTTGGCATAGAGGGCACTTACAATATGTGCCTTTTAACGTATTACATTTCTTTAATCACATTTTGGATTTTTTTATTTTCCCTCAGAAATATGTTGGCAGTGTTTTGATTCATAGTGTGTATTCTCTAAGTGGATGTTACTGGGTTATAAAAATTTCACTGGACTTTGTGGAATAGTTCCAAAGTTATTAAGACCTGAAGTTGGGTCTGAAGATAGATTGCCAGATGCAGGTTGCAATTTCCAGGTCCTTCTTTCACAAGTCATAATTCTGGAGCTAATTGGCAGGGGAACTTAAAATTTTGTACATGAGTGTTCCCCACTTGGTAGCATTGCTGTGCTAAATTTCAGCCAAATCTGAGACTATCAGCTGGAACATTTTCTCAAATTGGTTGAATTGACATGGAATGACCGAGTAGTGTTGGAAAAAAGTACAGGAGTGTGAAAAGGAGATGCTGGCACTCATATCTTTACATATAAGATTTATAAGTACGTGTCTCAAAATTTTAATCACAGGTTGTAACACCAGTAATCCATAGATTTACGTATATCCCATAAATTTCTGCTCTGACATTGTACTGATGTATCTCAATACTCAAGATCTTTAGTGGTGTAAATATGTTATAATTATGTTAATTTTTTTGGCGTTTTAAGAAATTATATTGTAACTGTACCTCTGGTTTTATATGTAATACTCCATGAATGTAATAATTTGTGAAATCTCTGTGTATTTTACTGGTCCACACGTAGTGTAAAACCTGTAGTAAAGTCCTGTAGCTATCGAAATAGTTTGTCACGACTGAAAAAGGTGGATTTGGTGCACAAGGCTCTTAATTCCTTTGTGGCGAGTGACAATATGAGTTCTGACTGTGATACTGAGTGGTCAGCATGTGACGAAGGAAGCTGGGATCTATTTACTTCCACTCTTGTTTTGCCATCTGCCTCCTTAAATTCATTTTCGCCTAATTACCATTAACATACAGGACTATAATCTGCATTTTCACAAAAGAATAAAGGTTGGCTCTCAGTCTTAAGACATGTAACACCAGGTCTAATTTTGTGCTTAGTTTTGTGTAGATAATTAATTTCCTAATTTATTTACACCATTCCTAGTTAATATCTTTTGTTGTATGGAGAAAGGAATAATTGTTTCATGACTTAGATTCTATTGTTTACTTATAAACAAATATGAATTCTGTAATAATTATAAACATTTGTATAAGAACTACTAGGATTCTTAAGTATATATTTGGCTCTGTTCAAAAACGTATAGCAAAGCCAGCTCTTAATTAATTCCAAAATAATTACCAGGTTTGTCAAAACTATTGTTTGTAGAACTATATCTGTTAATTTCATTATTTAAACAAATAATTTCGCCTCACCTTTGTGCAAGAAGTAACTGTTAAAAAGGAGGATTTTTCAGTGTATTCAGTTAATTGAGTGAGTTACGATTTTGTTAGAATATATACGCAAAATAGCTGCTTATAATAATTAATCTTAATTTACAACAGACTGTTACGGCTTAATCACCATTTTGAAGTACATCAAGTTTGATGTGGGGTCCATATTGCATTGTTAGTTGACTGTTGTAACTGTCACTGCTTTATTAATATTACAAATAGTGTCAAGAAGTTGAAATTAAATGTTTGTTATGACATGACAGCAGTTATGTTATAATTGTAATTTCTGTAACTTAAACACGAAACAATGTATAGTTTCTGTTCCTATTATAGTGAGGATACATAAAGGACCGATTCTTGGTCCCGAGACAGTCAGTTGACGGTCGTTTTTCAGACAGAAAATATGTATTGGTTGAATTAACAACAATGCATCAACTTAACATTGAAATAAGTATAACACAAATAGGGTGTGTGCTAGAAAAATTAATAACAATCTCTGCTTAATTTATTTGAAAAATAGCGTCACATGTATTGTATTATTCTGCATGAAGTGTGAACTGTGTGGTTAGGTTATTACTGATCATTGTTGTTCAGCAGCAAACTGTTGTAGTAGTATGCTGATGTTGCCTTCAATTTATTAATGAGGCTTATCAACATGTACCAGTAGTGAAGTGGCCATATAATTGTGTAATATTGGGGGGTTGTGAACAGTGAAAGTAAAGAACTGTGAAACGCAGTTGTGCAACTGTTGCCTACATCATTTACAGTAGTCAGTGATATTCTTCCAAACCCCCCCCCCCCCCTTTTTCAGCCAGCATAACAATGCAGTATGTCGACACCGAGGACTATCAACAAAGAAATAAAGCAGGCTAATGTCACAAGCAGCAACCTTCATCAGCTATTGTGATTAATTTGGGTGTGTAAATTGGGGCAAGAAGAACTTTTGAACGTGTAAATTACCTCGGATGGAATGTAAAGTGGCCTATCACCCACGATACCATTATTGGCCCTATTGGTATTAACAATGCCGTGGCTAACATCATGCACCATGGTTGCATTATTGCCAATTTTATAGTCACTGTAATTTGCTACTAGTGCCACCACCTTCAGCAGAACTGTTATCTAAATATGTACATCCAACGGACCAGGTGTTATGTATTGAATAATAACTTTTGTGGAACTTCTAACCACGTGCGCTCACCCATGATGATCCCCAGTCACATTCCTAGACAGGGTCCTTTCCAAGTGAGTTAATTCCGAGTATACTGTTTTTATCAAACTGACAAATTTGGCAGTAAAACATTCATAAACAAAGGTTCATCATTAAATAAGTAGCTGCAATTAAAATAATCAATGACTGCAGTATAAAGTGCTTATAGCTATCTGTAAGTAAATGTTGTAAAAATGCAGCAGTAATATCTCGCTTTGAACAGGTTTGTAGACTTCTAATTGTTTGTTTCTCCGTATATGTTGTTACAATGCAGTTTTTTAAGTTGTTTACTCATTTACAAAGCCAGTGTGACTTTGTTCCTTATGCACACTTCATGCAAAACATTGAAACACACCACAGAAGTTTTTAGTTAGTAATTTTCTTTAGACTGAATAAGAAAAGTTTTCTGTGGTATTTGAAAAGTAAATGTTGCAACAAAGAAATCCCTGGTGCAATTGATTAGAAGAAATGAATCAGAGTGTTGTGTGCCAAAAAACTTTTTTCAGTGCAAGACTGAAATTATCGAGTCAGTGACAACAGATGAGGGATCTATCAATTTTTTAAGTGCACTGTCCAGAGACTCATTATCATAGCGACAGAAAACAGTAAAGTCTTATAGAAAAATAGGGCTAAAATCTAGAGCAGGGGATCGGGGCCAGCGGCAGTCACAGAAGTGCTTATCTACTGCTCACAGGTTGACGCGTCAGTTTCGCGTAGCCAATGGGATGATTCTTTAATATAACCAAAAAGAGGCAATATGAGAGAAAATGTATGTGTAGTGCCGAAATTGAAACCATTGCCTTGTTTGCTGGTTTTCAGTGCACTGGTGAATTTTGAGAAATATATTTTTTGTGATTATGACAGTGAGTGCTATAAAGTGGACCGATTCAAGGGATTTACATCTGCACAGTGACTTCATCCACTCGTGCGTCTCGTTGATTATTTGTATAAAAAATGTGGCACATTGGTCGTGAAATCACTACTACTACTGCTACTGCTGTGTGCGGGCAGCATGAGGTCCAAATCAAGAATTCCTGCAGAGCATGGTCCTCAGCCAGACTTAAAATACTGACAGAGACAGTAATATTTTAAGACGCGTTTAGTTTTAAATGATATCAGTGAATACGGTGAAGTAAAGTTGGCAGCATACCTCGGGGGTGGACGACAGAAGTAAGCAGCACAGCGCCTGTGGGGTTGGAGGACATCAGAAGGAGGACCTTTTTTATTGTTTCTTTTCTGACAACTCACGGGCATGTGCAACTCATTCCAGTCGGCTGGTACGGGATAAGTTCTGACGCAAAAGTAACACAGATTTGCGAATGCCTATTGTAGAAACGATTATCTTTAAATGCAGTACATATTACAGTAAAAAATATGAAATTAAATTACGCCTCTTGTAATACAACACAATGAGTGGAAGAGCGACGACATTCAAAACATTCGGTAAACATTTATGATCGTATCACATACTGCATTTCAATCTAAGTACAATTACTGTTGCTAATCAATTAATTATTCACTCTCACATACAACAATAGCCAGGCAATTACAGAGTCACAATTTTGGGGGTTGCTGAGGGTGGCTACAGTCTGAAACAGAACAGCTGACACGAAGTGATCTGAATGGTGCTGACTCTTTAACAATTAGTATTTCGCGAGTGGTTCCTGAGGCAGCAGCCTTTTCAGTAGTTGCAGGGGCAACAGTCTGGATGATTGACTGATCTGGCCTTGTAACTCTAACCAAAACGGCCTTGCTGTTGCGGTACTGCGAACGGCTGAAAGCTAGGGGAAACTACAGCCGTAATTTTTCCCGAGGACATGCAGCTTTACTGTATGATTAAATGATGATAGCGTCCTCTTGGGTAACATATTCTGGAGGTAAAATAGTCTCCCATTCGGATCTCTGGGCAGGGACTACTCAGGAGGATGTCATTATCAGGAGAAAGAAAACTGGCGTTCTACGGATCGGAGCGTGGAATGTCAGATCACTTAATCGGGCAGGTAGGTTAGAAAACTTAAAAAGGGAAATGTATGGCTTAAAGTTAGATATAGTGGGAATTAGTGAAGTTCGGTGGCAGGAGGAACAAGACTTTTGGTCAGGTGAATACGGGGTTATAAATACAAAATCAAATAGGGGTAATGCAGGAGTAGGTTTAATAATGAATAAAAAAATTAGGAGCGCGGGTAAGCTACTACAAACAGCACAGTGAACGCATTATTGTGGCCAAGATAGACACGAAGCCCACGCCTACTACAGTAGTACAAGTTTGTAAGCCAACTAGCTCTGCAGATGATGAAGAAATTGATGAAATGTATGATGAGATGAAAGAAATTATTCAGGTAGTGAAGGGAGACAAAAATTTAATAGTCATGGGTGACTGGAATTGGACAGTAGGAAAAGGGAGAGAAGGAAACATAGTAGGTGAATATGGATTGGGGCTAAGAAATTAAAGAGGAAGCTGTCTGGTAGAATTTTGCACAGAGCATAAATTAATCATAGCTAACAGTTGGTTCAAGAATCATGAAAGAAGGTTGTATACATGAAAGAACCCTGGAGGTACTAAAAGGTTTCACATAGATTATATAATGGTAAGACGGAGATTTAGGAACCAGGTTTCAAATAGTCAGACATTTCCAGGGGCAGATGTGGACTCTGACTACAATCTATTGGTTATGAACTGTAGATTAAAACTGAAGAAACTGCAAAACGGTGGGAATTTAAGGAGATGGGACCTGGATAAACTAATTAAACCAGAGGTTGGACAGAGTTTCAGGGAGAGCATACGGGAACAATTGAAGGGATTGGGGGAAAGAAATACAGTAGAAGAAGAATGGGTAGCTCTGAGGGATGAAGTAGTGAAGGAGCAGACGATCAAGTAGGTAAAAAGACGAAGGCTGGTAGAAATCCTTGGTAACACAAGGAAATTTGAATTTAATTGATGAAAGGAGAAAATATAAAAATGGAGTAAATGAAGCAGGCAAAAAGGAATACAAACGTCTCAATAATGAGGTCGATAGGAAGGGCAAAACTGCTAAGCAGGGATGGTTAGAGGACAAATGTAAGGGTGTAGAGGCTTATCTCACTAGGGGTAAGATAGATACCGCCGACAGAAAAATTAAAGAGACCTTTGGAGAAAAGAGAACCACTTGTATGAATATCAAGAGCTCAGATGGAAACCCAGTTCTAAGCAAAGAAGGGAAAGCAGAAAGGTGGAAGGAGTATATAGAGAGTCTATACAAGGGCGATGTACTTGAGAACAGAAGAGGATGCAGATGAAGATGAAATGGGAGATACGATACTGTGTGAAGAGTTTGATAGAGCACTGAAAGACCTGAGTCAAAACAAGGCCCTGGGAGTAGACAACATTCCATTAGAACTACTGACGGCCTTGGGAGAGCCAGTCACGACAAAACTCTACCATCTGGTGAGCAAGTTGTATGAGACAGGTGAAATACCCTCAGACTTCAAGAAGAATATAATAATTCCAATCCCAAAGAAAGCAGGTGTTGACAGATGTGGAAATTACCGAACTATCAGTTTAATAAGCCACAGCTGCAAAATACTAACGTGAATTCTTTACAGACGAATGGTAAAACTGGTAGAAGTCGACCTCGGGGAAGATCAGTTTGGATTCTGTAGAAATGTTGGAACACGTGAGGCAATACTGACCTTACGCCTTATCTTAGAAGAAAGATTATGGAAAGGCAAACCTACGTTTCTAGCATTTGTAGATTTACAGGAAGCTTTTGACAATGTTGACTGGAATACTGTCTTTCAAATTCTAAAGGTGGCAGGGGTAAAATACAGGGAGCAAAAGGCTATTTACAATTTGTACAGAAACCAGATGGCAATTATAAGAGTCGAGGGGCACGAAAGGGAAGCAGTGGTTGGGAAGGGAGTGAGACAGGGTTGTAGCCTATCCCCGATGTTATTCAGTCTGTATATTGAACAAGCAGTAAATGAAACAAAAGAAAAGTTCGGAGTAGGTATTGAAATCCATGAAGAAGAAATAAAAACTTTCGGGTTCGCCGATGACATTGTAATTCTCTCAGAGACAGCAAAGGACTTGGAAGAGCAGTTGAACGGAATGGACAATGTCTTGAAAGGAGGGTATAAGATGAACATCAACAAAAGCAAAACGAGGATAATGGAATGTAGTCGAATTAAGTCGAGTGATGCTGAGGGAATTAGATTAGGAAATGAGACACTTAAAGTAGTAAAGGAGTTTTGCTATTTGGGGAGCAAAATAACTGATGATGGTCGAAGTAGAGAGGATATAAAATGTAGACTGGCAATGGCAAGGAAATTTGTTGACATTGAGTATAGATTTAAGTGTCAGGAACTCGTTTCTGAAAGTATTTGTATGGAGTGTAGCCATGTATGGAAGTGAAACACGGACGATAAATAGTTTGTACAATAAGAGAATAGAAGCTTTCCAAATGTGCTGCTACAGAAGAATGCTGAAGATTAGATGGGTAGATCACATAACTAATGAGGAGGTATTGAATAGAAAAGGGGAGAAGAGGAGTTTGTGGCACAACTTGACAAGAAGAAGGGTCCAGTTGGTGGGGCATGTTCTGAGGCATCAAGGGATCATCTATTTAGTATTGGAGAGCAGCAGGGAGGGTAAAAAATGTAGAGGGAGACCAAGAGATGAATACACTAAGCAGATTCAGAAGGATGTAAGCTGCAGTAGGTACTGGGAGATGAAGCAGCTTGCACAGGATAGAGTAGCATGGAGAGCTGCATCAAACCAGTCTCAGGACTGAAGACCACAACAACAAACCATTTCGCGAGTAGGCAGCCAACTTACTGTGCCCTCATTATAGCTATTCTATCAGCGGCTCCACATTTTCTGCCTCCTGCTCTATCACTGGCTGCATAATACAAACAGCTGACACACCTTCTATTGTTCCCACTATGCATCAATGCAAGTGCTGACAACATTCCTGCACGAAACACGTTAAGTGCACCACTGGTCCTATTCTAGACTTTTACCGATAAATAGTAACATGTGGAGAATAACATTAAGTCTCAGAAGTCTTAGGGCACGGCAAAGAAGTCACAGTGTCCAGCTAACGTGTCCACCAGGAGTCAGCACATCGGGTGGCCAAAGATAATGGTAACGCTATAAGCTACGAAAACTGAGTGATCAGAGGCCATTTTAGAGTACCACTCACAGGCATAGCTCCAACTGTACTCAGTACACATGTTGACAATATTAATGGAGCAAGCATTTCCCAGTAACACAGAGACCATGGGAGAAGAGTGATAAAGAAAGGGTCTCCAGTAGGGACACCGCTACATAACAAACAGGCGACGGTAAGCTGAGGACGCAGTGTGAGACTGTAGAGGGGTTACGCCTCTCTTTCTACACCCAGGCTCTAAAAAACTAGCAGTACGAAACTAGAGCTAATGATGTAGTGAGAGGACTTGGGTGCCACATCACATCGGGGACAGGTGGGGGTGAAAGGGAAAGCTGAACAAAACTTGGAGGCAGAACGCTCCAAGTGCAGTACCAGAACAGTTAATCAAATCGTAGGCAAATAGTATTGGAACTCTTGTGTGTCGTATTGTGGGTGCGGGCGCTGACAATACTGACAGCCTCATTTCTAAGCAGATCGAATGGTGCTAGCCAGTCACTGTCACTGCACTAAGAGTCAGCCTCATCATGGGTACAAGTCCTTTGAGGCAAATACAGCAAGAGTTGAAACTGTTTCCTGTATAAAGTTAGATGTTGCAAAACACTTCTAGTTGAGATTATTTCTAGTCACTTTCCAATGCTTACCTTGAGTAAAAACGGATTAAACATTTTACCCAGGTCAAGACTCCCTCTCACACAGGCCAAATGGCTAATCCCCTTCTCACAAACACTGTCACCCAATCTCAGGTAGCACTCATACTTGGCATACCATATCATGTAGTATGTTTTGATGAACATATGGAGTGTCCCAAAAGCAGAAATATAAAAAAAAAAAAAATAAATAAAAAAAATAATAAAAAAACTTTTCAGTGGCATTTAAACTTATTACCCGGAACGGGAACTGGAGACATTTACAGAAATAGCCCATTAAAATAAAAGTCTAGATTAGGTATATAGGGATGGCTTGAACACAAGTTTCTATGCATGTACCAGCATTGTGTCAAATGGTTTGAAGCAAACCAGTAGGGAAGTCAAAACAAAACTTAGAAGCCTAAGGCAACAACAACAGAAGAACAGGAGACAAGGGAGTTAGGTAAACATGTTGTAAACTTGGTGCACAAGAGCAGTGACAGAAAAGCTGTTATAACTTCAAGTTGAACAAATATATTTCAAGGACAACACAATACATGTAAGTCACAGATCAAGTAAACAAAGTAAGGCGAGTGTACACTTTAACAGTCAAATCAGAACTGGGTCCGAGTCTAGCGGCCGCTGACTGGCTAGCCGCTTAAGTGGCGTGGCTGCTGCACGGCTGGCAGACAGCGCCGCATGTAGAGGACACGCGTAACTATGCGGCGGCACTATGAAAGATCGGCGAGTCACAACACTCCCTCCCCCCCCCCCCCCCTTTGAAGTTTTTGCACGTCTCGATGGAGATGGCCTGTAGATTGCTAACGTCCACAGGTGTTTGACTGGCTGTAAAGTCTCGAGGAGGAGGCTTCCTGTACGGATGGAAGTGTCCCCGATGATAACGGGTTGAAATGACAGGAGAAGTGGGGGTCGCATCTGCTGGGCCCCGTGCACCAATCCACCCGTTGTGGCAAGTCCGGTTGTTATAACAGGAGACATGGACGATGTGTCCGCATCTGTAGGAGAAGGAGGCAAGTAGAGTTATTCCGACAGATGGTGGTCATCTGGATCCTGCATGGGCATGTCTCCTGTTGGCGTCAGTTCTTGTGCTGGCACCGAGATGACGGTGAGAGGACTGCGTTCTGAGTAATGAGAGATTCCAGGATCCCGAGCGTCAGGTAGAGCCGTAGGTGGTATAACGGCATCCGGAACAGGCGTTGCCGGCACACGAGGCCGAAGCTGGTCCGAATGACGCACTGCAACACCCGTGTCCGTCTGGATTTCATACAGACGTTGGCCACGGTGTCTTAAGATGCGGCCAGAACTCCATTTTGGCCACCTGCCATATCCCCGTACTCATACGAGGTCGCTGGCGGTGAACCGGCCAAGCGAAGTCACCCGTGGCCGTGTTGTGGAAGGCCGCAGAAGATGAAGTAGCGTGCGGGGCTGTCGGCCGTGTAAGAGCTCAGCTGGGCTGTGGTCGCCCGTGGGGGTGAAACGGTAAGAAGCCAGAAATTGGAGAAGTGCATCATCAGCAGCAGAAGAAGTCAGGAGTTTCCTCCTCTGAGCCTTAAATGTGCGGACCAGACGTTCAGCCTCACCGTTTGACTGTGGATGGAACGGAGGGGCCGTGACGTGCATGACGCCGTGACGGGCACAAAAATCCGCAGAATCTGAAGAGGCAAATTGCGGACCATTATCAGTAACAAGAGTAGAGGGAAGGCCTTCCAAAGAGAAAATGCAAGCTAGAGCATTTGTGGTTGCCGCAGTGGTAGGTGACATGCAATGGACAATGAAAGGAAAGTTAGAGTATGCGTCATTAACGAGAAGCCAATAAGTACCTAAAAAAGGTCCCGCGAAGTCAGCATGAATACGCTGCCAGGGCTCCTCAGGTGAAGGCCACGGTGACAAAGATGACTTCGGGGCAGCGGCCTGTGACGCACAAGGGCCGCAGGCAGTGACCATGTGTGCTATTTCAGAGTCGATGCCGGGCCAGTACACGTGATGGCGCACCAAAGATTTTGTGCGACACACACCCCAGTGCCCTTGGTGAAAGAGGCGCAAGACCGAAGCACGCAATGACGCAGGTACCACAACACACGGCGAAGCATTCTTGATGAAAAGGAGGACTGTTCCATCCCTAGCCGTGAGGCGGTAACGCAAAGTGTAATAGTTCCGCAACGGATCAGAAGTCTTTGCAGACAGACGATCTGGCCAACCCTTCTGAATACAGAGTAAAACCTGGTTGAGGGTAGGATCAGAACCCGTAGCAGCCGCCAGCCTGTTCCCGGTGATGGGGAACACGTCCACAACCCGCTGCTCGGCAACATCCAGGTGGAAACACAAAAGTTCGTCCCTATCGAATGCCATACCAGGACCCCTGGGAAGGCGAGACAGTGCATCAGCATTTGCATATTGAGCTGTCGGCCAGAAATGAATCTCATAATTGAAACGAGACAAGTAAAGAGCCAAACACTGGAGGCGGTGTGCAGCCTTGTTGGAAAGTGACGTTGATGGATGAAACAAGGAAACAAGTGGTTTATGATCCGTAACAAGATGAAATTTGGATCCATAGAGAAAAACACCACAAACTTATGAAGAGCATAAATAATGGCCAAAGCTTCTATCTGAATTTGAGAACACTTTCGTTGGGCATCCGTGAGCATTTTGGAGGCACAAGCAATGGGTTGTTCAGAACCGTCAGAAAAACGGTGCGCAAGGACTGCACTGACCCCATATTGAGAGGCGTCCGTGGCAAGAACAAGATGGTGGCCAGGTCAATAAGTAGCCAGGCATGGGGTCTGTTTCAGCATAGTCTTCAATTTCTGGAAAGCCGCATTGCATGACGTGGACCAGTGAAAAGGCACGTTTTTATGCAACAGGCGATGCAATGGCTGAGCCACCGAAGCAGCAGACGGTAAAAACCTGTGACAGTATGCTATTTTCCACAAGAAGGCCTGCAGTTCCTTAACAGATGTAGGGCGAGGAAGGGCATCGATCGCAGCGACAGTTTGCTGAAGCGGACGAATACCATCTCGAGAGAGTTGAAACCCCAAGTACGTGATAGATGCCTGAAAAAATTTTGATTTCTGAAGATTACACTTAAGACCGGCAGTCTGTAAGACATGAAAAAGTGTGCGGAGATTCTGAAGATGTTCTTCAGCGGTGGAGCCAGTGACAACAATGTCGTCTATGTAATTTATACACCCAGGGACAGTGAGCAATAATTGTTCCAAGAATCGCTGAAAGAGGCAGGGGCGCTGGCAACCCCGAATGGCAATCGTTGGTGTTGATAGAGGCTGAAAGGCGTGTTAAGGACCAGAAACTGCTGGGAAGCAGTGTTGAGAGGAAGCTGATGATAAGCTTCTGACAGGTCAAGTTTAGAAAAATACTGGCCTCCAGCAAGTTTAGTGAACAATTCTTCAGGTCGAGGCACAGGGTAACTGTCGATAAGGCATTGAGAATTTACAGTGGCTTTGAAATCGCCACAGAGACGAATATCAGCATTTGGCTTAGCAACGACAACGACAGGAGAGGACCACTCACTCGAAGTGACAGGAAGCAAGACCCCTGAGGCAGTGAGACGATCCAGCTCCCGTTTGACCCGATCACGAAGGGCCACAGGAATGGATCGAGCCCGAAAAACTTAGGCCGAGCAGTGGGTTTGAGTGTGATATGAGCTTCAAAGTCGTTTGCACGGCCTAACCCAGGAGAAAAAAGGGACGAAAATGTCGTCGACAAGGAATCCAATTGAGCATAAGGAATAGCATCAGAGATGATACTGACAGAGTCATCTAAGGAGAACACAAAAACGCAAAAGGCATCGAAACCAAAAAGATTCTCCACGTTACTATGGTTGACTAAAATATGGGAGCAGTGTGAATGACAGATTTGTAAGATACCTCAGCATCAAATTGTCCCAAGAGAGAAATCTTCTGTTTATTGTAAGTCCGTAATTGCCTAGTGACCAGTGACAGGATTGGAGAACCCAACTGAAGATACATCTGAGAATTGATGATAGTGGCAGCAGAACCGGTATCCACCTGCATGCAAACATCTCGACCAAGTATTTGGACAGTAAGAAATAACTTCCCTGAAAGGGAAGAAGTACAATTGACAGACAACACAGAAGCAGAATCAGCGTCATGTGCATGAACATCAGGTATGCGGTCGGATTTGCAAACGGATGACACATGACCCTTCTTTTTGCATTTGTGACACACGGCCCAACGTACGGGACAATCCTCTCATTAATGTTTCGTAAAACACCGCGGACATGAAGGAAGTTGCCATGGGGTTTTCTGCAGTTTCTTAGACATTTGTTTACGGTTAGGCCGAGGCTGCGCTTGGGAGCGTACTGCGGCCACGTCAGCCGGCGGGGACACGCCGCACGCTTTGTCAACATCGCACAGAGGTTGTATTTCCCCGATGTCACCCCATGCCTTTATTTACGCTCCAGCAGCGTGAGAAATTTCAAAAGACTGAGCAATGGATAGGACTTCATGTAGAGTCGGATTTGCCAACTGCAGGGTGCGTTGCCTAACTTCTTTGTCGGGCGCCGACCAGATAATAGCATCCCGTACCATGGAAACGGCATAGGATTCTTTGTGAGCGTCAGTAACAAATTGACACTTTCGACTGAGGCCGTGAAGTTCAGGAGCCCAAGCGCGATAGGATTGATTCGGTTGTTTTTGACAACAATAAAAGGCAACACGAAAGGCTACCACATGCGTATGCTGTTGAAAATATACGGACAGAAGTGAGGATATTTCAGCAAAGGACAAAGACGCAGGATCTTTCAAAGGAGCCAATTGCGACAACAACCGATACATTTGAGGTGAAATCCAGGAAAGGAACAGAGACTTACATGTTCGGTCGTCCGCAACATGAAATGCCAAGTAGTGCTGTCGAAGACGTTTTTTGTAATCAGGCGAGTCTTCCGCCGTCTCGTCGTAAGGAGAAAAAGGAGGGAGAGACGCCCCACATTGGATGCCGCGACGAAATCACGAATCGCACTTGTGAGAAGCATTTGCTGTTCTATGAGACCTTGCAAGAGTTGCTCTAAAGTTGTGGGTCAACAATGAAAAAGAAAAATTCACTACCTCATTGCCAATTGTTATAACTTCAAGTTGAACAAATATATATCAAAATGACAGAACACATGTAAGTCACTGAGCAAGTTGTCAAAGCGAGACATGTGAACACGGCAACATTCGAACGAGCACCGGGTCCGAGTCCAGCGGGCACTGGCTGACTGGCCACTTGGGTGGCGCCGCTGCTGCACGGCTGGCAGACAGCGCCGCACGTAGAGGACGCGCGTAACTACGCGGCGCCACTTTGAAAGATCGGTGAGGCACAACTAAAGCATTACAGAGAACAAGCAACAGACTTAGAGAATGTGCTCACAATTTACACTCCTGGAAATGGAAAAAAGAACACATTGACACCGGTGTGTCAGACCCACCATACTTGCTCCGGACACTGCGAGAGGGCTGTACAAGCAATGATCACACGCACGGCACAGCGGACACACCAGGAACCGCGGTGTTGGCCGTCGAACGGCGCTAGCTGCGCAGCATTTGTGCACCGCCGCCGTCAGTGTCAGCCAGTTTGCCGTGGCATACGGAGCTCCATCGCAGTCTTTAACACTGGTAGCATGCCGCGACAGCGTAGACGTGAACCGTCTGTGCAGTTGACGGACTTTGAGCGAGGGCGTATAGTGGGCATGCGGGAGGCCGGGTGGACGTACCGCCGAATTGCTCAACACGTGGGGCGTGAGGTCTCCACAGTACATCGATGTTGTCGCCAGTGGTCGGCGGAAGGTGCACGTGCCTGTCGACCTGGGACCGGACCGCAGCGACGCACGGATGCACGCCGAGACCGTAGGATCCTACGCAGTGCCGTAGGGCACCGCACCGCCACTTCCCAGCAAATTAGGGACACTGTTGCTCCTGGGGTATCGGCGAGGACCATTCGCAACCGTCTCCATGAAGCTGGGCTACGGTCCCGCACACCGTTAGGCCGTCTTCCGCTCATGCCCCAACATCGTGCAGCCCGCCTCCAGTGGTGTCGCGACAGGCGTGAATGGAGGGACGAATGGAGACGTGTCATCTTCAGCGATGAGAGTCGCTTCTGCCTTGGTGCCAATGATGGTCGTATGCGTGTTTGGCGCCGTGCAGGTGAGCGCCACAATCAGGACTGCATACGACCGAGGCACACAGGGCCAACACCCGGCATCATGGTGTGGGGAGCGATCTCCTACACTGGCCGTACACCACTGGTGATCGTCGAGGGGACACTGAATAGTGCACGGTACATCCAAACCGTCATCGAACCCATTGTTCTACCATTCCTAGACCGGCAAGGGAACTTGCTGTTCCAACAGGACAATGCACGTCCGCATGTATCCCGTGCCACCCAACGTGCTCTAGAAGGTGTAAGTCAACTACCCTGGCCAGCAAGATCTCCGGATCTGTCCCCCATTGAGCATGTTTGGGACTGGATGAAGCGTCGTCTCACGCGGTCTGCACGTCCAGCACGAACGCAGGTCCAACTGAGGCGCCAGGTGTAAATGGCATGGCAAGCCGTTCCACAGGACTACATCCAGCATCTCTACGATCGTCTCCATGGGAGAATAACAGCTTGCATTGCTGCGAAAGGTGGATATACACTGTACTAGTGCCGACATTGTGCATGCTCTGTTGCCTGTGTCTATGTGCCTGTGGTTCTGTCAGTGTGATCATGTGATGTATCTGACCCCAGGAATGTGTCAATAAAGTTTCCCCTTCCTGGGACAATGAATTCACGGTGTTCTTATTTCAATTTCCAGGAGTGTATATCGTCAAACCCTGAAGTTGAGGTTCTTCCAGTACACTCAATCAGGGTAACATTTTACCAGTCAGGGTATTTTTGTACCACTTACTACTTCTGTTTCACATGGCTGTTCCCCCTATTTGCTTATTTGATACTAAAAGTGACAGTTTTATTACCTCTGTGATTTCTAGTTACTATTTCAGTTGTCTTTCAAATTTCCTACAAGCTCTTAGGCTTGTGATTATTCTTTCATTCCTTTGCTGTGAATAGAGTTTCTGACGCCTGTGTGATTTAAGTTGAACAATGCCAGGTTTATACAAATATCTTGATATTTCAAAATAAATCCACAGTACTGAATTCACACTACTTGTTTTTATTCTTTTTAACACCTGATTTTCTTCTGGTGTGATCTATATTTACCCAAAGCAACAGATTTCGGAAAAATTCTTTGTTTCTCAAGACGTCTAAAGTTATGTGGAAGGACTGTATAACTTTATACCAGCATTAAAACAGAAATTTTATTCTAATGGGGCATAGTTGATATACATCTTCACTTTTCCAAGCACTCTGTAACTATAGATGTAAAAGGTTGAAATGTCTGTTGCACTACGTAATTTCTTGTGTGTCCAGTAATTTCAAAAAATGTTACAGAGAGGCACAACTTTACCCCAACTGACTGTAGCAGTATTACCAACAAAATTTCAGAAACAGAAAGTGGCCTTATTTCCTTTATCTCATTTCAACACTAATGTCAATTCTACAGCAAATGCCTCACTCCCTTCCCAACCACTGCTTCCCTTTCATGCCCCTCGACTCTTATAACTGCCATCTGCTTTCTGTACAAATTGTAAATAGCCTTTAGCTCCCTGTATTTTACTCCTACCACACCATCATATACTGCTATAAAAATTAAATTTTAATACTTTTCATTACGATGCTTTACTACTGTAAGTGAGATCTAGTGGTCATGTAACAATTCGAACAACACACATCGGTGAATAAAGAAAAACTCATCTTACAAACAACTGTATCTGCTGTATTTATCGAGTTTTGAAAAAATGCTCCTCTATTTCCTTTGTTCAAAAGTTAGTAGCCCATTTAATTAAAACCCAATATTGAGACACCAACCATTTTTATATCCTGAACTGTTTCTGTTCTAATAAAACTGAATTACACAATTTTACTGAATATGGTGAAGTTCTTAGATTTCCCATATTTTGGATTTTAAGGGAAATATACGAAACTGAAATTTTCGTTAACTCAAAGTAAATGGTGATGATCAGAAGCCAGAGAAGTTTTGTTGCACATGAAGTTATGATATAAAAACATGGTGCCTTGTGTTTTACAAAAGAGTCATTCCATGTCAAATCAACACACTTTAAATAAAATTTTTACCTCACCCTCTTAGATTTTGCTGAAAGTTGGTATACTTATAGTGGGTGCTGATACTAAGAAAAATACCGATTTTCAATTTTTTACCTCAAACCATTCCTGAAACATGGTCATGTAAACTTTTCAAAAACTGGCCAAAAATGTGTGAACAGACTTTTTTTAAAATGCCCTAGGAGCTGCCCTAATTGAGCTAGAGAACTGGGAAAGGTGTCATTTTGCAGCATTTTTCGTGCTCTTTCCAGTGATAGACAAAAAACATAGCTTCTAATTAATAACCTTTTTCAAAATGGTAATTAATATTTTGATTTATTTTTTTTTTTACAAAAAGTACATAACTGAAAATTTTCAAAATATTTCCATAACTACTTCATACTGTTGTAAATCACATGGCAAAATATAAATGTGGTGTGATGATGGGTTCATTGTATAAAAAAAAATTATTCCGGACTCTTGTTTTTCACTAACAGCCCTAGTTTGACCAAACTGACCTTTAAGGTAGTACGTCAGTAGAGGACGGTATACGTAGGGCTTGATGTCTGTACAATAATTCAGAGACTGGAGCCATTGTTGAGATGATGTAGTCTGCATTGTTACCTCCTAAGGCTTTGTGTGCCTACAGCATTATTGTGTACTGTGGTTTTAGCGCAAATCAATTGTTACCTCTGTGTTGACCAGTCTGTATCTATTATATTTAATAGTTCATTTTCAAGTAAATCTATACATTGAAGGACAGTTTATAAGTGGTTTTTGTATAAATATGGAACCAAGTAAAAAGTGCAGTGCTCTAAGAGTGCAGTGTTGTAATCCATTGAAGAAGTCAAATCATTTTATTAGAAACAGAAAAAAACTGAGAAATGTCACAACATGGATGCCCAAATAATTTCCTCAAATATCAAGTGTTGCCAACATTTGTGATAAATGTAGGAAAGATGTAACCAAATCGAAAAATACACCAGAGCCCATCAGTGATGAAAGTGTTGAAGAAGAACCTTCTGGATCAGAGATAATCATCAGAGACCAAAACCCTGACTTCACTCCATCTTCAGTAGCTGTTAAAACATTTAACACAACACTTCAAGAACTAGGTGAGTCTCCAATTGACAAGAGAAAACTAACATCTAGGTATTACGCCAAATCAAAAGTGAAGAAAATCTCATGAATGACATGTAAACTTTTTGTTGCTCCTGAAACTACTTCATCAGGTACTGACACTGATGAATCCGTTCTTGAAAATCTTAAAAGAAACTTTAAAAATTCTATAAGTAGAGCAAAAAAACTAATGATTCTTACAAGATTATCTGAAAAGTGGAGTGTCAGTAAATTAATGAGTGAATTTAATGCTCCTAATTGCATTGTTCAGCAGTCCAAAAACATTTTTAAAGAGAGAGGATTTATGGAAGGTCCAAACCCAAAACCAGGGAAGTGTTTACCAACAGAAACTGTCAAAACTGTACATTCATTTTATGAAAATGATGAAGTTAGCAGGGCAATGCCAGGTATTAAAGACTGTGCGACAATTACAGAAACAAGTGGTAATAAAACAAAAATATCAAAAAGACTTATTTTGTGTAACCTTAAAGAAGCTTACAAACATTTTAAAGACAAGTTTCCTAACATAAAAATAGGTTTCTCTAAATTTGCTGAGTTGAGACCAAAACATTGTGTACTAGCTGACCAGAGTGGCACACACACTGTCTGCGTGTGCACAACTCACCAAAACATAAAATTAATGATAGAAAATGCCAAACTAAATACAGCAGCTTAAACAATTATAAGCAGTGCATTTCAGAAATGCTTTGCAACCCATCATCAGTTGATTGCAACATGGGAAGTTGTGAATACTGCCCAGGAGAAACTGTCATACGTAAAATTTTAAAAGACTCTTTTCATGAAAACCTAATTGAACAAGTTCAGTTCCGACATTGGATGTCAGTTGACCGATGTAATCTGGAAATTGTTCAGAAAACTTCTGAAGAATTCATAGATTTATTTTGTAGTAAGATGTTGACTTTGATTCGGCATGACTTCATTGCCAAGCAACAACGAACATTCCTTAACTCCACAAGAGAAAACCTTATGGAATCTGAATTTGTTGTCATATGTGCTTTTTCAGAAAATTATAGTATAGTTGTACAGGATGAAGCTCAGAGTTTCCACTGGACAAGACAACAGCTTACCGTTCATCCTTTTGTTATATATTACAAACAGGAAGACAAAATTGAGCATATGAGCTTTGTCATTGTTTCTGATTGACTGGAGCACAATACAACTGCGGTTTACACCTTTCAAAAGAAGCTAATTTCATATCTAACACATAAATTTCAAAAAAGATATACTATTATTCTGACGGTTCTGCCACTCAGTATAAAAATAAGAAAAACTTCCTGAACCTTTGCCTTCATGAGGAAGTCCTCAACATAAAAGCTGAGTGGCACTTTTCAGCCACAGCACATGGGAAAGGGCCTTGTGATGGAGTAGGGGGTTCAGTAAAGAGACTGACAGCTCATGCAAGTTTGCAAAGGCCATACCAAAATCAGATCCAAACCGCACGAGATGTATTTGAGTGGGCAGTAGATAATATCACAAATGTTGATTTTGCATATTCCACTCAAGAAGACTACACTGCGTCAGAAATATTCTTAAAAAGCTGACTTGAAGAGTCATTGACAATCAAAGGAACACAGCAATTTCACGCTTTCATTCCCAATACTACATCAAAATTAATAGTCAAATACTTCTCACGTGATATGCAGAGTTGGGAGAGGGAAGTAACATCACCAGACAAACTGAAGTTACAAGATGTATCAGGCGATGTCACCACTGTATATGGCAGTATATTTTAGGGGGAAAAAAAAAACAAAAAACAAAAAAAAAAAGAAAAACGAAGAACTTGATAAAGTGAAAATAACTTTTCTTCATCCATGTGGACCAACTAAGTCATTCTCTTATCCTGCACATGCAGATGTCCTGTGGGTGTCAGTTGTGGATGTTCTCACAAAAGTGAATCCATTTACTCTGACAGGGAGAACATACATTCTTAATGAAAGTGATGTAAACCAAACCCAGTCAGCTTTATTAAAATGTAATATGTGAAGTTCTAAGACAATTTATTGGGAAACTGCTTTCAACTCAAAACTTAATTTTTGTCTCAGGTTAGTGATAATGTATATTTTATAGAAAGTTGTTTCAAAATTATTGTTGGTACCTATTGTGTTAAATTTAGCTATGTACAGATACCTGTTACTCAAAACCAAGCATTACGTATTTAATTTGTTTAATAATTCATTTCAAACATCATGGACTAGAACTATTATGTAAATACTTGTACTTATTCATACTTTATTTCAGTTTGTAGTTAAATGCTCAATTTCTTGTTTTTGTTATATTGGTTAATATACTGTTAGTGAAGTTGTATGAAATTAAAATAAGCAATCAACTTAATTATAAAATATGCTGATCAGTTTTGGTTTAATAAGGTGATGTTTTGATATATTTTTTTTTTTATTTTTACTTACCCTTCACTATATTTTAAAGAAATTCCTGTTTGTTAAAGGTCAATTTGGTCAAACTAGGGCCGTAAGTGAAAAACAAGAGTCCGGAATAATTTTTTTTTAACAATGAACCCATCATCATCCCAGATTTATATTTTGCCATGTGATTTACAATAGTATGAAGTAGTTTTGGAAATATTTTAAAAATTTTCAATTATGTACTTTTTGTAAAAAAAATTAAATCAAAATATTAATTACCATTTTGAAAAAGGTTATTAATTAGAAGCTATGTTTTGTTGTATATCCCTGGAAAGAGCATGCAAAATGACACCTTTCCCAGTTCTCTAGCTCAATTAGGGCAGCTCCTAGGACAATTTAAAAAAAGTCCGTTCACACATTTTTGGCTGGTTTTTGAAAAGTTTACATAGCCATATTTAAGGAATGGTTTGAGATAAAAAATTGAAATTTGGTATTTTTCTTAGTCTCAGTGCCCACTATAAGTATACCAACTTTCAGCAACATCTAAGAGGGTGAGGTAAAATAGGTGTGTTGATTTGACACAGAGTGACTCAAAACCTATCTATTGATACAAAAATTAATTAGTTCTAAAAATCTGCTCTGGTTACTTTTATAACATTTTCTTTTGTATTACTAACTAAGGTCTCATACTGCTGCAACTGATTCAAAACCACAAAGTTAAGAGTTGCTGCAAAGGCTGAGTCCATAAATTCTCAGACTTGAAGGCGAAACAGACAGTTGGGCACAAGAGAATGGACTATTTCAATGGTAAGGGTGCACACCTATGTAAACATCATGTAAAGACAGTGGCAGGTGAGCAATTACGTACTGAGCCATCATCATCAATGTATGTATATCTAAGTGGGCTGGGAACAATTAATTATAACTTTGTGTGTATTTGTGAATCTTCTGTGTCAGCAAACCATACTATACACGTTATGGCAATAAACTGCCCATAAATAGCAAGACCATGTGTCCGTGTTTTCAGTTAAGATGCATACAATTTCATATTCAGATGCACCATCGGTGTTGAGATTTTAAATTTTCAGTTTACAATGATAAATGGATGGAGAAGCTTGACATGCTAAGGACTGAAACATTTCAAAGTGATATGCATTGATGCAAATATATGTCCTCTCTTAACATACCTCAGTGTTACACAATCATGTAATGCACAACAGCAATCTTCTTTGTGTGCATTATATTTTCCACAAGAGCAAGAAGCAGGGAAGTGAACACAATGGTGTCTCTCAGCTGCTGGCAGTACTTAATCATGTGACCTGAAAAGGAATGCAATAGCAAGAATTTTTAATTAACTTTACCCAAAAGAGATATTTTAATTAAGAAATAATGCAGTTGCTAACATATGGCGAGGTTTCACTGAAGGCAGTCTGCAACTAGAATCTCTTTTGTACATCGATCTTGTAGCTCATCCATTGCTTACACTCAAAATGAAAGAGAGACCCAAAAAACCTGTTCTGAATTTTCTACTTTAAGTGTCAGAAGGAAGACAATCCCAGTACCTGTAAATGGTGAAGTAAACTGTTTTTCACGAAGTACACAGTAAAAGGTAAACAACATGTATTTAGTAGGCTAATATTCACATACACTGTATGTTCTATGGTAAAACTCAATAAATCTACTACACTGCCCACAACATTCAATGAAAGTTAGTTTGAAATTATCATCTGTTGTTTACTGCAATCTGTATGATGCTAAAAATGTGTTAAGGAACAAAATATCCTTACAGCACTGATATTTCACTGCATCACATTGCCTACAACTTAAGTCCTCATCAACAGGTTTCTCCTTCATACACTTACTGCTCTTTGGATAGTGTAGATCTAACTTATGTAATTCTTACATACTGTGTGAATACGTTTTTAACTCATCTTTTTGTGTTGCTCCTCTTCTTTCCGCGAATGCTGATAAAAATGCCGCCTTATGCAGGACGCTGTTTGACTTTTCCCAAATTGCTTCTCTTTCTGTGCGTTCATCGGTGACATATTTGTCTTTTCCAGTCTGAAAATTATTATGTTACGGTTACGGTCAAATTTCACCTGAAGGAGTGATCATTAGGCATGAAATTTGCGTTGGTTTATCGATGCAGGCAATTACACAATGGCACTTACCAGATACACTACACATTGAATGGTTTTGTTGTGACGAATATTAGGCATAGAATACAGGTTTCGATAATAGATATTTCAACAGTTCTGTACATGCTTTACATTATGCTAATGAGGTGCACTTTTGTTGGTAAATTTGCAATACCACACATTTTCTTACAACCTGCCATCTGAAACACAAAACCAACGGCTTCTTTTTCTCTTCCATTAAAGATCGAAACTCGCGATATTTATATTGTTACTTACTATTTTTGCTTCTTCCAGTCCATTTCCGTTATTTACGATGTGATATGGGACTTATTTTCTTAATAAGAGATGCTCTGACTGCTTGACACACGTTTATCTACATACCGAACACATCAAATGTTTTTGTTATGCTCTAGAATGTTAGTGCGACTGTTTGCTATTCATTTGTTTCATTGTGCATTGATTTGTTCACTGGCGCGCGAATTTCGAAATATTTATTTATATCCCGAAACTTCTACTCTGTATGCTATTGCTATTTATAAGAACTGGTGAATTATTTTCTGTTTTTGTTGGGTGGTGACACTCTGCTATTAGATGGCCTGCAAATGTTGAGTGTGAGCTGTTACCTTTTAATGCTCTCAGATGTTCTGTGTATCTGGTACAATGGGTCAGTGTATATCAGCAAAATTTAGGACGCTGCCTATCATAATATGCAAATTTCATTGTGTGAAATTCCAGTTTGCGGGGTACTTTTAGCACCGGCAGTTAAGGGCTAAGCACATGATCTTGGAACTATATAACAACAAGCAAAGATCCCATATCAATACATTTTCTGTACTGTTTATTTCTGTATTCAATGAACTGATAAAATACCTGGTATTGCCTAAAAGAATCATTAGTAGTATACATCTGTTATTTTATATCCCCGCACATTTGTATGCCAACGAAAATGTCACAGCTACTGAAGTAAACTTTTCAAATGGCGACTTTTAAGTAGCCATAAGAAAAGTTCCAGCTCCATCCCTGTCAAAAATCTGAGAAAAGACACCTTTTAAATCATTTTCTTGAAAGAAAACCGCCTGACTATATTTTTCCTTTTGATGAGAGCTGAGGAGGAACAGGGTGGTGGCTTGCTCCTGGGTAAGGGTGCCCTTAGAGATAAATATTTGTACTAGCATATTCTTTTGCCAAATTTATAACAGTATCGTTACAGATCTACAATATTGTTTTGTAATGGAAATAAGTGCAGTTTTGTACGTCCTGTTGATGGCCACTTCTGAGGGAACCATATCTGCACCTGGTTTGTTATCATATCTAAATAAATACTGTTTCGTGCATAACTGATTCATGCGGCTGAATTGTACTGATGCTCATTTTTTAGTCCCTACTGGCCATCACATGCATACGAGGATTATCAGATGAGAATCATTAACTGCAAGTACAGAGTTCTGTTTCGCCAACGCTATATAGTTAAACTGCATTAATTTTTGAGATGTATACACAGTGTGATTGATTTGTACTTACACATTCTTGCAGCTACATATGCTTTAGCACAGATGAGGAGTACCTCGGATGCCATATATACAAACCTTGCATGCTTCCCCTCGTATTACTTCCTCTGTCCATTTTCTTGTGGTGTCCACGGTGTCAGCCGAAGAGGATACCAACTACTCGTATATAATTATGTAATGCTAAATCCCTAGCATAAAAATTACGAACGAATTCCCGTAACATTTAAGTGCAGGGTAGCAGCTGACGTCTGCATCCCAAACTAACATGCCCTGACGTTGGGCCTAACATTATCCAATTAGCAATTAATTTCTACATTAGAGGACGTGCTTACACATCCTCAACGTGATCCAATTAGCAATTAATTGCAACATAAGAGGACGTACTTGCACATCCTCTTCCAAAAATTGACCGAGTCTTAACTCACCCCAAACAAAACGTTCAGGTTAGAGCGAAGCACTGTAGTTGGAAACAGCACTGTTCAATGAGAACGTTATACTTAAAGATGTTATTGGCAGTATACATTGTGAGAACAGCCACATCTTTCCTAATTTCTTTAAGAAATCATCCCTTTTTAACCTGCAACAAGTTCTATGTCACACAAAAGTCCATCTTTGTTTCAATTGTGTAACAATTTGTCATACCTGTGAGTTTCATTGTCAAGTATATATGGAAGTAAAGTTTGGTAACTCATATGGACATCTGGCGGCATTTACGTTAACCTCTAATGATTAACCTATTCTTTCACGTTGCCGGCAGATGGCAGCGCGTACACTCCTTGTAGGAGATTGGCGGCCTTCAATGTTTTCCATAGAGAGCTGTGGTCGGTAACTACGTTAACACTGACTGTGATGCGACGCGAGGCCTAATGGCCAAAGCGATTAGATCTCCGACCACAAGAAACACACGGCACTAATATTTCCAGACATACAAATGAATCCATCAGCCAAAATACGCAAATTCAAAATAACTCACCAGAAAGCCAGCACAAATCCTTTCATTACCAACATGAAACATTCAATTCATGTCAAACTACTTACTAAGAAAGATACAGCACAACAGAGAGCCACCAAATACTACAACACACAATCTACAAACACAAAGACTTAAAAACATCAAGGCTCACCATGACATTATGGGTCAAAGCAGATGGGTGTAGCGCCAGGACCTGACCTTGTGTGCATAGCCTCAGGTAGGAAATAGTGATGAGGCAATGACTGCCAATTGGCAAGAAAACAGGACTAAATTATCAAGAATGAAACTTTATTACTGTTGGAACATTTGTTCGGGGTTTGCATGTTTTTGTTTCAACCCAAGAACGCCAGTACTGCTGCTTTGCACTTAGCAGATCTTTCTCACTATACCGGCCCACAAACAGGACTGACAGCATACTTTTATTCCATGTGTCCTACAGCATTTTACAGCATATTACACCTTCAATAAGCCATTTATTCAGTTGTAGATGTTTCTACTTAGTGAGATAATTTAATTATTCTATCTTATCTATATTTTATCTGTATCTCATATATGTATTCTGCTATGTGTAGTATGCACCACCGTCATCTCTCATCACACACCACCTTTTTTTATATTTTGACTATATATCCTATATGTATTCTGCATTTGAGTTATGTGCCACTACTGTCATCTCTTGACATATACCATCTTAACATAATTTTTCAAATTGACTTGTCCTATTTCATGATGTGCTTTGCTGTACAAATTGTATGATCTACAGGACCAATAATAAATCAAATCAAATTTTAACTAAAACAAAATATGTAACATTAACTAATGAAGTGTATACGAATTACAACACTTGTTCATATAAGGAAATGAAATGTAAAATAAACTTTACTGAGTTATTCCCAAGGTGTAGCTGAACAAAATAAACTTGTTTTTTGCGGTCCTAAATTACAAACTGAGAAGATATACTAGTGAGATTAAGTAGCTAAGTGAAGGAACTGTGATTATACGAAGTAATTCTTTGTGTGTGTTTCCATTCATGTTGTTGTGGTCTTCAGTCCTGAGACTGGTTTGATGCAGCTCTCCATGCTACTCTATCCTGTGCAAGCTGCTTCATCTCCCAGTACCTACTGCAACATACATTCTTCTGAATCTGCTTAGTGTATTCGTCTCTCGGTCTCCCTCTACGATTTTTACCCTCCACACTGCCCTCCAATACTAAATTGGTGATCCCTCGATGCCTCAGAACATGTCCTACCAACCGATCCCTTCTTCTAGTCGAGTTGTGCCTACCAACCGATCCCTTCTTCTAGTCGAGTTGTGCCACAAACTCCTCTTCTCCCCAATCCTATTCAATACCTCCTCATTAGTTATGTGATCTACCCATCTAATCTTCAGCAGTCTTCTGTAGCACCGCATTTCGAAAGCTTCTATTCTCTTCTTGTCAAAACTATTTATTGTCCGTGTTTCACTTCCATACATGTCTACACTCCACAGAAATACTTTCAGTAAAGGCTTCTTAATACTTAATTCTATACTCGATGTTAACAAATTTCTCTTCTTCAGAATCCTCTCTAGTTTGACCATCATCAGTTATTTTGCTCCCCAAATAGCACAACTCATCTACTACTTTAAGGGTCTCATTTCCTAATCTAATTCCCTCAGCATCACCCCACTTAATTCGACTACATTCCATTATCCTCGTTTTGCTTTTGTTGATGTTCATCTTATATCCTCCTTTCAAGACACTGTCCATTCCGTTCAACTGCTCTTCCATGTCCTTTGCTGTCTCTGACAGAATTACAATGTCATCGGCAAACCTCAAAGTTTTTATTTCTTCTCCATGGTTTTTAATACCTACTCCGAACTTTTCTTTTGTTTCCTTTACTGCTTGTTCAATATACTGATTGAATAACATCAGGGAGAGGCTACAACCCTGTCTCACTTCCCCAACCACTGCTTCCCTTTCATGTCCCTCAACACTTATAACTGCCATCTGGTTTCTGTACAAATTGTAAATAGCATTTCCCTCCCTCTATTTTACCCCTGCCACCTTCAGAATTTGAAAGAGAGTATTCCTGTCAACATCGTCAAAAGCTTTCTCTAAGTCTACAAATAGTAGAAACGTAGGTTTGCCTTTCCTTAATCTATTTTCTAGGATAAGTTTTAGGGTCGTATTGCCTCACGTGTTCCAACATTTCTATGGAATCCAAACTGATCTTCCCCGAGGTTGGCATCTACCAGTTTTTCTATTTGTCTGTAAAGAATTCACGTTAGTATTTTGCAGCTGTGACTTATTAAACTGATAGTTCGGTAATTTTCACATCTGTCAACACCTGCTTTCGTTGGGATTGGAATTGTTATATTCTTCTTGAAGTCTGAGGGTATTTCGCCTGTCTCATACATTTTGCTCACTAGATGGTAAAGTTTTGTCAGGGCTGGCTCTCCCAAGGCTATCAGTAGTGCTAATGGAATGTTGTCTACTCCCTGGGCCTTGTTTCGACTTTGGTCTTTCAGTGCTCTGTCGAACTCTGCACCCAGTATCGTATCTCACATTTCATCTTCATCTACATCCACTTCCATTTCCATAATAATGTCCTCAAGTACATTGCCCTTGTATAGACCCTCTATATACTCCTTCCACCTTTCTACTTTCCCTTCTTTGCTTAGAACTGGGTTTCAATCTGAGCTCTTGATATTTATACAAGTGGTCCCCTTTTCTCCAAAAGTCTCTTTAATTTTCCTGTAGGCAGTATCTATCTTACCCCTAGTGAGATAAGCCTTTACATCCTTACGTTTGTCCTCTAGCCATCCCTGCTTAGCCATTTTGCACTTCCTGTCGATCTCATTTTGGAGACGTTTGTATTCCCTTTTGCCTGCTTCATTTACTGCACTTTTATATTTTCTCCTTTCATCAATTAAATTCAATATTTTTTCTGTTACCCAAGGATTTCTACTAGCCCTTGTATTTTTACCTACTTGATCCTCTGCTGCCTTCACTATTTCATCCCTCAAAGCTACGCTTTCTTCTACTGTATTTCTTTCCCCCATTCCTGTCAATCGTTCCCTAATATTCTCCCTGAAACTCTCTACAGCCTCTGGTTCTGTCAGTTTATCCAGGTCCTATCTCCTTAAATTCCCAAATTTTTGTAGTTCCTTCAGTTCATAACGGATAGATGGTGGTCAGACTTCGCATCTGCCCCTGGAAATGTCTTACAATTTAAAACATGGTTCGTAAATCTCTGTCTTACCATTATAAACCTGGTTCCTAAATCTGCATCTTACCATTATACACTCCTGGAAATTGAAATAAGAACACCGTGAATTCATTGTCCCAGGAAGGGGAAACTTTATTGACACATTCCTGGGGTCAGATACATCACATGATCACACTGACAGAACCACAGGCACATAGACACAGGCAACAGAGCATGCACAATGTCGGCACTAGTACAGTGTATATCCACCTATCGCAGCAATGCAGGCTGCTATTCTCCCATGGAGACAATCGTAGAGATGCTGGATGTAGTCCTGTGGAACGGCTTGCCATGCCATTTCCACCTGGCGCCTCAGTTGGACCAGCGTTCGTGCTGGACGTGCAGACCGCGTGAGACGACGCTTCATCCAGTCCCAAACATGCTCAATGGGGGACAGATCCGGAGATCTTGCTGGCCAGGGTAGTTGACTTACACCTTCTAGAGCACGTTGGGTGGCACGGGATACATGCGGACGTGCATTGTCCTGTTGGAACAGCAAGTTCCCTTGCCGGTCTAGGAATGGTAGAACGATGGGTTCGATGACGGTTTGGATGTACCGTGCACTATTCAGTGTCCCCTCGAGGATCACCAGTGGTGTACGGCCAGTGTAGGAGATCGCTCCCCACACCACGATGCCGGGTGTTGGCCCTGTGTGCCTCGGTCGTATGCAGTCCTGATTGTGGCGCTCACCTGCACGGCGCCAAATACGCATACGACCATCATTGGCACCAAGGCAGAAGCGACTCTCATCGCTGAAGACGACACGTCTCCATTCGTCCCTCCATTCACGCCTGTCGCGACACCGCTGGAGGCGGGCTGCACGATGTTGGGGCGTGAGCAGAAGACGGCCTAACGGTGTGCGGGACCGTAGCCCAGCTTCATGGAGACGGTTGCGAATGGTCCTCGCCGATACCCCAGGAGCAACAGTGTCCCTAATTTGCTGGGAAGTGGCGGTGCGGTCCCCTACGGCACTGCGTAGGATCCTACGGTCTTGGCGTGCATCCGTGCGTCGCTGCGGTCCGGTCCCAGGTCGACGGGCACGTGCACCTTCCGCCGACCACTGGCGACAACATCGATGTACTGTGGAGACCTCACGCCCCACGTGTTGAGCAATTCGGCGGTACGTCCACCCGGCCTCCCGCATGCCCACTATACGCCCTCGCTCAAAGTCTGTCAACTGCACATACGGTTCACGTCCACGCTGTCGCGGCATGCTACCAGTGTTAAAGACTGCGATGGAGCTCCGTATGCCACGGCAAACTGGCTGACACTGACGGCGGCGGTGCACAAATGCTGCGCAGCTAGCGCCATTCGACGGCCAACACCGCGGTTCCTGGTGTGTCCGCTGTGCCGTGCGTGTGATCATTGCTTGTACAGCCCTCTCGCAATGTCCGGAGCAAGTATGGTGGGTCTGACACACCGGTGTCAATGTGTTCTTTTTTCCATTTCCATCTGATACCTTCTAATATCTCCAGGCTTCTTCCATATATGCAACCTCCTTTCATGATTGTTGTACCAAGTGTCAGCTATGATTAAGTTATGCTCTGTGCAAAATTCTACCAGGCAGCTTCCTCTTTCATTTCTTACCCTCAATCCATATTGACCTACTACGTTTCCTTCTCTCCCTTTTCCTACTATCGAATTCCAGTCACCCATGACTATTACATTTTCGTCTCCCTTCACTATATGAATAATTTCTTTTATCTCATCATGCATTTCATCAATTTCTTCATCATCTGCAGAGCTAGTTGGCATATAAACTTGTACTATTGTAGTAGGTGGGGGCTTCGTGTCTATCTTGCCCACAATAATGCGTTCACTATGCTGTTTGTAGTAGCTTACCTGCACTCTTATTTTTTTATTCATTATTAAACCTACTCCTGTATTACCCCTATTTGATTTTGTATTTATAACCCTGTATTCACCTGACCAAAAGTCTTGTTCCTCCTGCCACTGAACTTCAGTATCTATCTTTAACCTATCCATTTCCCTTTTTAAATTTTCTAACCTACCTACCCGATTAAGGGATCTGACATTCCACACTCTGATCTGTAGAATGCCAGTTTTCTTTCTCGTTATAATGATGTCTTCTTGAGTAATCTCCGCCTGGAGATCAGAATGGGGGACTATTTTACCTGCAGAATGTTTTATCCAAGAGTACGCCATCATCATTTAACCATATATGCCCTCGGGAAAAATTATGGCTGTAGCTTCCCTTGCTTTCAGCCGTTCGCAGTACCAGCACAGCAAGGCCGTTTTGGTTATTGTTACAAGGCCAGATCATTTAATCATGCAGACTGTTGCCCCTGCAACTACTGAAGAGGCTGCTGCTCCTCTTCAGGAACCACATGTTTGTCTGGCCTCTCAACAGATACCCCTCCGTTGTGGTTTCACCTACGGTACGGCTATCTGTATCGCTGAGGTGTGCAAGCTTCCCCACCAACGGCAAGGTCCTTGGTTCATGGGGGGGGGGGGGGGGGGGGGGGAGGACATTCATAATGTGTAAAATATTGTACCAAGAACCACCGGAACAGTCAATCAATCCAATCTTTATTCAGTTTGTACACACAATGGGCAATCAGTTACCCTAGGGGGAAAACCTCTTGTTGCGAGATCTGTCTGACAAGTGTTATATTGATACTTTCATCTGAGGATACCAGAAATTGCGCTCTGTAGTGAGGCACAAATGAGCAAACGAAGTAATGTAGACTGAGTTTTCCCAGGAGCCACCTCCTGCTCAACAATAATTAATTATAATATTATTGACAATGTTAACTGAAATACTCTCTTTCAAATACTAAAGGTGGCAGGGGTAAAATACAGGGAGGGAAAGGCTATTTACAATTTGTACAGAAACCAGATGGCAGTTATAAGAGTTGAGGGACATGAAAGGGAAGCAGTGGTTGGGGAAGGGAGTGAGACAAGGTTGTAGCCTCTCCCTGACGTTATTCAATCTGTATATTGAGCAAGCAGTAAATGAAACAAAAGAAAAATTCAGAGTAGGTATTAAAATCCATGGAGAAGAAATAAAAACTTTGAGATTCACCAATGACATTGTAAGTCTGTCAGAGACAGCAAAGGACTTGGAAGATCAGTTGAATGGAATGGACAGTGTCTTGAAAGGAGGATATAAGATGAACATCAACAAAAGCAAAACGAGGATAATGGAGTGTAATTGAATTAAGTCGGGTAATGCTAAGGGAATTAGATTAGGAAATGAGACACTTAAAGCGGTAAAGGAGTTTTGCTATTTGGGGAGCAAAATAACTGACGATGGTCAAAGTAGAGAGGATGCTAAATGTAGACTGGCAATGGCAAGGAAAGCATTTCTGAAGAAGAGAAATTTGTTAACATCGAGTATAGATTTAAGTGTCAGGAAGTCGTTTCTGAAAGTATTTGTATGGAGTGTAGCCATGTATGGAAGTGAAACATGGACGATAAATAGTTTGGACAAGAAGAGAATAGAAGCTTTCAAAATGTGGTGCTACAGAAGACTGCTGAAGATTAGATGGGTAGATCACAGAACTAATGAGGAGGTATTGAATAGAATTGGGGAGAAGAGAAGTATGTGGCACAATTTGACTAGAAGAGGGTATCGGTTGGTAGGACATGTTCTGAGGCATCTAGGGAGCACCAATTTAGTATTGGAGGGCAGCGTGGAGGGTAAAAATCGTAGAGGGAGACCAAGAGATGAATACACTAAGCAGATTCAGAAGGATGCAGGTTACGGTAGGTACTGGGAGATGAAGAAGCTTGCACGGGATAGAGTAGCATGGAGAGCTGCATCAAACCAGTAAAGATTTATTGTTACATTTTGGTCCTTGAAATTATGTTGTTACATTAAAGACCTGACAAAACATCAGTTGTATTCTTTTTTTTTCAACATTATTTTCCCTGTATTGTTACATGTATATCTATTGACTATGTATGAGTTTTACTGCTTTTCTATAATTATGTCCAAACAGTTACATATTGTTAGACCTTTGTCCAATGCAATCATAAGCAGTTATTGAATGTCACGGATGCTGTAGCTGTTGGAATAAATGTACGCACTTGTGCCTATCGCCAATCGGTTTTATGTAAATAAAAGTTGTACAAATCCTTTACTAACATGAAATTCATACATAAACGTTCAACAACAACTAATTGGTTAAATAAAAATAAAATAATGATCCTGCTAGGGGTCGAACCCAGGACCTTGCATTTATCATGTCTAGCCTTCTACTCCCAGAACATGCCGCCTGATAAGGCAACAGCCTTTAATACGTAGTCTTATACCATATGCTTACAACATGAAACATACACTTGGCAACACCACCCCTCGCAGGCCGTTTCAATCTGAGCGCGAAACAACCTGATTGGCTAGCTTCTAAGCTACATATCTTGGAAACGGTGCAACGTATCGCATTTTTTCTTAACATTTATGTCTCAGTACAATCTGCCCTACAACATCATGACAAGCATTTCAGACATTTTCTGACCACCCTGTATATATACACTGGTATATATATACTGATATAAAATATTTGTATTTATTATCCAAGTTTTTGAAACAAATTAAAGATAAGAAACAACACAACTGGCCATTAAAATTGCTACACCATGAACATGATGTGCTACAGACGTAAAATTTAACCGATATGAAGAAGGTGCTGTGATATGCAAATGATTATCTTTTCAGAGCATTCACACAAGGTTGGTGCCAGTGGCGACACCTACAACGTACTGACATGAGGAAAGTTTCCAACCTATTTCTCATACACAAATAGCAGTTGACCGGCGTTGCCTGGTGGAACGTTTTTGTGATGCCTCATGTAAGGAGGAGAAATGCGTACCAATGACTGTTAACAGAATATGGAATTGGTGGGTTCAGGAGGGTAATACGGAACGCCATGTTGGATCCCAATGGCCTTATATCACTAGCAGTCAAGATGACAGGCATCTTATCCGCATGGCTGTAACGGATCGTGCAGCCACGTCTTGATCCCTGAGACAACAGATGGGGACGTTGGCATGACAACAACCATCTGCACGAACAGTTCGACGATGTTTGCAGCAGCACGGACTATCAGCTCGAAGACCGTGGCTGCGGTTACCCATGACGCTGCATCACAGACAGGAGCACCTGTGATGGTGTACTCGACGACGAACCTGGGTGCACAAATGGCAAAACGTCATTTTTTCAGATGAATCCAGGTTCTGTTTACAGCATCGTTATGGTCGCATCCGTGTTTGTCGACATAGCGGTAAACGTACATTGGAAGCGTGTATTTGTCATCACAATACTGGCGTATCACCCAGCGTGATGGTATGTGGAGCCATTGGTTACACGTCTCGGTCACTTCTTGTTTGCACTGATGTCACTTTGAACAGTGGACATTACATTTCAGATGTGTTGTGACCCGTGGCTCTACCCTTCATTCGACCCTGCAAAACCCTACATTTCAGCAGGATAATGCATGACTGCATGTTGCAGGTCCTGTACGGGCCACCGCTTGTTGCAGGTCCTGTACGGGCCTTTCTGGATACAGAAAATGTTCGACTGCTGCCCTGGCCAGCACATTCTCCAGATCTCTCACCAACTGAAAACGTCTGGTCAATGGTCGCCGAGCAACTGTCTGGTCTCAATACGCCAGTCACTACTCTTGATGAACTGTGGTATGGTGTTAAAGCTGCATGGGCAGCTGTACCTGTACACACTATCCAAGCTCTGTTCGACTCAATGCCCAGGCGTATCGAGGCCGTTATTACGGCCAGAGGTGGTTGTTCTGGGTACTGATTTGTCAGGATCTACGCTCCCAAATTGTGTGAAAATGTAAACACATGTCAGTTCTCGTATAATATATTTGTCCAATGAATACCTATTTATCATCTGCATTTCTTCTTGGTGTAGCAATTTTAATGGCCAGTGGTGTATATTGTTCACAAACTGCCATAAATGAAATGGCGGGCTTATAACTTTTACCGAATACCTTCTTTACAATAATTCTTTCCTGCACATCCATAACACCTCTGCTCATTTTATACCACACAGAACATCTGCATTTATGAATTCTGCACTAAGCGACATTACTGCTTATTTACAGCAAGAAAAGCTACTGTTCATGGAACACTACTGGGGATCAAATCCAAACACAGGATGACAGTCTGCCTTTTCCTTTCCTCAAAACATTGTGAGCTCATGCTTCACCACAGATGACCTCAATCCCGATGGAACATTGAATCCTAATCTTTGTTCCAGTCCAAAAATCCGTAGCAGTGTAGGTAGCTTATATTAACATGTTTGATGAAATAAACAATCACTTATTGGTTATTGTAGGGTATATTAGCACATTACACCATGTTCTAAACACACACTGTTCCAAAATTACTAAAAATGAACAGAAATGATTTTTATTTCTCAAGAACGTGCTGACACTGCATTAAACACTTTTTTCTTTTCCTTTTCTTAAGCAGATGCTGCTAACTTATGGGAACATGCAGAAAGGTAAACAAGTAATGAAACTGAAAGCATTTAGTGGGCAGTATACACTCCAATTGGAGACCTTGGGTTTAATTTATACCCAGAGCTGGGGAAAAGTAATAATAATAATAATAATAATAATAATAATAATAATAATAATGGTTCAGGACAGAACTAATGAAGCCTCAGACAAGCGCGGTCATAGTCGGGGATGACGCTTGAACACTATGCCCGTCCACTATGGTAACGACACTGCTAGCCGCACAGAAAGTGATTTAAATCCAAATACAGGTGTTTTGCAGGATATGCTTCCTGCAACCACTCTAGAAGGAAAACAAAGACAGAGGATGAGATGGTCAGATGAAGTTAACCGACACCTCATGTTCTGTTATTACCAAGCAACAAACTTAGGAACCAACACAACTGGATACAGAACACAAGTATACACAACATTTACTACCAGATACCTAGAATTAAAATTTTTAACAGAGCAACGACTAGCTGATCAGATCTGTGTAATAATAAAAAATAACAGGATACCCCAGTCAGAATTAGAAAACATCAAACAACAAGTACAACAAATACTGGAACAAAATAATGTGCAATCAGAAGAAGAAGAAGAAGAAGAAGAAGAAGAAAATACAGTAATGGACTCAAACATCCCAGAGCAAACAAACAAAGAACAACATGCATCAATTAAACAATCAGAGGAAAACGGAATCTTAAGACAGCCACCAGAACAAGCACAAATAGAACACAAAGTGACACACATGTTAGATATAGAAGAAAAATTTCAGCTGACATATATAGAATACAAAGACACAATTACAGACATTAGACCATTCTTGCATAGACCGCCAAATAAACCACAAGTCGAAACAACAATAACAACTATCAACACAGTCATACACAACAAAATAAATGAAAATACAACTATGGAAGAGTTACAACTACTGGTTTATACAGGAGCACTCACTACACTAAGTATACACACTAGGCCGATATCAGAACCAACCAACACACAGAAGAAACCCACAAAACCAGCATAGCAACACAGGCTACAGATCAGAATAGAAAAACTGAGAAGACATCGGACAGCTAACACAATTTATAAGAAATGAAATATCAGACAAAAAACGAAAAAGGTTACGTAAAACCTCACAACAAGAAGCGATAGAGCAATTAGATGAAAAGAAGCAGAAATTACAAGCATTGGCCAAACGACTTAGAAAATACAAAAAAAGTATAAATAGAAGGAAACAAAAGCAAACATTCAACACAAACCAAAAGAAATTTTACCAGACAATTGATAACACACACATTAAAATAGACAATCCACCAAACATAACAGACATGGAACACTTCTGGAGCAACATATGGTCAAACCCGGTACAGCATAACAGGCATGCACGGTGGATACAAGCAGAAACAGACACATACAAGATGATACCACAAATGACTGAAGTGATAATTTTGCAACATGAAGTCACCCAAGCAATTAATTCTAAACACAATTGGAAAGCCCCTGGAAAAGATTAAATAGAAAATTTCTGGCTAAAGAAGTTCACCTCAACACATTCACATCTAACTAAATTATTTAACAATATGAATATAATAGAGGGAAACATTCTACGTGGGAAAGATATATCTAAAAACAAAGATGATGAGACTTACCAAACAAAAGCGCTGGCAGGTCGATAGACACACAAACAAACACAAACATACACACAAAATTCAAGCTTTCGCAACAAACGGTTGCTTCGTCAGGAAAGAGGGAAGGAGAGGGAAAGACGAAAGGATGTGGGTTTTAAGGGAGAGGGTAAGGAGTCATTCAAATCCCGGGAGTGGAAAGACTTACCTTAGGGGGGAAAAAAGGACAGGTATACACTCGCACACACACACATATCCATCCGCACATACACAGACACAAGCAGACATGTCACCAATAAAAAGAAGAAATTTACACAACTAATCGAAATATTCATACCCAATACAACAAATATACAGAAGAAAAAATTGAAAAATACATCCAAGTGGCTGAGGAAGTCAAGGACATGTGGCATCAGGATAAAGTTGACATTATACCAATTGTACTATCAACTACAGAAGTCATACCACACAATATCCACCAGTACATCAACGCAATACAGCTACATCCAAACGTATATATACAACTACAGAAATCTGTAATTATTGATACATGTTCAATTACCCGAAAGTTCCTAAATGCAATGTAACATATACCGTACAGTTAAAAGGAAGTCACGCTTGATCAAGGTCCGCGTCACTTTCCATTTTTAACCACATATAACGTCTGAGAAAAGAAAGAAATAACAACAACAACAACAATAATAATAAAACAAAAAGTTTCCATTACGGCCAATGTGTGCAAATTATCTTAAAAATGAAATAAATCTCGAACTTGTGAAATTTCAAATGTGTGCATTAATTGTCTCTATAGAGAGGTAAGTGACTACTTGAAAGATGAAAAATTTGTGGCGAATGAGAGTCACACTGAAAGATACAAGTTGTATGGCATAAAGTGTGCAGTTGAGCTCATTACACATATGAAGAGCATTCCTCTTGTTAAGATGTAGCTGCTACTAGAGCAACATTTTTAAGACACAGCCTGTCAGACCAACAACTCATGACACATCATAGTACTCCCACTCACTGAAACTGACCATTTGAGAGCAAAATTATTTCAGTAGCTTGTGTACGAGAAGATTTCCAGTTTGTTCTTTCCAGATAATGACACATGAAGTGAAGTAGGCCAAAATACATAGTTTTTTTTTTTTTTTTTTTTTACTTTAAAAGCACTGTAGATAGGTTTTAGAATCATATCTGTTTTGCACCCCTATATTACATGGAAAAAATTTATCTGTGACTAGTGACACTGGAATGTTAGGTGCTTGCGGTACCCGCAATTTCAAATGAAATTTATCTCATAACATACAAGGCAAATCGTGTCATCTGTTGCAAAAACTGACAAGCTCGATGTGAAAGATGGTTAATTAAGGAAGTGGAATTACTGTAAATTATTTTAAAACTATTACTTCTTTAATTATAACAACGTAATGTGGATGTATTTATTGAAAAGTTTACACAAGTTTACAATTGTAACTTAAAACATTCATAAATTCTTTCTTGGGATATTACCATAGATCTCTTGACTTTGTTTATCTGTATTAACAGCTTTGAGTTGATTCTCTCCACAGATTCCTATATTGTGTTGTTACTTACGAGGACCCCATATGGTGCTATCAGGGGAGAACAGATAATGGAAAGTTGAGGAGGGCTAGAGAGAGAACAAATGACAAGCTCAGGGGTCACACACAAGGTAGAGAGGCTCCTCTGAATTGGTCCCCTTAGTGCTGTCTCCTGTCCACCTGCCACCATTTTAAGTTCTTATATTCCTCTTGTGAGGTAAACAAATCCAAAGGCTGAACTTAAATGGGGCTGGTTGCATTGCTACTTTATTTTCATATCTGTGGAACCTAGTGGGTAAGTCACAATACATCACAAATACTCTCTTCTTATTTATTGATGACACATTCTTATAACAGCTTTAATAATAAATCTACTGGGTTGATGAATAAGTTCATAGGATTTCTCTGTGAGTTTAATAACCACAACATATACACACAACAGAGACTTTACCCACCAATAATATATTCTCTTCCACTATTGACAAAAGTCTGCCAACACGGGTAACTTTTCAGTTCCACGACTGTAGAAATCACACAGTTTTGAGGTAAAGTACTCGTTTAACCACGTTCAGACCACATTTTCATCTGGAAAGGAAGTTTATTGTACGCTGTTCAATAGAGAGTGAGAAACATGAAAATCTGAGAACACAAGATCAGGTGAATATGGTTGGCATGGATCGACTTCCCAACCCAACACCTGTATAGTGTTTTTGCCAGTCTAGCAAAATGCGGGTGGCATTATTGTGGAACAGCGTCACTTCATGCAGTCTCCCTGGTCAATGTTCTTGGATTGCATCTGCAAGACATCTCAGTTGTTGACAATAAATGTCAGAGGTGATGGTTATACCTTGGACAACCAATTCATAGCACGTCACACCATTACTGTTCCCCCAGATGCATAACATATTTTTTTGTGGGTGGGCACAGTTCTTTGTACTGGGAGTTGCTGCCTTGTTTGGGCTCAACAACTGCTTTCTTTTCATTATGTTAGCAGGAAGACACCATTTCTTGTCACCAGTAATGATGCAGGATAGGAACGGTTGGTGTTGTTCATGAGCCAATTGATGACAAGCGAGCAGAGATGCACATGTGGCCACCCGCTGATTTTTGTGATTTTGGCTTAGAGAATGCCGTGACCACACACACAACTGGAGAACCTTCCCCATCACATTCAAATGTTGCATGATGGTGGAGTGATCACAGTTTATCACCGAGTACACCGACATGGATCACTGTTGATCAATGCCTTTAACTGTCTCCTTCACACCTCGAAAACTTCCTAAACATGAACATTCACTAACATCAAAATTATCCTTCTTAAAATGAGAAAACCATTTTCTTGCCATGATATGTCCAGTGGCAGGGTGCATAGGTTTCCATTGCTGTCACCCCTCTACTGAACTCAAATAGAATAATATGTCAGAGACATTCTGATTTGTCCATTTGGCACTCCATTTTCTAATGTCCATAGCTCCACTGACTATCTCAAAATGACAATATGTAAACTCGGTAAGAACAGTGAAGTACAAATAAAAAATATGACAATCGATAAATAAACCCATGATAACCGAAATAACAACAGGCAAAACGAGAACACTATGAACATATGCACCAACCTAACATTAAGCTTACTGATCATTTGCAAAATGATAATTACATAAATTAATTTATTTGTATCAATAGAGCATAAGTGTTACAAATTCACATAAAAAGTCCATTTGTGATTAAATAAATGTGAAACTTACATCTCAAATATGTGTTGACATACACAGCAATATCACATTTGAAAGACAATATGACTAGCCAGTTTTCACAACTGACGATTCATGAAAATAAGGAGCAGTACATATACAAGAGTTTACACAGATACAAATATGGTAAGACATTGTTAAAATACACTATGGCTATTCAGAGTGCACAACAAATTATGGCTATGTCTAAATGAGATGTGCATATAAAACAGTGTTTTGAGCTGCAAGGTTTCCATATGAAAAACCTTATCTGAAGTGCTAATACTCTTTTACCCCCAAGACTGAATGACTTACATCCTTGTGTATAAAGGCAGCACCTCATTGGACGTGACATCACAACATGTGTCTTCAAAAGCTCATAAACACCGTGTTGCATGCTACTGTGTCATAATTTAGTTCGTTGGTGATTAGAATAATCACTTATTATATTGGCATAAATGCCATTTAGCTGCTGTGTGCTGAGCTTTAGAGACAACTACAATAGGGGCCCACAAGTATCTGTGATTAAATATCCAGAGGATGAAAAAATGAGGAAGACATAGTTATCATGAATTCACAGGAAGAGCCTTATTCCTTCTGCAAGTTCAAGTGTGGGTTTTTGTTTTTCTTAAGTTGTTAAGAAAGTTTAATTTTAACGACTTGGTGAGCCCTACAAACATTAGGTTCTTTACATTATGTAAATTCTTTATCCCATAAGTGCAAGAAAGACAAATTTGTATAAAACTGATAACTGAGTCAAGCAGAGGTTTCTTCAAGAACATCAAGTATCTTACACTGCATTTACATGGCATTACATTTCCTCTGTAGTAGACATTGTTAGCAAACAAATCAATTTCCAATGAAGTGTCATATATGCAGAATATAAGTCACTTCCAATGGACTGGAAGTAGTATTCAGTTCTGTTTTCTGCTGTAAAAACTTTCAGTAGCTGCCTGTTCATATAAGTCAGCCTAGTAAATCAAAACCAAGTTCCAAGTAGCTATTGTACATAGTACATCTCCAATAAATTATCTCTAGCAACCAGATGTTTAAAATTCCTGTAAGTAATTTTGGGTATAGCACTGAGTGATTTTATAATTCACAAATAATTATTTTTCTTAAGAAATGCAGAAGGAGATTCTCAAAAGGGAAACATGCATATGTAGGTTACAGCAAATTGAAAGACAGAACTATTTTTACATTCAAGATTTGTAGTTTATCAGCATATATGAAAACAGACAAAAAAATCTGTCAACATACATGTCTTTAGAAAAAGTTACAAGCGTCTTGTATCAGTTCTTTCTACAAATTGTCTTAATTTCTGCGTCTGAATTTCATACATATGTGAGTGCCCTAGACTTCCCTAATTAAGTATGCAATTAAATTATTTGAAACGAATTGAATGCTAATATGCAGCACTGAAGTGGCAAAGATCCAGCTTTCTTAATGCTGTCAATTTTTGTGTAGCCTATGAAATAATGTACAGAATGTGAATTAATAGTCGAAACACAGAGATGCAGAAGGGCCTCATGGATATTAGGTTTTGATAGCTATATAAATCCACAACTATTAGTAATTATTTTGTATTCTTTCATAGCAGCCTCCAAAAAGACTAGTGTTTGTGTGTGTGTTTTTCTCTTTCTAGGGAATTTATGAACATGCTGCTTCCACCAGATTTCTAAGATTCATATTACCAAACTATGAACATATGTATTATCACCATTATTAATTTATATTGGGCATTTTACAATACCTTTAATTTATCATGAAACAAGTTAACCTCTTCCTCTCTCCACTGTTTTTATTTATTCTGTCAAATTTTTTGTCATGATGGGTGCACGGAGTAGCTGTCCCTTCCCCATGTTTCATATTCACGAGTAGATCTCTGTTTCTGAGCAGAGAGGCTTCTTGTGTTTTTATAGCAGGACAGTAACTTTATATACATATAGTGGTTTTGATAAATCTCTTGTGGCGTATAAGTACCTGGTTGTGAAATACCCATTACTTATTCACTTTTATTTGCCGTTCTGCCATGTCCACTTTCAGAAGGTTGATGTTCTGTGGGAAATACAAATTTAGGATGAAAGCACGGAACAATTATTATGTGCTCCCCTTGATAACGCACATTTGAAGTCACATGAAGTTCCACTGATATTACAAGACTGCTTCACTACTTATTGGCTGAAGACAGCAGATGTCAAGGGCCAAAGCAGAAAAAACTGAGTCTTGAAAATAAACTAGCAGCAGCATTACGCTATAGTTTGTCTACTAAAAATGATTATGATGAAGTTTCCCCCTCAGTTATTTACAAGAGTTACATGCCAAGAATTTGGAACTGAAAGGAAGAGTGAGTGTGTCAATTTTTTGAAGATCACAAGAAACCCAGCACCATTGATTACTCATTCTGTTGTTGTAGATACAAATTTATATATTTCATTTATGAAAAACATGCAACTTGAGCTGTTAGGAAGTAAGTCCTTCCCTCGAGTAGTAAATAACAGACACGAAATTTTGAGTCTGTTGCAAGAGTTTTAAGACAGATTCTGTGTTCAGAAAGTTGCATAGAGAATATAGTAGAGATAAAGAGAGTGAATTTAGTAGTGTTGGGAAAAAAAGGAGAGGATGTGAAAAGGAAATGCTGGAACTCATATCTTCACAAATATTTATAAATAAGTGTCTCAAAATTTTAATCACAGGTTGCAACACCAGTAATCCATAGATTTATGTAGATCCCATAAATTTCTCTGCTGACATTGTACTAATGTATCTGAATACTCAAGATCTTTGATGGAGTAAACATGTAATAATGTTTAAGAAATTATATTGTAACTGTACCTCTGGTTTTACATGTAATGCTCCGTAAATGTAATAATTTGTGAATACTGTGTATTTTACTGGTCCACAAGTAGTGTAAAACCTGGACTTGGTGAGCAAGGCTTTTCATTCCTTTGTGACAAGTGACAATTCGAGATTTGACTGTGATACTGGGTGATCAGCATGTGATGAAGCAAGTTGAGATCTTTTTACTTCCACTCTTGTTTTGCCACCTCCCTCTTTAAATTCATTTTTGCCTAATTACCGTTAACATAAAAGAGTATAATCTGGATTTTCATAAAAGAGTAAAGGTTGGCTCTCACTCTTAAGAAATATAGCACAAGGTCTAATTTTGTGTTTCATTTTGTGTATGTAATTAATTTCCTAATTTATTTTGACCATTCCTAGTTAATATCTTTTGAAATAGGGTGAAATCAGTAACTTTTTCATGACTTAGACTCTATTGTTGACTTATAAACAAATATAAATTCTGTAATAATTATAAACATTTGGATAAGAACTACTAGGACTCTTAAAGTATATATTTGGCTCTGTTCAAAAACATATAGCAAAGCCAGCTCATAATTAATTCCAAAATAATTACGAGGTTTGCAATAGTATTGTTCATATAAATATGTCTTTTAATTTCATTATTTAAACAAATAATTTGGCTTCACCTTTGTGATAGAAGGAACCATTAAAAATGAAGTTTTTTCAGTGTATTCATTTAACTGAGTGAGTAACATTTTTGTTAGAGTAGATACATCAAATAGACTGTTACGGCTTAATCACCATTTTCAAGTATGTCTAGTTTGATGTGATGTCCATATTGCATTGTTAGTCAGGGTGTACGAAAAAAAGAAAAAAAATCCCCGGATTTCTCCCGGTTAAAAATACACTTTCTCCCGGATGAAAACATAATTTTTCCCTGTTAACTGACAGTATATTTTCTCTTGGAACTGTATAACTTATCAGTCCTGTGAATAGTTATGGTTTTATACATGGGAGTAGAATTTCCCGGTGCTTTAGAAAACTAAACACAGGGGAAAAAAACACGTTCTGGAAAGATCTTTGATGTGCAGCAACATTTACGCTGCATATTTTCGTTTCACAAAAGTGTACATTCGAATTCCACTAAACACCACATGCTACTTTCTGAAGCATTGAAATCGAGATAGTGATGCGCTTTTGTAAGCCAGTCATAGCTCATGTCATGTGATCTCGCCAGCCGATGACAGCGGGTATTCAGAGCTTAGGATACGTGATGTAGTCAGCCAATAGCAACATCACTGTTCAGTACTGCATACACACAAACAGAAAAAGTTAATGGTTTAAATTAATATACACGGCAATCGAGATACAAGTTTCCATGTGCGGTAGGGTCTCTAGACTGTACTCACATCTCACATACCTATAATGAAACCTTCTTCACATGGAGACGAATATGTTAATCGAAAGGGCTTTCCATCTATAAAAGTGCAGGTGACGTGTGATAATAGTGAAATGTTTACGAGTGTTGATGCTGCATGGCCTGGGTCTGTACACGACGCTAGAATATGGAGAAACTCCGTTGTGTATCATATATTGCGTGAGAACCAGTGCAACGCCCTAATCTTAGGAGACGAAGGATATGGCATTGCACAGTGGTTAATGATACCATTTCAAAATCCCGAAACACCTCATGAGAGGGCACCCAACAGACTTCACTCTAAGGAAAGGGTGATAATCGAACGGTGCTTTGGACAGGTCAAAAGGCGTTTCCCAATTCTGCAAAATAAAATAAGGCTTGCCCAAACAAAAATCCCCAGTGTGATAATAGCCTGTTTTGTTTTGCACAACGTAGCAAAACATATAGGGGATGAGGATTCTGAGGCACCTATTGATGACGACGACAATCTTCCAGTACTGGGAGAAGAGGAAGCAGCAAACGAATGTGTACGTGGAATAAATAGAAGATGGGAAATTGTAAATGTAATACGTCAACTGTAATGTATGGGAGTCTGTCAAAACATTGAATAATTACACCCAATTTTTATATTTTTTGTAATTACAATAATTATTCCCTCATGAAAATAAAGCACAGTGCTCTGATGTTACATAATAAAATGCTGTTTAGTGTTTTTTTTCCCTTCATTCTGTCATCGATTTTACTTCCAACAAAAATTGTTTAACAGGGTCGACAGAAGCGTCCGATCCCACGCGTCGGCTTTGACCCGTGACGTAAGGGTGTTGTCGTGTGTGACGTCATGACGGTGTGGAGTTTGGTTTGAGTGTGGCTGTCTCCAGTTCTGTTTTATCTTATTTTATTTACTTTTCTGATCTGTTCGTTCTATCTCGTGAGATTTTTTTTTGAAATTTAAAAACACTTATTACTTATTTTAATTATCTGTTTCAGTTTATTATATTTATCTTTATGATCTGTTCGTTCTATCCTGTGAGATTTTTTTTTTTAAAGACAAAAAACACTAATCAGCTACTGAAGCATCTTTATCTTCTATGGGTTGCAGTGGTTACGACCCCTGGGGAGGTGGGTGGGTATTCATGCATGGCTGTCTTCACTTACACGTTGTAGCTACGCAAGGCGTCTAAATTTGTTTATATTTAGTTTGCCCCCCACCCAAAACACCCCATTTCCCGTGCTTGTCCCGTTCGTGTCATTAGGCTTCTTGTGGAAAGTGTGTGTGTTTGTTTTTGTTTCCGCCATATTTGTGACGTCATGGGTCAAAGCAGACGGGCGGGATCGGACGCTTCCGTATTTCCGTTTAACATGTAACTACTATTCAAACTGGAACAGAATTTTCAGATACTACAGTAAATAGCTTTGGACACAACAGGTTAATGTGAACTGCTGGAACCTTAATGTGATTTATGTACTGTAACTTCAGCAGATTGATGGCACAAGTTTTTGTTTTACTTTACCAAAAATGTTCCAAGATTGTGGCGAAGGTATTTGCCAGGTGCTACAGTGAATAAGTGCACAACTGTCTAACTAGCAGCATTTAAATAGAAACAACTTACTCTTTTCGCTTTACTGTATCAAAAATTAGCAGTGAAGGTATTCGCCAGATGCTACAGTAATCAAGTGCACAACTGTCTAACCTGCAGCTTTTAAAATACAAACAAGTCACTCTTTTACCTTTACTTTACCAGAAATTGTTTAAAGGATGTGGTGAAGATACTGGCCGGACACAACAATATAAGTGCATACACTTTTTTAACATTTCAGATTGGATTATATTACTCTTATTGTTTCACTGAAAAGAAATTAGCAATGAATAATTTTTTGTAAGAGGATATGGAATTTGGTAAATAAGGAATGTAAATGAACATTCACTTAAAAAAGATGTTTTTATTGATAAAATTCGGTATGTAAATAAGACACTACACAATTTGTTTTATTGTTTCTCTTCATCACGCATCAATTTCTGCTGCTTTCGTTTCAATATGTCTAATTGGTATAATAGCACCAGCTTTTGCAGCTCTGAAGTAGACAAATTAACTGTCTCATCTGTTTCCATGCTCAATCTCTGACATTTAGGCACACTCTCATGCCCCGAAGCAGGCGATTGAGCAGGTATGACGACTTCGGGGCCCATGAGATCCATAGGGTCGGCTGCAACAATTTGTCGTAGCTGCAACATTGATTCTTGTTCATACAAGGTGCAGCCTGTCAGCTACCTCCGAATTTCGTGGTGAGATGACAGAGGTGCAAGCACCACCTACTGCACAAGCTCCTAATAAAAATTTAAAAAAGAAGTAATAGTAGTGTGTCAGGATTCAGTTTTTAGTTAGTTTAGATTTAGATTAGATTTACTTTCATTCCAATTGATCCGTAGTGAGGAGGTCCTCCAGGATGTGGAACATGTCAGAAAAACAACAATACATGACAAATATTTACAACTAAAACAAATAAGTTAATGTACCATTCCACAGGTCCCAAGTGGAATGATCGACATTTTTTAATGAACACTAAGAGTCATTTTACAAATACTAATGCACTGAATTTAAAATAAAAAAGTTTTTTATTTATTTATAAGGTGATAAACATGTAATACAACTACTGTAATACTTATTTACAATGAACACATTACTGCACTGAAATGGTGCAGAAGTTAGATTATACTTACACACACACACACACACACACACACACACACACAAATTTTCAGTGAACACATTACTGCACTGAAATTGTGCAGAAGTTATGTTGTACTTATATACAAATCAGTTGGTTTTACTAAGAAATTCATCAATGGAGTAGAAGGAGTTGGCCACCAATAAATCCTTTAGGCTTCTCTTAAACTGAATTTCATTCGTTGTTAAGCTTTTTATGGATGCTGGCAAGTTATTGAAAATGTGTGTTCCTGAATAATGCACACCTTTCTGTACAAGACTAAGTGACTTTAAATCCTTGTGAAGATTATTCTTATTTCTAGTATTGATTCCATGAATTGAGCTGTTGGTTTGAAAAAGTGATATATTTTTAATGACAAATTTCATTAAGGAATAAATATATTGGGAAGCTGTAGTTAGTGTCCCTAGTTCCCTAAACAGGCTTCTGCAGGATGTTCTTGAGTTCACCACATACAATTCTTACTGCACGTTTTTGTGCCCGGAAAACTTTAGCTTGGCTTGATGAATTACCCCAAAAAATAATCCCATATGACATTATGGAATGAAAGTAAGCATAGTATGCCAGCTTTTTCATTTTTATATCCCCTATGTCTGACAAAATTCGCATTGCAAACAGAGATTTGTTAAGACGCTTCAGCAGTTGTGGTGTGCTCCTCCCAGTTGAATTTATTATCAAGCTGTAATCCCAAGAATTTAACACTGTCCACTTCTTCTATCTTCTTGTCATCGTATGTTAGACATATACTCTTGGGACACCCCTTGCAAGTTCTGAACTGCATGTAGTGTGTTTTTTCAAAGTTTAGTGACAAAGAATTGGCTAGGAACCAGTGATTAATGTCCATAAATATTTTATTGGCTGATCTTTCTAAGACTACACTTGATTTGCTATTTATTGCAATGTTTGTATCATCGGCAAACAAAACAAACTTGGCATCTGGTAATGTTACTGATGAAAGGTCATTGATATACACAAGGAAAAGTAAGGGCGCCAAAATGTAACCTTGTGGGACCCCACATGTAATTAGTTCCCATTTGGATGATGCCTGATAGCTTGATACATGTCTCTTTCCTAATAACACCCTTTGTTTCCTGCCAGAGATATAAGATTTGAACCATTTTGCAGCATTTCCTGTTACACTATAATATTCTAGTTTACTTAAAAGGATATTGTGATTTACACAGTCAAATGCCTTTGACAGATCACAAAATATACCAGTTGCCTGCAATTTTTTGTCTAATGAATTAAGCACATTTTCACTGTAAGTGAAGATAGCCTTCTCAATATCAGAACCTTTTAGAAATCCAAACTGTGACTTTGACAGTATGTTATTTGAGATAAGATGGTTATAAAGATGACTGTACATTACTTTTTCGAAAATTTTTGAGAATGCTGGCAACAGTGAAATTGGACGGAAATTTGATGCTATTTCTTTATCTCCCTTCTTAAACAGTGGCTTAACTTCAGCATATTTCAGCCATTCAGGAAATATTCCACTGATAAACGACTGGTTACACAGATAGCTTAATATGTTATTTAGCTCAGAATCACATTCTTTAATTAACTTTGTTGATATTTCATCATACCCACTAGATGTTTTTGATTTTAAAGATTTTATGATGGACATTATTTCTGTTGGGGTAGTGAGGGTCAAATTCATATTATGGAAGTTATTTGAAATGTCTGGTCTAAGGTAATCCATTGCAGCATCTACCGAAACTGACAACCCCATCTTTTCAGTAACAGTTATAAAATGTTTGTTAAAAAGTTCTGCAACACTATACACATCTGTCACCAATGTATCATTTACTCTTAATGCTATTTGTTCCTCTTCATGTCTGGTTCTACCGGTCTCCGCCTTCACTCTATCCCATATTGTCTTTATTTTGTTATCTGATATGACTATCTTTTCCTTGTAATATATTTGCTTTGACATCCGTATTACAGTCTTTAATATTTTGCAGTATTTCTTATAATGTGCTATAGCATCAACATTGGAAATGTTTCGGATTGACAGATACAGTTTTCTTTTTTTTTACAAGATACCCCCATTCCTCGAGTAATCCATGGCTTCTTTGTAGACTTTGCTCTAACCTTGGTAAGTTTTGGGGGAAAGCAGTGTTCAAATAAGATAAGCACTTTATTAACAAAAATGTTATATTTTTCATTCATGCCATGAGCACTGTAAACATCAGTCCAGTGAATGTCTCTGAGGAGTGTTCTAAAATAATCAGTTTTTGGCTTACTGATTACCTTCTTGAGCTCAGATTTAACAGATTTTATATCCTGTTCAGTATTAACATTTAACAGAAGGAACTGCATGTCATGGTCTGAGAGGCCATTGACTATTGGTTTTGTAATATAATTTTGTTCATTGGACTTTTTTATAAAGATATTATCAATGGATGTTTGTGAGCAAGTGGCTATCCTAGTGGGGAACTTTACTGTGGGAATTAAGTTGAATGATAGTGTTACTAACTCAAATAAGTTCTTATTGGGAGAGTCTTTAAGGAAATCTACATTGAAATCACCAGCAACCACTATTTCTTTGTTTTTGGTTGTTAAATGGGCCAGTACAGCTTCAAGGTGGTTTACAAACAGATTAAAGTTACCTGCAGGTGCTCGATATACACTTAATATTATGAAAGATTTTTTGTGAAAATCTAATTCTGTTGCACATGCTTCCATATGCTGTTCTGGGCAAAATTTATGAATGTCTATGTTCTTAAATTTATGACAGTTCCTGATGAATGTGCAACTCCTCCTTCCTCCATTTCTGATCTACAAAAGTGAGATGCTAACCTAAACCCTGTAACACTTAAAAGTTCTATACCAGTGGCCACATGATGTTCCGAGAGGCAGATTATGTCAGCTGGGTTTGAAGACTCTAATTCATCTATGCAGATAGTTAATTCATTAATTTTATTTCTCAGTCCTCGAATATTTTGATGCAATAAAGATAGCTGACATTTCACATTGACTGAGTTAAAATTGGGTGGAGTTAAAATATCTGCTGACAGTTGAAAATTCTTAACCAATGGCTGTTTATGTTGATGTAATAAGCTGTAATTATGTTTTTTGATTTCTCAGTTCTAACCTCTCTTAAAATTTGCTTTCTTTCTGTCCTCCCTACCCTAAAAAAGGGTCTTTTCTGAATCCTATAACCACTGGTATTTTACCACTCATGACAGTGCCTCCCCCCTTTAACTTTCCTGCTATTTCCCCAGCCAATTTACCCTTCCCCTTCCTGTTGAGGTGAAGGCCATGCCTAGTATAATCCCACCTACTGATAGAATCAACATGAACCACACCAATGTGTGACTCCGCACCCGACATGAGCAGCCGTTCCAGCTCCAAATTAACTCTCTTGACAGAAGAGTTCAAATGAGGTCGGTCATGGCGCCCAAGAACAGATACAAACTCAACACTGGTATGCTTCGATGCTGATGCAATCTTCGCCAGGTCACACTCTATACTGTACCCAGGATCTCTGTCAATCACCTGCCCCACCCACTATAACCACGGTGTCTTCCTTAGTGAAATCTTTGCAAAGTGATCCTAAATCCTCTGTCACCTGCTCCAGACCAGCACTAGGTTTAAAAAAAATAGTGACCTGGTATTCTGATCGTAGTTCATCCTGCAAGAGTTGGCCAACACCTCTTCCATGGGAACTACCTAACAACAACACTTTCTTTCTCTTTACTGATTTCCCTAAATTCTTACTTTTCAATTTGATGCTGAAAGTTTGTTGTGCCCTGTCTACACCTGTAACTGCTTGACGCTCACCAGCTTCTAACTGAAGCAACAGGTCAAATCTATTTTCCACATTCACCATAAAGCTGTCAGGCAAAGTTCTAGGCCTGTTCCTCCAGTTGCCTGTTGCCACTTCCCACCTCTCTTTACCCTTCTCCCTCCTTAACCTGTCAAGATCTCCCCTGGCCTTGTCTAACTCAGCCTGAAGGGCAGCAATTTTCCCCTCCTGTTCCAGTATCTTCCAATCTCTACTACAAATCCTACAAAACCACTGATGAGTCTCATTTACTTCCCCTATTCCCACGCCACTACAGTCACCCACATGGAAAAAACTACAGCACCCATCACACCAAACCCCGACCTAACAATTCTACGGCAAGTCAAGCACTTTTCACTCATGATAAACGTAATAGTTTATTAAGAAAAAGTCAGTTAAATTACAGATAAACACGAAAATATGGTTACACAAATTTGGCCTATACGCAACTGTGTGTAAACAAAAACAAAAGTGCAAAGTTTCTGAAACAACAAGTTAACCTTTACGCTACTTTCCGGAAATGCTAGTTAAATAATGAAGAGGTACGCTAAGTTAAATTGCTGGGGAGAGCAAGGAACAACTAAACGAAATTCTATAGATTTGCTGCAGCAGAACGTAAACAGAAAATACGACTGTACGGTCTTTTCGCGTTTTCTGCTATGTTACGTAAAGAAAAATGAAACCTTTAATGGTACACTTAAACGGCACACTAATACACTTATTTACCACGTAATCAGTACTAATCTGTATGTTTTATAATCTAAAATAACTTATCTTTACGAGAACACCAAAACTCGCGCTAGTCGCCTGGCTACCAAACAGGTTTACGCAGAAATGTGGGAGGGGTTCGTTCAATTTCATGCATAGTACACTGGTGATATATTACACGAAATTTACCAAACGTTGTTTCGTTTTCCCTTTGTTAAAAATACGTATTTTTCTGAATCACAATTTCAAAGCATTAAGCACATAATTAAACAATCGGAAAGTATTGAACTTACCAAGAACTCTGTGGATAGTTGGGTTGCAGTAATCTCCCTCCAAAAACTTCAAAAATGTCTGCTCTCAATTTTTCAGGGAAATCTTAATGATTCCCATCTTATTAACATCCGTCTTGGCCTCGATAAGAGATTTCATGTTGTGCAGTTTGTCCATTATCTGCCCGTCTGTAATTTCTTTCCCGGAAACTAACCCTATAACGGTGTTTTATTTCCTTAATACAATCTGCCTTCTCTCTTCTTGCGGCCAGAGTTTGCGATTTACTGATGATTGCGGGGTAATCTTTTATAATGTTGACAAAGGCTAATTCTGAGTCTTCCATTTCGGCACAGAAATAACGTGAGAAAAACTTTCTGTATCACAAAACTCACACAAACGAAACAAACTAAGAACCAAAGATGTTAGAGTTTAATCTCTTTGCTGAGAAATTATTCAGTAAGGCGGGGAGGTAGAGAGGAAGTACTTCAGGGTCAAAGATTATCTTCCTAGTTTTTATTCATACGAACTGGAACTTTCTTTGAGAATGTTCTTTTTCTCTTAGTATCAGCTCTGGTGAATGTTCTCGTTTTTATATATACAACCCATAGTGTTGCTACCATGGAGGTAGAATAAGGGGAGATGGCGCTACAGACTTACGCTGTACGTTGTTTTGAAGCCAGTGGGCGGGGCCTGCCGCTATCTTGGATCCCCCAAAACATTAGCAGACGAGTGTTTACAATTCCTTCTTGTTCGTTATTTCTGTCGTGTTCACGCGATATTTATTTTATATAGTAAATGTTACACTGTTTTAGTGAACAACAGAGCATAAGGAACGCACCTTCAACCGTTTTTCTGGTCTTAAATGCGAATTCGATACAGTAATACAACACCAAAATATGAAGCTTCTGGCCTTACTACCTTTTTCTTTATACATTTCGAATAACTGAGAAGAGGAGTATGTGCTATGAAAAGCGTGCTTTCGTAATCCATTTCTATTCACTTTCATTGTGTTTGTGTCGATAATTGATAAAGCCAGAACTCCAAAAGCAATGATTGATAGTTTAGATGCACTGATTTGTATTCGTTGCATTTTCAAGTCAAATGCAAATTTTAAATGTTCAGGTTTGCAAGAAACTTGCCTTATTTCCTTTGGTGTCCCATAGGTGTATGCATGGATGAAATAAACAAGCCAGCTGTCATGTCAACAAAGTGAAAGGTTCGTTAAATTACGAAGGAAAAGGACGGAATTTAAGATTGTCAGGCCCATTGTAGTTTACACATCTACTTTGTTTTTAAATTGTACCTACCAAGTGACATTCAGTGTGGCAAATAACAGCAATTTACAGGATAACACAGTGATTAATGTAATGACCTAAATAGGCTGGACATAGATGGGAACTTTGCTTTAACAAATATGTAACCCTTTAAGTATTCATAATTTAAACACTGTAACATGCATTCCACAGATTTTACTGAAGATTTAATTAACTACATGAAGTTACACTACTTTTATATTAAAATATCGCATTTTAAAACACTAGTCCCCATTTCCAGGATATTTCTTGCCAGGACTTTTCAGTTACTTGGGAATAACCAAACAATGAAAACCAAGTGTATTGCTCACCTCCAGAGAGTTCTTCGCATTGGACTGATAGGAAATCTAAAGTCAAATCACAGAGATAAAGCCATACTGTAGAACTTTACAGTGCATCAGAATTTCAATATAACACTATGGCTTTTCCTAACTCGGAAGATATGAATAAAATTTGATTATGGGGAAAAAAATCAAACGTCAGGCGTCGTGCTGTATTCAATGAACTGATGAAATACTTGGAATTACCCTACAGAATGAGTAGTAGTATACATCTGTTACTTTTCTATCCCTGCACTTTTGATGACAGCTGGAGGAGGAAGGGGGTGGTGCCTTGCTCCTGGGTAAGGGTGCCCTTAGTGATAGACCTTTGTACTCGGAAGATATGAATAAAATTTGATTATGGGGAAAAAAATCAAACGTCAGGTGTCGTGCTGTATTCAATGAACTGATGAAATACTTGGAATTACCCTACAGAATGAGTAGTAGTATACATCTGTTACTTTTCTATCCCTGCACTTTTGATGACAGCTGGAGGAGGAAGGGGGTGGTGCCTTGCTCCTGGGTAAGGGTGCCCTTAGTGATAGACCTTTGTACTAGCATATTCTTCTGCCAAATTTATAACAATATCATCACAGATACACAAATTTGTGTTTGTAATAGAAGTAAGAGCAGTTTTGTATGTCCTGTTGATGGCCATGGTCATTAGAGACAGTTCATGATCAGACTTTTAGAAAAAGAAGTGACTGTTGACTTCTGACGGAACCATATCTGCACCTGGTTTGTTATCATATTTAAATAAAATTAAATACACACTATTTCGTGCATAGCTGACTTATGTGGGCGAATTATACCGATACTCATTTTGTAGTCCCTACTGGCTATCATGTGCTACAAGGTTTATCACCTGTCTGGTGAGATCTGGGGAACCACACAAAACCCAAATTCGGATGGCCGGACCAAGAATCATAACTGACCCTCCCTACTGCTACTTGAGCACGCTAGGCACTACACTACTTCACTGTTACGAGAGGAATGGCACAGGGTAAGAAAGTAGGGCAGCTCGAGGGGTGTGTGTCGACCACACAGAAAGATTTGTGAAAAGTTGGAGAGCAGCTATTGGAAAGATATTTCTGACGATGAAGGCAGCAATAATATTAAGAACTGGTGGCTGATCAGCGCCTCACAAGAATTCACTTATACATATACAAACAGGTAGAACAATTGAATAAATCAGGGATATCATATATAAAAATAATGACAAACCAATCAATTTTAGACCATTTGTATTCACAACAAGACGTCATCTACCCTAAGGCAAAACATTTCGATGTGAGGACGCAAACAAAATCTGTGTAGTTGCCTGACAAGTGTTATCTCCAGACTTTCATTGCAGAAGACTCAAAATTCCACTTTTCATTGTGGTACAAATAAAAAAAGGTAGACTGAGTTTTCCCAGGAGCCACCATTTGACAATAATTAATTATGGTATAATGAAGCAAAACGTAGGACATGAACACTCTGTATAAGAGGTAGGGTGGATAGATTATTGAAACAGGAAAAGTATTTTGGTAAACTAAGACGGATGTGACGGGAGGGCAAAACTGACAGTTATTTAGGTCAGGATCGAGGTGCAGTAGGCACCGCACAGGCCAGAAAAACTGGTGTTATGCGGAAGAAGCACAGGTAGTGAATCAGATATTAAATTCAAAACTGAAACAACTATCATGTTCGGCCACTGGTTTGTTATCATATCTAAATAAAATTAAATAATACTGTTTCGTTCATAATTGATTCATGCGGCTGAATTGTACTGATGCTCGTTTTTTAGTCCCTACTGGCCATTACATGCATACGAGGATTATCAGATGAGAATCATTAACTGCGAGTACAGAGTTCTGTTTCACCAACGCTATATAGCTAAACTGCATTAATTTTTGAGATGTATACACCATGTGATTGATTTGTACTTACATATTCTTAAAGCTACATCTGCTTTAGCACAGATGAGGAGTACCTCAGATGCAATATATATACAAGAAATGCATGCTCCACTTTGTATTCCTTCTTGTGCCTATTTTCTTGTGGTGTCCACGGTGTCAGCCGAAGAGGATAACAACTACTCGTAAATAATTATGTTACGCTAAATCCCTAGCATAAAAATTACCAAGAAATTCTCTTACGTCCGTAACATGTAAAGTAGCGGTAGAGGACGTCTGCATCACAATCTAATGCTCGCCCAGACGTTGAGCTTACCGTATTATAATAACCTATTGAATTCTATATGAGAGGACATGCTTGCACATCCTCCTCCAAAAATTACCAGCTTTGATCTCACCCCAAACAAATCGTTCGGGTTAGAGCCAAGCACTGTACGACATCCCGAACTTTAATGAGAACGTTATACTTAAAAATGTTATTGGCAGTATACATTGTGAGAACAGCCATATCTCTCCCAATTTCTTTAAGAAATCATCCCTTTTTAACCTGCAACAAGTTCTATGTCACATAAACGTCCATCTTTGTTTCAATTGTGTAACAATCTGTCATACCTGTGAGTTTCATTGTCAAGTATATATGGAAGTAAAGTATGGTAACTCATGTGGACATCTGGCGGCATTTAAGTTAACCTCTAATCTATTCTTTCACGTCGCCGGCAGATGGCAGCGCGTACACTCCTTGTAGGAGATGGCGGCCTTCAATGTTTTCCATAGAGAACTGCGGTGGGTAAGCGTACTTTTACACCATGGAGGTAGAATAAGGGGAGATGGCGCTATAGACTTACGCTGTACGTTGTTTTGAAGCCAGTGGGCGGGCCCTGCCGCCATCTTGGATCCCCCAAAACATTAGCAGACTAGTGTTTACAATTCCTTCTTGTTCGTTATTTCTGTCGTGTGTACACGATATTTCTTTTATATAGTAAATGTTACACTGTTTTAGTGAACAACACAGCATAAGGAACGCAACTTCAAACGTTTTTCTGGTCTTAAATGCGCATTCGATACAGTAATACGACACCAAAATATGATGCTTCTGGCCTCAGTACTGTAATTCCTTTTTGTTTATACACTTCGAATAACCTAGAAGAGAAGTATGTGCTATGAAAAGTGTGCTTTCGTAATCCATTTCTATTCACTTTCATTGTGTCTGTGTCGATAATTGATAAAGCCAGAACTCCAAAAGCAATGATTGATAGTTTAGAGGCACCGATTTGTATTCGCTGCATTTTCAAGTCAAATGCAAATTTTAAATGTTGAAGTTTGCAAGAAACTTGCCTTATTTCCTTCGATGTCCCATAGATGTATGCAGGGATGATGTAAACAAGCCAGCTGTCACGTCAACAAAGTGAAAGGTTTGTTAAATTACGAAGGAAAAGAACAGAATTTAAGATTGTCAGGCCCATTGTAGTTCACACATCTACTTTGTTTTTAAATTGTATCTACCAAGTGACATTCAGTGTGTCAAATAACAGCAATTTACAGGGTAACACGACAACACAGGGATTAATGCAATGATCTAAATAGCCTGGACATAGATAGGGAACTTTGCTTTAACAAATATGTAACCCTTTAACTACTCATAATTTAACCACTGTAACAGGTGTTCCACACATTTTACTGAAGATTTAATTAACTACATGTAGTTACATTACATTTATATTAAATTATCGCATTTTAAAACATTAGTCCCCATTTCCAGGATATTTCATGCCAGGACTTTTCAGTTACTTGGGAATAACCAAACAATGAAAACCAAGTATATTGCTCACCTCCAGAGAGTTCTTCGCATTGGACTGATAGGAAATCTAAAGTCAAATCACAGAAATAAAACCATACTGTAGAACTTTACAGCGCATCAGAATTTCAAGTATATATATAAGAAAATAGCGCTTAAATAAGTCCACTTACGAATGAAATGGGATTTGTTTAAACTTTATACTACAATCAGAACGATTAGTACACCAGTAAGCGACGCAAGCCGGCATTTTTTTACAAAACACTTCATGACTACACAGAATCAAACTACCAGAAGCGAATGTTTTGGGGTAGCTAACATGGCGGATCTTGACTTGGGTCGGATTCAAATTTGTGACGTCATGACAACTCCTCTTATTTTTACCTCCATGGTTTACACCGTCTGTGATGCGATGCGACGCGATGCGAGGCATAATGGCCAAAGCGATGCAATGCGATGGAGCGTTCACAATGCACACGATACAGCGCGCGCGCGCGATCTGGCGAACAGTTATTGAGCAGTCGCGGCACGATGTCGTTTTTCCTCTTTTTTATTAGAAAACAGTGCTCTGAGGATTCAACGCAGTCGTGAATGGGTGCATGAAATCAACAAGGAGAGGAGGGCTTTAGGAGAATTTCATCATTTGTACAGTGACTTGAGAAAAGATGAGGATAAATTTTGGAATTATTTCAGAATGGGTACAGACGTTTGATTATATAGTGTCGTCTGTTTCAAATAGATTACAGAAGCAAAACCCAAATTTCAGAATGGCTATTACCCCTGAAGAGGAAGTTATGGTCACCATCAGGTACGTACACAATATTAAGTTTACAGCAATCATTTTATAATGAAAAATTTACAAATTGTGATAGATTCAAACTTTCTTTTAATAAATTTTGACGTAGTTGACAATGAGAAGTAAAATACATCACAGTTCACTCACTTCAGTATCAAAGTTTTCAGAATCTTGGTGGCATGAAATAACAATGTCATCAGGTGGAATTTCAGAGATGACTATTTCATTTTGCGGATTTCCAGCAGTTACCATTTCAACTGGATTTTCAGGTGCATAGGGTGACATCAACGAATGTGCAGTGGAAGTGGTAGATTATTCCAATTCTTTCAAAAGAACCTGCTGAATTTTTATCCTGGCTCTCAACTGAACTGCTGGTGATAGTTTCCTTATTGCTGGTAGCAAACTCACTACAAAATGATAGCTGTCATCTTGCGTTTCTGACTTCGACATTTGCTGCTCAGTTAGCTACAACTTTTGCTTCTCTACTTGTAGCAACTCAGAGTTTGTCGATTTCTTGGATCTCTTGTTTTGGTTTGTGTGTAGGGTGGGTGAGGGAGGAGGCATCGAAACGCTACCCTCTGAACTTACAGACAGTCTTGAAGAGCACGTCGTTGTGTGCGTCGTCGTGTTGCGATGCTGTTCTTTTCCTGTGATGAACATTAGTCTTGGTCTTCCGTGGCGTCATTATGTCAGTCAGGAACGTCATTAGCTCGTACCACAGCCAATTGGATTGGAAAGGCGGCATGCCACCTTCGTCTCCTGAACGTTCAGCACGAGTTTTTTTAGAGCTCAGAGCGGAAAGTGTCACGTAGGTTCTTCCATTTATTCTTCCGTACCTCGCCTGAAAATATAGACGTGAAAATATGCGCAAATAATTAAGTACACTGTATACTTAATACATTTTTGTCCTTATCACATGAACTGCAAATCCTACTATACCACTGCTTCAAACCGCTGCAAAACACCTGTATGCCAACTGGAATTTTCCGAATTGTGTGGGGACCATTGGTGGTAAGCATGTTGGGTTAAGGTAGAATATTCAAAATATCTAGGTGTATGGAGTGTAGCCATGTATGGAAGTGAAACATGGACGATAAATAGTTTGTACAAGAAGAGAATAGAAGCTTTCGAAATGTGGTGCTACAAAAGAATGCTGAAGATTAGATGGGTAGATCACATAATTAATGAGGAGGTATTGAATAGAACTATGGAGAAGAGGAGTTTGTGGCACAACTTGACGAGAAGAAGGGACCGGTTGGTAGGACATGTTCTGAGGCATCAAGGGATCACAAAGTTAGCATTGGAGGGCAGCGTGGAGGGTAAAAATCGTAGAGGGAGACCAAGAGATGAATACACTAAGCAGATTCAGAAGGATGTAAGTTGCAGTAAGTACTGGAAGATGAAGAAACTTGCACAGGATAGGGTAGCATGGAGAGCTGCATCAAACCAGTCTCAGGACTGAATACCACAACAATAACAATGCATTGATGAGGGGTTGAAATGGAAAAAAAAACACTGAGGATCTGCTGAAACGTTTGAGTTTAGCTACTTATGCTATTAGGGTCACTGCAAATTTTGGCGATATACATCTAAGTAAATTAGCTTACCTTGCCTATTTTCATTCTCTGCTTTCGTATGGCATCATATTCTGGGGTAACTCATCATTGAGTAAAAGAGTGTTCATTGCACAAAATCGTGTTAATCAGAATAATTGCTGGAGCTCATTCAAGATCATCCTGCAGACACTTATTTAAAGAGCTAGAAATCTTCACTGTAGCCTCACAATATATATAGTTACTTGTGAAATTTGTATTAACAATCCGAACAAATTCAAAAGTAATAGCAGAAAGTAGGAGAGAGTATGATCTTCACTACTCAAGGTTAAGTCTAACTTTGGCTCAGGAGGGGGTAAATTAGGCTGCCACGAAAGTCTTTGGTCACTTACCTAATAGCATCAAAAGTCTGACAGATAGCCATATATCATTTAAAAGGAAATCAAAAGAATTTCTTAATGGGAACTCCTTCTACTCATTAGATGAATTTTGGGTATAGTAAGTGTGTAATTTCCCCAACCCCCACAAAAAATTAAAAATATTAAGTGTCATGTAGTATTTTGTGTAATGTAATATCTTGTATAGATACCTTTTATTAACCTGACATGTTCCACATCGTTACGAAGTGTCATATTCATGATCTATGGAACAAGTACTAATCTAACCTAATCTCTGTCCCCCTCATTCTGGGACAATGTATTACAATTACAAAAAATATTTTTCGCTTGCTTTACTAGCTGTACCTGATGCTAACTGCAGATTAATAGCAGTTGACATTGGATCCTACGGCAAGCAATCAGATGATGGCACATTTAGAGCAAGTAACTTGTACAATAATATTTTGAACGAAACTGAAAACTGACCTCTACCGAAAGAACTACCAGGTACTTCAGTAAAAGACCCATTAGTGTTGGCTGGAGATGAAGCCTTTCCACTACTGGAAAACTTAATGCGCCCTTTTCCTGGACTGTCACAGACTGAGGAAGAGAGGTTAGTTAACAGGAGGCTATTGAGGGCTAGAACGGTGGTGGTACGCACTTTCAGAATTATGGCCAGCAAGTGGTGTCTTTTCCGAAAGGGAACTGAAACTTCTGTAGTACATGCAGACATTATTATTCAGTGCATCTGCGCTTGCACAATATAATAATCGATAAATATGGGCCTGAAATTTCCCCTCAATTGTCTTTTGCCCAGGGCATAACAGAACACAGTGCTTTAGCAGCATGCTTCCAAAATGACAGAGCAAACAGTAGTGCTTCAAGAAGAGCAAGGAGTGTCAGAGAAGCCTTCAAAAACTATGTCAACAGTCATTAATGCAAATATATTTCATGTCGAAATTATCAAATACTGTAACTATTGTGGACGTCATTTCATTATCAAAATACTGTAATAGTATCTATACACAATTAAAATTAGGAAATTAAACGAACTTGTTTGTGTTACTTATTTCTTCGAGTCTTTTAGCTATTTATTTTACTTTTTTGTACTTACTGTCTGTTCCACAATCCTCAGCTATTTCATTCCATGCTTGATGAACAAAATCCCTATTGTCGTAATATTTATTTTTCTGGTCCCACTTCAAGAAGGTGAACAAGAATAGAAATATCTTCTACTCTACCACCAAGAAGGTGAACCTACAAGGAGCAACTGAAGGTAAACATTAACAAAAGACAACCAAACATTGCTTAAGCTGTACACTATATTAACAAGAAACTATCACAATACTGCTTAATGCTAGTTCTGTTTATGCCAGTTAAATGTATTCTAGTGAATTAGAGAGGAAGATGCTGCTATTTCAGTTATATTAGATAGCTGCAGGATTTCTAATAAGAACCTTAATTTTTACTTCATTAATCAAGTAATTTTTAAAGGAAAACAGTAACCTAAATATGTAATTACATAGGACAGTTTACAACACACTACCTGCCATCCATCTAAAGAATTTTTATTTTATTTATTCTTTGTCCATGGACTCCAGCTGAAAATCCAGCGGAGACCATAGGGTGTGTCATACTATAGGCTATTAATAACAAACCTGATTTTGTTATATATCAATGAAACAAATAATAAACAGAAATAGTCTGTAAGCATACAAAGGTAATACATGTTTCACATAATATATTCACACAAATCCAGACAACATACAGAAATGATAATTTTTAAAGGTACATTTCAATTATGATATAACATATTTAAACACCATCTTAGTATTCACTCAAACTGTATATACATTTCTCTGTGAGATATAGTTTCAAATGATTTTTAAAACATTTCTTTTTGAATGATTTTGGGAAGTTTATTAAAAAACCTTTTGCCTGCGTTTTCAGGGGAAGTCATAGACAGTTTTAGATTTCTGTTTATCATGTAGTAATTTCATTTCCTCTTGTACCATGTTCGTGTACATCTTTAGTTAGGTGGTGTTTATCGCTTCACCTTACCGTGATTAAGCTTTAGTATATGTACAGTGAATATACTGTCATAATATTATAGTGTACAAAAGCTTGCCTACAGGTCTGTCTTGGTTATATTTTTGCAATGCTTCTCACTGCCCCTTTCTGAATTGTGAATATTCTTTTTAAGTAGCCAGCTTGTGCACTTCCCCATATATGAACTGCATAAGACATATGTGGGAAGACAAGTCCATTATACATTGATCTGAGGTCTTTAACATCCACAGTCCTAGCTGTTTTATGCATGATGAAGATCTGTTTGTTAATCTTTTTACACACATGTTTGTCTATTATAGTTCCTAGAAAGTTTGTGCTCGTTACTTCTTTAATAGTCTTTCCATTTATATTAACATTTATATTATAATTTTCACTATGCTTGGTATGAAGTACTACATTCATTGTTTTAGACTGATTCATAAACAGGTTGTTTTGTGTTAAATATTTATTTGCATTTTCGATAGTCAGGAGTGCTTCCTTCTGAAGCTCCTGCGTCAGCTGTGCAAATGATTGTTGTCATCATCACACATTATAAGTTTATGATTTATATAGCTATAGAAGACATTTACATAGAGTATAAATAGTATTGGCCCAAGTACCGAGCCTTGTGGGACACCGTGTTTAACTGTTCGCAATTCTGATCTGTAGTTCGTTATATTTCCCCCACTAGTATGTCTGATTTCCGTGCATTGTTTCCTGTTTGTAATGTATGATTTAAGTATATCATAGCATTTTCCTCTAATTCCATACTGATATAATTTCATCATTAATTTTGAGTGGTTCACACGATCAAATGCCTTAGAATCAAATCCTTGCACTAAGATAATCAGTGGAAGGAGTCACTGATGAGATACGTTTTAAAGTTTACTTTGAATTTGCTGAGATAACTAATTACTTGTTGTATGTTAGATGGGATCTTCTCAAATATCTTCATACCAGAGTGCATAACTTTGTTAAATACTAGTTAAGGATGCAAAGTTTACAAAAAAGTCATATTTCTATCTTGTATTGATATTGCAGATCAAATTTCAGCTTGAACTGATTTTTTCACAACCACGCTACACCTTGATTAAAATAGCTCCATGATTATGGCAGTGTCTAAGTCAGCCAATGGCAGTTCTTTCTTGACACCTATGTGCCCGCGATAATGACTGTTTTTTAGGCACCACACAGCTTTCTCAGCTGCAGTATGATGCACAGGAAGGTGAGAGCCATCTGTCGCCCTATCCACCATCCCCACTGATGTACTTCCCACCGCTGAAGACAATGACAAAAAAAAGAATCTCATTGTATGTTTTGCTCTATTAGCATTGTATGTGCAGCTCTTGCTCGTTCTAAGTATGTGGAATGATATATATAATGAACGACCCTGTGCCACCATAGCTGTCTGTCAACCAAGAGGTTAATTCAATCAAAATTTAGAAGGAAAAATAATAATTGTTTATCACTAAGTCTGCCTAAGGTTCACAAAAGCGTTCAACAATAGCTACAAAAGCTTTTTATAACTGTCCCACTAATATAATGTGAGAGGTGTTATATATATAATTTCTGGAGAGTTTTATATGTATATATAACTTTCCAGAAATTACTGTCAGCCACCTTTTGTATTATTTTTCAATCTTTATTTACTAAGACCAGTTTTGAATCACTATCATCAGGTGGTACATATTTATTGCATGTTTGCAGCTTTGTTGGAGTTGTGCAGCTGTGGCCAGGTGTGAACTGTACATACTTCTAACCACATTCGGTGTGTATGTTTCGTTCTCTTGCCATAACTACATAAGCCACAAGAATGCTGCAAATATGCAATAAATATGTACCATTTGATGACAAATTGCGTGTTAATTTAAAACCAGTCATGGTAAATAGAAACTGAAGAATAAAACCAAAGGCAACTGACTGCTGTAAACCTTTACAAAACATTAAATCTGAACTGAAATTGCTTCTTCTGGCAACTACTGCTCTAAAGATGGATATTTAACAAAAATCTTGTGGTATAAAAAGACTACAATGATTGCTTGTGCTATTTAAAAGTAGATGTTAACATTCTGTAACAGTAACATGAGCAGTGACAGAGACCAATATGTTCATTATCATTACTTTTCAGCATTAAGCTAGCTGGTAATCTGTAAACAGCCAGTATGCAACCATAAACAAAAACACAAAGTGTAAATCCAAAGTAATCAACACCATTCTGAAAGAAACAGATCAATGGGCCTTGGAACACAGCATTACTTTTACCTAATCAAAAGACACACAAACTATATCTGTAGAATAAAATCGGTTTATATAAAGTGATCTACTTCTCTATTATAAAAGGTAGACTGGTGTAAAGTCATGACTTCACCCACCTTTTTGACCAGTAATACCATCAACACGGTGTACACTGTTTCAGACACATACAATATGGTGACCACGACATCACTCATAACACCTGTGAACAAACAAATATCATGTGAAGTATTTAACTCCAGCAACAGAATGAAACTAACAGGACAACCAAATGAAGAGGACAAACTAAATAAACGACAGTAAGAATAATGACGTCAATGGAAGATAAATATTCACCCAAAAATCAAGCACACAAAATACTCAAAACTTAACAAAAGAAATTACACAAATGTAAACTATTGGTGTTGTAAAATTCACATGACCTATACATCTCAAATGAAGACCTCAATACCAGTAACCTATACAGAACTCAGAAACTCAACACAATTTTCACTTGAGCTACACAGCTCCAAAAAAGCCCTCAATACCAGAAACCAACCACTCTATCACATGGTGCTGCAAATTTCACTTCACCCACAAACCTCAAGCAAAGCCCTAGATACAACACTTTCACTTACTCTATCTACACCAAAGTTCTCAGTACAACAAAACCAAATCATGTTCACACGGTCAGAAATGTTTCCTAAATAACGATGGTACATCAGTACCCATGATACCTACCAATAACATTCCAACAATTACCGAACACTAACAAGGAATTCCCGAAAATTCATGAAAACTTTCACCACCACCAATTTCAATATACGCAAACAACTACACTAATTGCAACAAGCAATGAGCTACTCATAAATATCTGTGTCTTCTTTACCACAGAATATAAAAGAAAAATATTAGATCTCCGACCACAAGAAACACACGGCACTAATATTTCCAGACATACAAATGAATCCATCAGTCAAAATACGCAAATTCAGAGTAACTCACCAGAAAGCCAGCACAAATCCTTTCAATACCAACATGAAAAACATGTCAAACTACTTACTAAAAAACATACAGCATAACAGAGAGCCACCAAATACTACAACACACAATCTACAAACACAAAGACTTAAAAACATCCGTGCTCGCCGTGACATTATGGGTCAAAGCAGATGGGTGTAGCATCACCACCTGACCTTGTGTGCATAACCTCAAGTTAGCCTCAAGTAGGAAATAGTGATGAGGCAATGACTGCCAATTGGCAAGAAAACAGGACTAAATTATCAAGAATAAAACTTAATTACTGTTGGAACATTTGTTCAGAGTTTGCATGTTTTTGGTTCAACTCAAGATTGCCAGTACTGCCTGCTCTGCCCTTAGGAGATCTTTCTCACTATACCGGCCCACAAACACGACTGACACCATACTTTTATTCCATCTGTCCTACAGCATTTTCTTTCTAAGCAGCACAGCTAAGATCTAAAAATAGTCCATTCTAACACTGAAGCTCTAATACTTAATCCAAAACCATTTACTCCCTAATGGTACATATGTTTACTAATAAAGAGTGAATTTACTAGACACTGATGTGATTTACGAATTTTCTGAATGTTCAGCGAGACATTCATACGAATCCTTCTCTGCTATTTCTGCATCTTGTGTTGCAAATTCGAATTTCCCATCGTATCTCCAGTTTTTCTCCATTTCTCTTCCTGTTTTAAGCGCGCTTCATCGCTATATACTTCAGTGACTGAAATAACGTTCAACAACTCCATTACTTAATATCTCAACATGTTTAAACGAGAGTTATCTTTGAAGAAGCCTTCAGACAGCCACTACATCAGTACTAAGTTGCATACAACACAGCTATGTAGCTAAAAATCTGCCGTTTATAACGTTCATACGTCTCAGTATTAAATAACTCCTATATATTTATATTCTATGCGAAAATACGACATTCTAACAACATTCATTTTAACCAATCAGGTTGTTTGCCTCTCAGAATGAGAATGTATATTACATTTCCTGTTTTCCCTCCAACAATTTTGCGTTCCGCTTTTCGTCTCTTAGATATCATAATACCACAAAGCCTATAACTTAATAACTACAAAAGTTCCACGCGACATATACCACCTCGACGAAAACTATAACAAACACGGAACTTTCTGCCCGCCAAAATTTCATCTTCAAAGATAATACTCACAACGCCTTCAACTTCAACTGGATATGGTAACTTCTGTGAACTACATCACTTCCCCTGTTTCGCTGTCGCTAGTCTAGTAGAAATATTAAACGCTAAGTTTGACTTCAAGGGTGGGCGTGTCGAAGTTGGTTGCCAGTCATCGAGAGAAATTAACCAAAGTGCTGAACTCCAGTTGATACAAAACTTATTAAACCATATTACACCTTCAATAAGCTGTTTATTCAGTTGCAGATGTTTCTACTTAGTAAGATAAATTAACTATTGTTTTTTACTCATATTCTGTCTGTATCTCTTATATGTATTCTGCTATGTGCAGTATGCACCACCGTCATCTCTCATCACACACCACCTTTTTTATATTTTGTCTATATCCTATATGTATTCTGCTATGTGAGTTTTGTGCCACTACTGTCATGTCTCGACATATCCCATCTTAACATAATTTTTCAAATTGACTTGTCCTACATCATGATGTGCTTTGCTGTACAAATTGTATGATCTACGTGACCAATAATAAATCAAATCAAATCAAATTTTAACTAAAACAAAATATGTAACATTAACTAATGAAGTATATACAAATCACAACACTTGTTCATACAAGGAAATGAAATGGACAATAAAATTTACTGAGATATTCCAAAGGTGTGGCTGAAGAAAGTAAACTTGGTTTTTGCGTTCCTAAATTACAAACTGAGAAGATATACTAGTGAGATTAAGTAGGTAACTGAAGCAGCTGTGATTATACGAAGTAATTCTTTGTGTGTGTTTCCATTCGTTGTTGGTGTGGTCTTCAGTCCTGAGACTCGTTTGATGCAGCTCTCCATGCTACTCTATCCTGTGCAAGCTGCTTCATCTCCCAGTACCTACTGCAACCTACATCCTTCTGAATCTGCTTAGTGTATTCATCTCTCGGTCTCCCTCTACGATTTTTACCTTCCACGCTGCCCTCCAACACTAATTTGGTGATCCCTCGATGCCTCAGAACATGTCCTTCTTCTAGTCAAGTTGTGCCACAAACTCCTCTTCTCCCCAATTCTATTCAATACCTCCTCATTAGTTATGTGATCTACCCATTCAGCTGTCTTTTGTTGCCCCACATTTCGAAAGCTTCTATTCTCTTCTTGTCCAAACTATTTATTGTCCATGTTTCACTTCCATACATGGCTACACTCCATACAAATACTTTCAGAAACGACTTCCTGACACTTAAATCTATACTTGATGTTAACAAATTTCTCTTCTTCAGAAATATTTCCTTGCCATTGCCAGTCTACATTTAGTATCCTGTCTACTTCGACCATCATCAGTTATTTTGCTCACCAAATAGCAAAACTCCTTTACTCCTTTAAGTGTCTCATTTCCTAATCTAATACCCTCAGTATCATCCGACTCAATTCGACTACGTTCCTCCATCCTCATTTTGTTTTTGTTGATGTTCATCTTATATCCTCCTTTCAAGACACTGTTCATTCCGTTCAACAGCTCTTCCAAGTCCTTTGCTGTCTCTGAAGACTTACAATGTCATCGGCAAACCTCAAAGTTTTTATTTCTTCTCCGTGGATCTTGATATCTACTCCGAATTTTTCTTTTGTTTCATTTACTGCTTACTCAATATGCAGATTGAATAACATTGGGGAGAGGCTACAACCCTGTCTCACTCCTTTCCCAACCACTGCTTCCCTTTCATGCCCCTCGACTCTTATAACTGCCATCTGGTTTCTGTATAAATTGTAAATAGCCTTTCCCTCCCTGTATTTTACCCCTGCCACCTTCAGAATTTGAAAGAGAGTATTCCTGTCAACCTTTGTCAAAAGCTTTCTCTAAGTCTACATATGCTAGAAACGTAGGTTTGCCTTTCATTAATCTTTCTTCTAAGATAAGTCTTAGTTTCAGTATTGCCTCACGTGTTCCAACATTTCTACGGAATCCAAACTGATCTTCCCCGAGGTCGGCTTCAATGAGTTTTTCCATTCGTCTGTAAAGAATTCGCGTTAGTATTTTGCACCTGTGACTTTTTAAACTGATAGTTCGGTAATTTTCTCATCTGTCAACACCTGCTTTCTTTGGAATTGCAATTATTATATTCTTCTTGAAGTCTGAGGGTATTTCCCGTGTCTCATACATCTTGGTAGAGTTTTGTCATGACTGGCTCTCCCAAGGCTATCAGTGGTTCTAATGGAATGTTGTCTACTCCTGGGGCCTTGTTTCGACTCAGGTCTTTCAGTGTTCTGTCAAACTCTTCATGCAGTATCATATCTCCCATTTCATCTTCATCTACACCCTCTTCCATTTCCATGATATTGTCCTCAAGAACATCGCCCCTGTATAGACCCTCTATATACTCCTTCCACTTTTCTGCTTTCCCTTCTTTGCTTAGAACTGGGTTTCCATCTGAGCTCTTGATATTCATGCAAGTGGTTCTCTTCTCTCCAAAGGTCTCTTTCATTTTCCTGTAGGCAGTATCTATCTTACCCCTCGTGAGATAAGCCTCTGCATCACTACGTTTGTCCTCTAGGCATCCCTGCTTAGCCATTTTGCACTTCCTGTCAACCTGATTTTTGAGACGTTTGTATTCCATTTTGCCTGCTTCATTTACTGCATTTTTATGTTTCCTCCTTTCATCAATTAAATTCAATATTTCTTCTGTTAGCCAAGGATTTCTACTAGCCCTTGCATTTTTACCTACTTGATCCTCCGCTGCCTTCACTATTTCATCCATCAAAGCTATGCATTCCTGTTCTACTGTATTTCTTTCCCCCATTCCTGACAATCGTTCCCTAATGTTCTCCCTGAAACTCCCTACATCCTCTAGTTCTGTCATTTTATCCAGGTCCCATCTCCTTAAATTCCCACCTTTTTGCAGTTTTTTCAGTTTTAATCTACAGTTCATAACCGATAGATTGTGGTCAGACTCCACATCTGCCCCTGGAAATGTCTTACAATTTAAAACCTGGTTCCTAAATCTCTGTCTTACTATTATGTAATCTATTTGGTACCTTTTAGTATCTCCAGGCTTCTTCCAAGTATACAACCTTCTTTCATGATTGTTGTACCAAGTGTTAGCTACGATTAAGTTATGCTCTGTGCAAAATTCTAGCAGGCAGCTTCCTCTTTCATTTCTTACCCTCAATCCATATTCACCTACTATGTTTCCTTCTCTCCCTTTTCCTACTATCGAATTCTATGACTATTACATTTTCGTCTCCCATCACTATCTGAATAATTTCTTTTATCTCATCATACATTTCATCAATTTCTTCGTCATCTACAGAGCTAGTTGGCATATAAACTGGTACTATTGTAGTAGGCGGGGGCTTCGTTTCTATCTTGGCCACAATAATGCATTCAATATTCTGTTTGTAGTAGCTTACCTGCACTCCTATTTTTTTATTCAGTATTAAACCTACTCCTGTTAAACCCCTATTTGATTTTGTATTTATAACCCTGTATTCACCTGACCAAAAGTCTTGTTCTTCCTGCCACTGAACTTCACTAATTCCCACAATATCTATCTTTAACCTATCCATTAACCTTTTTAAATTTTCTAACCTACCTGCCCGATTATGGGATCTGACATTCCACACTCCAATCTGTAGTTTCCCTTGCTTTCAGCTGTTCACAGTACCAGCGCAGCAAGGCCGTTTTGGTTATTGTTACAAGGCCAGATCATTCAATTATCCAGACTGTTGCCCCTGCAATTACGGAAGCGGCTGCTGCCCGTCTTCAGGAACCACGCATTTGTCTGGCCTCTCAACAGATACCCTTCCATTGTGGTTACACCTACGTTACGGCTATTTGTGTCGCTGAGGTGCGCAAGCCGCCTCACCAATGGCAAGTTCCATGGTTCATGGGGAGGGTGGGGGGACACTCATAATGTGTAAAATATTGTACCAAGAACCAATGGAACAGTCAATCAATCAAATCTCTAATCAGTTTGTACACACAGTGGGACATCAGTTACCCTAGGGGGAAAACCTCTTTTGTGATATCTGTCTGACAAGTGTTATATCGATATTTTTTTCCGAGGATTCCAGAAATTGCACTCTTTAGTGAGGCACAAATGAGCAAACGAAGTAATGTAGACCGAGTTTTTCCAGCAGCCACACTACTGCTCAACAATAATTAATTATCGTATTATTGACAATGTTGACTGAAAAACTGTCTTTCAAATTCAATGATGGCAGGGGTAAAAGATAGGGAGGGAAAGGCTATTTACAGTTTGTATAGAAACCAGATGGCAGTTATAAGTGTTGAGGGACATGAAAGGGAAGCAGTGGTTGGGGAAGGGAGTGAGACAGTGTTGTAGCCTCTCCCCGATGTTATTCAATCTGTATATTGAACAAGTAGTAAATGAATCAAAGGAAAAATACGGAGTAGGTATTAAAATCCATGGAGAAGAAATAAAAACTTTGAGGTTTGCCGATGACATTGTAATTCTGTCAGAGACAGCAAAGGGCTTGGAAGAGCAGTTGAACGGAATGGACAGTGTCTTGAAAGGAGGATAGAAGATGAACAACAACAAAAGCAAAACGACGATACTGGAATGTAATCGAATTAAATCGGACAATACTGAGGGAATTAGATTAGGAAATGAGACACTTAAAGTAGTAAAGGAGTTTTGCTATTCGGGGAGCAAAATAACTGATGATGGTTGAAGTAGACAGGATACTAAATGTAGACTGGCGATGGCAAGGAAAGCGTTTCTGAAGAAGAGAAAGTTGTTAACATCGAGTATAGATTTAAGTGTCAGGAAGTCGTTTCTGAAAAGTATTTGTATGGAGTGTAGCCATGTATGGAAGTGAAACATGGACTATAAATAGTTTGGACAAGAAGAGAACAGAAGCTATCGAAATGTGGTGCAACAGAAGACTGCTGGATGGGTAGATCACATAACTAACGAGGAGGTACTAAATTGAATTGGGAAGAACAGGAGTTTGAGGTACAATTTGAATAGAAGAAGGTATCGGTTGGTATGACATGTTCTGAGGCATCGAGGGATCACCAATTTAGTATTGGAGGGCAGCGTAGAAGGTAAAAATCGTAGAGGGAGACCAAGAGATGAATACACTAAGCAGATTCAGAAGGATGTAGGTTGCAGTAAGAACTGGGAGATGATGAAGCTTGCACGGGATAGAGTAGCATGGAGAGCTGCATCAAACCAGTCTCAGGACTGCAGACCACAACAACAACAATGAAGCGGAAGGGAGGAAGTGAAGAATATTTATGAGAAATAAAGTGTGGAGGAAGGGGTAGACCGAGGTGGAGAGAAAGAATTGGCTGAAAGGAAGATTTACAGGACTGAAAGATTATGGGGACAGGAATAGTTTTTGGTAGTGCTTGATGGATGGGTGCGGTTGGGTGGGAGGGGGCTGGGGGCATAGGCAGTGATGACCATTGTCTTAGAGTAAAAGTGCACATGAAAACCGTTTCTTTTAATATCTCGGCAATTTTTTAATGCCTTTGAAAATAATGTAGATGCAGTAATCTGATAAACACAGCGATGAATCTATCCCACTCTGCTGTATTGCTATTCCTCTATAAGACTCAGTAGTAAGTACACCTTCACTTGTGCACGTTTTAAGAATCTTTTGCGCATGTCCAACTGGCATGACGTAATTGTCTGAAATACATATATATTTGGTAAACAACATGCACGTGTCACGGTGTGCACAGCTAGCACTTACCTCTCCACTACAAGTTTATGTCAATGCCACACTGCATACTGCAGCAAAGTTTTGTCCTGTTTTGCTTTGCACAAATCCCTCTAGACAGAAGAAAACTCCTCAGATATGCCAATTCAATCACTATATAGTAAAATTGGATCGGACATTAATATATGTTTCGATGACACAGAAACATATCTTACGGAATTCTGAATGAGATACATTTTGGATTTTATCGTGCAGTATTCCTTTTGAGGAGCTGGGAACCACAAAGCACATCATTGTCGATTGTGACACTGTAGGATTTATTCATGCTTCTGCCATTTGTTGATATTAAAGTGGAGTCAGGTTTATCTTCAGAGTATTTCCAAATGTTAAACATGAACATTCACAAAAAGCTGTCTCACTGTTTCTCTGATATTCAGTAAAATTTGTGAAAGAAGACTGTGTGTTTTCTGCCTTTGCCAGTGACTCACTTGCATGCTAGTCAAGTGACCATGTTGGTAGACAGTAGAGTTGGTGTCCCAAATATCGCCCCTGCGCCAAATATCGCCTATTTGCGTTTGCAAGTAGTAGAAGCACATGCAGAAGTAAAAGTTTATTGTCTCATAAAATACAATTTCGAACAAATTGACTTAAAAGTACAGGAGACCTGTCAAAACACAATAACTGGTTTACAATTTTCCTTACAATACCTGTAATATATAGTACTGAATAATTGCTTTACTAAACAATTAATAATTTTCTTCAAAAGTAACAAACTTTTAAGATTAGCAGTCCAAAGTAATTGCTCTCTTCTGCTCAAATTTTCAGATTGTCATTTATGAATTCTTCTACTGAATGGTAACAGTTCTGCACTAATTTCTCATATAAGGATTTTTTTCAGTGTTTCTAAATTTATGCTGGGCAATTCTCTTCCTTTTACTTTGTTATAAATTTTCATACCCGTATGATGTGGAGTTTGAGTATAAAGTTTTAAGCGGTGGGTGGGCAGCATAAAATTATTTTGATTTCTGGTGTCGTAGTTATGTTGAATATGATTTGCTACAAAGAAATCAGGGTTACTGTGTACAATAATAATCATCTCATATATGTACATTGAGGGAACACTTAGTATACTCAGATTTTTAGGAATGGGTGACATGATTTTCTTCGCTCTACATTGTGCATATTTCTAATGATGGTTTTCTGAAATTTTAGCATTCGACACATATGGTTTGAGGTACCTCAAAATACAATTCCATACCTTATTCCTGACTCAAAGTAGCTGTGATATACTACTTTTCTTATGCCTGTAGTGGTAGCATTGTACAATATTCCCATTGCATGTGCTAGGCTATTTAATTTATCTGCAAGGTACTGTATGTGTGACTCCCATGATAGATTTTTATCTAGTTGTATTCCTAGGAATTTCACACAGTTAGCGTCCTGCAAATCCTGGTTTCTGTGACTGACCTGAATATCATTAAATTTTGCATGCTTTGTTTTAAATTGCATTAACTGAGTCTGTTCCATATTTAATTTTAACCCATTTAAATCAAACCAGGTACCCAAGTTTTTTAAAGCATTTAATACATTTTGTGGAATTCCATCTGAAATGTTACTTTCAATGATTAAGGATGTGTCATCTGAAATAAAACTCAATATTAAGTGGCAGAACATTTATGTAAAACAAAAACAGAATGGGACCCAAGACAGAACCTTGGGGTACTCTTTGTGAAATGGTTTTCCATATTGAAGTATAAGTTTCTCTCTCTGATGTTATAACCACTCTTTGTCTTTGGTTGGTTAGATAAGATTTAAACCACTGTAATACTGTGCCCCTAATTCCGTACTTTCCCAGTTTACAAACTAGCAAGAGTGATTCACAATATCAAGGTCACAAAAAATTCCTGTGTCATGCAGTGAGTTGTCTAGAGACAAGCTAATTTTATCAACAAAATTATTTAGAGCAGGTATTGTGGTTTTGCCTTTTTGAAATCAATACTGATATTTTGAGATTATTTTAAATTTTGCTATGAAGTTTTGTATTTGTATGGTGACTACCTTCCCAAATATTTTTGACAGTGATGGAAGAAGAGAGACTGGATGATAGTTTCCCATGTGTTCATTTATTGAATAGTGGATTAACTACTGCATACTTCAGTGTTCCTGGAAAATAACTTTCTTGAAAGAACTGGTTAACTATTGTAGTTAGTGGCTGTGCACTTTTGTTGGTATCCCATCCCATCCTGCTGATGTTTTACTTTTTAGTGACAGTATCACATTTTCTATAACTTTTACTGTTGTTTTTGTAAATGTACTGAAAAATTCACCATTAAGGTGTTCACCATTGAAGAAATTTACCGTGTCTGGATACTTTGCTACATTGGCATTAGATTTGTTTACATTTATAAAGAATTCATTAAAAAATTCAGAAATTTGAACAGGATTTACAATAGTTTCATCCTCTATCTTGATTTCAGAAATATCGTGGCCTCTACCTGTGGCACCTGTTTCATCTTTGATTACTGACCATAATGCCTTTGATTTGTTTTCACTATCCAATATAAATATATTATTTGCCAGTTCTTTGGCTGTGTTTACAACTTTTTAAAAATATTTTTGTAATCTTTTACATGGGTAACAAAATCAGGACTTTTGTTATGTTTTAGTTCCCTATGTAGGCGTCTTTTTCTTGCACTCGAGATTTTTATTCCTTCAGTAATCCAATTCACTTTATTTCCTACTTTTTTATGATGCACAGTAAATTTTCAGAGCATGAAATACTATGATCTATAGACCACTCAACCTTAATGAATCTATGATAGAATAAGTCTATATTTTCTTTGCTGGACTGGCGTTTAGTGTAGGTTTTCTTCGAACAAGGTTCTGTTGTTTTTAGTACCGTAACTCCATAAACAGAGCGTAATGATCGGAAAGTCCTAAATCTAAACAAAACTTATTTGCCTCATTATAAGTGTAATTGGTTAAAATATTATCTATTCATATTGCAGACACTTCGTTTACTCGAGAGAATTTGCGCAGAAACCCGATGTTTGAATCAAATCAATGAATTTTGTTGAGTTATTGGCTCCACTGGCTAGATCTATTTTGAAATCAGCGATCATCATGACTCTTTTCTTGGTTTCTTTTTGAAATTTTACTAATAGACACTGGAATTTCGACAAAAAGTGTTTCGTTATTTCGGCGCCATGAATTCTGTACACAGATAAAATTACAATATTTTGCCCCAACTCTACGCAGCCACTTTCAAGTATAGATTCTTCATTAAGGGAATCGAAATCGAGTTTTGCTTTATATTTCATTGATCTTTCCACTAATATGCACGATCTCCCTCGAGTTACATTACTACTACAAAAGCTGCTGGCAACATAAAAATTATCAAGGTTATTTAAGATTTTGATACTATCCTTCGCAAGCCAGTTTTCATTCAAGCACACAATCTTGATATTTGGTATTTCTGACAAAATAACCCGTTTATGTTCAAGAGCATTACGAACGTATTGTTACTTTTTGAATACTCCTAATGGCATCTGGTTTGAAACGCTGTTTTTTTTCCAACTTCGTTATCAATTTTTACACCCCCATCTTTGCATACTAGTCTCCCTTATTAAGTATGATCTTTCATATATCACTATACATATTGCTGATCCTAGCCTCTTCAGATGCAGTCCATCTTGTCCTAGACATTTGTCACTAATAAATTTATTCGAATCCACGAAAACTGCACCAACTCTGTTGCACTGGTATCTGATGCGATTGTTTATCCTATGTATTTATCACTTACTGATCTTCTGTGCTGGATACTACTAATTGACTTTGACACTGGGTACACGTTTTTCGCCATACGGATTAAATTTCTTGCTTCGTTTTACGTTTACCATCTCATCTTCACTGCTGTTTCGTGTGCCATCTATGAGTTACTTAAACTTCTGCAGATTTGTCACAGGCGGCACTAGTTGCAATCTTCCTAAGAGTAACAGCGGAAACAGTATAGCATTTGAAGTGTTTGCGGCTATGTCAATCGTTTTTACTGCATGTAGCAAATCGAGGGAATTACCAGGTAAATATTTGCAGTACTGAAAAAATATATACACTCCTGGAAATTGAAATAAGAACACCGTGAATTCATTGTCCCAGGAAGGGGAAACTTTATTGACACATTCCTGGGGTCAGATACATCACATGATCACACTGACAGAACCACAGGCACATAGACACAGGCTACAGAGCATGCACAATGTCGGCACTAGTACAGTGTATATCCACCTTTCGCAGCAATGCAGGCTGCTATTCTCCCATGGAGACGATCGTAGAGATGCTGGATGTAGTCCTGTGGAACGGCTTGCCATGCCATTTCCACCTGGCTCCTCAGTTGGACCAGCGTTCGTGCTGGACGTGCAGACCGCGTGAGACGACGCTTCATCCAGTCCCAAACATGCTCAATGGGGGACAGATCCGGAGATCTTGCTGGCCAGGGTAGTTGACTTACACCTTCTAGAGCACGTTGGGTGGCACGGGATACATGCGGACGTGCATTGTCCTGTTGGAACAGCAAGTTCCCTTGCCGGTCTAGGAATGGTAGAACGATGGGTTCGATGACGGTTTGGATGTACCGTGCACTATTCAGTGTCCCCTCGACGATCACCAGTGGTGTACGGCCAGTGTAGGAGATCGCTCCCCACACCATGATGCCAGGTGTTGGCCCTGTGTGCCTCGGTCGTATGCAGTCCTGATTGTGGCGCTCACCTGCACGGCGCCAAACACGCATACGACCATCATTGGCACCAAGGTAGAAGCGACTCTCATCGCTGAAGACGACACGTCTCCATTCGTCCCTCCATTCACGCCTGTCGCGACACCACTGGAGGCGGGCTGCACGATGTTGGGGCGTGAGCGGAAGACGGCCTAACGGTGTGCGGGACCGTAGCCCAGCCTCACGGAGACGGTTGCGAATGGTCCTCGCCGATACCCCAGGAGCAACAGTGTCCCTAATTTGCTGGGAAGTGGCGGTGCGGTCCCCTACGGCACTGCGTAGGATCCTACGGTCTTGGCGTGCATCCGTGCATCGCTGCGGTCCGGTCCCAGGTCGACGGGCACGTGCACCTTCCGCCGACCACTGGCGACAACATCGATGTACTGTGGAGACCTCACGCCCCGCGTGTTGAGCAATTCGGCGGTACGTCCACCAGGCCTCCCGCATGCCCACTATATGCCCTCGCTCAAAGTCCGTCCACGCTGTCGCGGCATGCTACCAGTGTTAAAGACTGCGATGGAGCTCCGTATGCCACGGCAAACTGGCTGACACTGACGGCGGCGGTGCACAAATGCTGCGCAGCTAGCGCCATTCGACGGCCAACACCGCGGTTCCTGGTGTGTCCGCTGTGCCGTGCGTGTGATCATTGCTTGTACAGCTCTCTCGCAGTGTCCGGAGCAAGTATGGTGGGTATGACACACCGGTGTCAATGTGTTCTTTTTTCCATTTCCAGGAGTATATATATATATATATAGTCGTAGGCGTTCTGGAGGTCGAGGGAAATAAAGTTAGCAGAGTGACAGGAGTTAAGTTGGAGGGGCAGGAGACTGGTAATGTTAAGGAGCCGGTTGTTGGCTGAGATGGAGGGCTACAAGCCACACTGGATAAGGGGAAGAAGGTGGTGCTCGTTAAGGTGGTGATGAATACGGCGAGAGAGGATGGACTCAAAGGCCTTACTGAACACAGTGGTGAGGCAGATGGGACGATAGGAAGAGGTGTCAGAGGGAGGGTTTGTTTGGTTTAGGCACCAGCAGGGCACAGGAAGTCTTGTCCAGGTCAAGGTAAAAGCCAGTGGAGAGGAGGACGTTTTACAGGGTAGCAAAGGCAGCCAGGAAGGATAGGAGAGATTATAAAGTGGCAGTAAGCGACACCATTGTGACCAGGAGTGGTGTTGCATTTGGGAAGGAGGACGAGTTTGATGTCATGTGTAGCTATGGGAGTGTTTATGTTGGAAGGGGTAACTGATTCAAGTTCTGGAAACTGGGGCGATTAGCAGGACAGAGGTATCAGTGTGTTCATGGATGGTGGGGAAGAGGGAGTAACCAAAATGGGGATCGTGAGGAACGGAGAAGACCTCGGAGAGATGGGAAGCAATATGTTTAGTCTCACTGAGGTTGTCAGGGAAGGGGCAGTTGTTGTGGAGAAGAGGGTAATGCGGGGCAGGATGGCTACCATTAAGGTGGTGGAAAACAGGCCAGTACTTGGAGGAGTTGACAGGGATGTGGTGTTGAGGTGTGTGTGTGTCTGGCGCCAGTCCCAGCGTTTCTTTGCTGTGAGGAGGTTGCTGATGTGTAGTGGTAATTACTGGTGGTGGAGGAGTGTATCCCTGTCATGGATGCAGAGGGAGGAGCAGTAGACCCAGCAGGATTCACAGACACGGATGGTCTGTGGTGGAAGGGTAGGCCTCCACAGCATCAGTGACGGTGTTCTGGAATACAGAAGAGTTATGGGTAATGTCAGCGGGATGGTGAAAGGTAAGCAGGTGGCTTTCGACCTGTGAGGCAATGGATTCGCAGTAGGCATCCTAGTCAGCATATCAGTAGTCATGGACAGACTTTGGTGGGGTAGCAGGAAGGTGGCAGGAGGGGGGCTATGAGCAGAGGAACTGTTGAGGATGGGGAGGTGGTAACTACCAATGGGATTGAGGATGTCTGTGGTGATGTGACCAAGGAGGTTGGGGGGGGGGGAGTGAGGATGACATCTGAGGTGGAGTTACTTTCAGGACAAGTGTGTTGTGGGAAAGGATCAAGGTGGAAAGGAACTGACACCACTGCTGAAGGGTGGCAGGATCATGGCTGTCGATGTTGGTGGCAGTCATATACACTAGGAGGAGAATGTTGGTCAACATGGGAAATGAAGTCATAGGGGAGAGGTGCTGTGGGATGGATGTAGATAGCGGCACAGGTGATGGTGAGGAAGGGAAATAGATGCTGAGGAGAGGTGTACAGTCGGGTCATTGAGTAGGGGTTGTGGCAGCACTGATAGATGCTTGAGGTGGCCAATAGTGACTTGGCCTCATGCGAAGGGAAGGGAATTGTCAGTGCAGTGAAGGAGATATGGAGAGGTATGGACTAGGTTGTGAGGATGAAGGAGTCGACTGGGTGCTGGGACAGGGTATTAGTTGGCAGGGAGGGAGCGAATGTTTAGGTAGTGGAGACAATACTGTTGATGCTCCAGGAGGTGGGAGGGGGAAGGATGTGGTAGGGAGAAAAAAGGGGCTTAAACGTGGGGTCTAGGCAGGTGAAGGTAAAGTGAGCCTGGTTGTGAGAGTAGGTGGGGTAAGTATTCAAATGGAAAACAGTGCGAATGGCAAGGGAGTTTTGCTGGAGGGTGTGGGGACGTCCGAAGGAGAGGATAATCTGCAGGACATTGGTCAGGAACAGGATGATGTCTTCAGCTGTATGGGTTAGGGCAGAGGGAATTGTTGGGGTGGATGGGCTGGTCGATCACTCACCAGGAAGCTCCACGACATTTCCTTCTGTAACCACTGCTGCACTACTGTTGGAAGCTGCTGCATGTCATGTTCTTCTGTCTGTCTGAAATACACTAACAATTTATATATACAGGGTTATTACAAATGATTGAAGCGATTTCACAGCTCTACCATAACTTTATTATTTGAGATATTTTCACAATGCTTTGCACACGCAAACAAAAACTCAAAAAGTTTTTTTAGGCATTCACAAATGTTCGATATGTGCCCCTTTAGTGATTCGGCAGACATCAAGCCGATAATCAAGTTCCTCCCACACTCGGTGTAGCATGTCCCCATCAACGAGTTCGAAAGCATCGTTGATGCGAGCTCGCAGTTCTGTTCGATATGTGCCCCTTTAGTGATTCGGCAGACATCAAGCCGATAATCAAGTTCCTCCCACACTCGGTGTAGCATGTCCCCATCAACGAGTTCGAAAGCATCGTTGATGCGAGCTCGCAGTTCTCGCACGTTTCTTGGTAGAGGAGGTTTAAACACTGAATCTTTCACATAACCCCACAGAAAGAAATCGCATGGGGTTAAGTCGGGAGAGTGTGGAGGCCGTGACATGAATTGCTGATCGTGATCTCCACCACGACCGATCCATCGGTTTTCCAATCTCCTGTTTAAGAAATGCCGAACATCATGGTGGAGCACCATCCTGTTGAAAGATGAAGTCGGCGCTGTCGGTCTCCAGTAATGGCATCAGCCGATTTCCCAGCATGTCCAGATACACGTGTCCTGTAACGTTTTTTTCGCAGAAGAAAAAGGGGCCGTAAACTTAAAACCGTGAGATTGCACAAAACACGTTAACTTTTGGTGAATTGCGAATTTGCTGCACGAATGCTTGAGGATTCTCTGCCACTCAGATTCGCACACTGTGTCTGTTCACTTCACCATTAAGAAAAAATGTTGCTTCATCACTGAAAACAAGTTTCGCACTGAACGCATCCTCTTCCGTGAGCTGTTGCAACCGCGCCGAAAATTCAAACCGTTTGACTTTGTCATAGGGTGTCAGGGCTTGTAGCAATTGTAAACGGTAAGGCTTCTGCTTTAGCCTTTTCCGTAAGATTTTCCAAACCGTCGGCTGTGGTACGTTTAGCTCCCTGCTTGCTTTATTCGCCGACATCCGCGGGCTACGCGTGAAACTTGCCCACAGGCGTGCAACCGTTTCTTCGCTGACTGCAGGCCGACCCGTTGATTTCCCCTTACAGAGGCATCCAGAAGCTTTAAACTGCGCATACCATCGCCGAATGGAGTTAGCAGTTGGTGGATCTTTGTTGAACTTCGTCCTGAAGTGCTGTTGCACTGTTATGACTGACTGATGCGAGTGCATTTCAAGCACGACATACGCTTTCTCGGCTCCTGTCACCATTTTGTCTCACTGCGCTCTCGAGCGCTCTGGCGGCAGAAACCTGAAGTGCGGCTTCAGCTGAACAAAACTTTATGAGTTTTTCTACGTATCTGTGGTGTGTCAAGACCATATGTCAATGAATGGAGCTACAGTGAATTTATGAAATCGCTTCAATCATTTGTAATAGCCCTGTACTTAGTATATACGTGTCACAATAAATGCACACATCAAGTTTTGATATCAATGGTTCTGTAAGTTGTAATTAGAGTGGTAGACTTAGTAGTAGTACTAGCAGATGTAAAAACTGCATGACTGTCAGTTGCATTTAGTCAGGAATACCCAAAGAGCAGCAAATTAAGGCCCGGAGACTGTTAGCTGAATCAAGTAATCTGTACACTCCTGCTGCTGGTGATTATTAAAGTCACTGCTCAGATGTACTGGAATCAATTTACCATTGTTTCACTTAACTGGTCAGAAAGAGATCTACACAAATATGAAAACTTATCTGGGGCAGCAGAAGTGAAGAGGCACTTACTTCTTAAGTAATAGAACCCAGTACGTTGTCCTCGATGGTGAGTGTTCATCGGAGCTGATGGTATCATCTGGAGTGCCCCAGGGAAGTGTGGTAGGTCCGCTGTTGTTTTCTATCTACATAAATGATCTTTTGGATAGGGTGGATAGCAATGTGCGGCTGTTTGCTGATGATGCTTTGGTGTACTGGAAGGTGTCGTCGATGAGTGACTGTAGGAGGATACAAGATGACTTGGACAGGATTTGTGATTGGTGTAAAGAATGGCAGTTAAGCCTAAATATAGATAAATGCAAATTAATGCAGATGAATAGGAAAAAGAATCCCGTAATGTTTGAATACTCCATTAGTAGTGTAGCACTTGACACAGTCACGTCGATTAAATATTTGGGCGTAACATTGCAGAGCGATATGAAGTGGGACAAGCATGTAATGGCAGTTGTGGGGAAGTCGGATAGTCGTCTTCGGTTCATTGGTAGAATTTTGGGAAAATGTGGTTCATCTGTAAAGGAGATCGCTTATAAAAAACTAATACGACCTATTCTTGAGTACTGCTCGAGCGTTTGGGATCCCTATCAGGTCGGATTGAGGGAGGACAGAGAAGCAATTCAGAGGCGGGCTGCTAGATTTGTTACTGGTCGGTTTGATCATCACGTGAGTGTTACGGAAATACTTCAGGAACTCGTGTGGGAGTCTCTGGAAGAAAGGAGGCGTTCTTTTCGTGAATCGCTACTGAGGAAATTTAGAGAACCAGCATTTGAGGCTGACTGCAGTACAATTTTACTGCCTCCAACTTACATTTCGTGGAAAGGCTACAAAGATAAGAGAAGAGAGATTAGGGCTCGTACAGAGGCATATAGGCAGTCATTTTTCCATCGTTCTGTTTGGGAGTGGAACAGGGAGAGAAGATGCTAATTGTGGTACGAGGTACCCTCCGCCACGCGTCGTAAGGTGGATTGCGGTTTATGTATATACACTCCTGGAAATGGAAAAAAGAACACATTGACACCGGTGTGTCAGACCCACCATACTTGCTCCGGACACTACGAGAGGGCTGTACAAGCAATGATCACACGCACGGCACAGCGGACACACCAGAAACCGCGGTGTTGGCCGTCGAATGGCGCTAGCTGCGCAGCATTTGTGCACCGCCGCCGTCAGTGTCAGCCAGTTTGCCGTGGCATACGGAGCTCCATCGCAGTCTTTAACACTGGTAGCATGCCGCGACAGTGTGGACGTGAACCGTATGTGCAGTTGACGGTCTTTGAGCGAGGGGGTATAGTGGGCATGCGGGAGGCCGGGTGGACGTACCGCCGAATTGCTCAACACGTGGGGCGTGAGGTCTCCACAGTACATCGATGTTGTCGCCAGTGGTCGGCGGAAGGTGCACGTGCCCGTCGACCTGGGACCGGACCGCAGCGACGCACGGATGTACGCCAAGACCGTAGGATCCTACGCAGTGCCGTAGGGGACCGCACCGCCACTTCCCCGCAAATTAGGGACACTGTGGCTCCTGGGGTATCGGCGAGGACCATTCGCAACCGTCTCCATGAAGCTGGGCTACGGTCCCGCACACCGTTAGGCCGTCTTCCGCTGACGCCCCAACATCGTGCAGCCCGCCTCCAGTGGTGTCGCGACAGGCGTGAATGGAGGGACGAATGGAGACGTGTCGTCTTCAGCGATGAGAGTCGCTTCTGCCTTGGTGCCAATGATGGTCGTATGCGTGTTTGGCGCCGTGCAGGTGAGCGCCACAATCAGGACTGCATACGACCGAGGCACACAGGGCCAACACCCGGCATCATGGTGTGGGGAGCGATCTCCTACACTGGCCGTACACCACTGGTGATCGTCGAGGGGACACTGAATAGTGCACGGTACATCCAAACCGTCATCGAACCCATCGTTCTACCATTCCTAGACCGGCAAGGGAACTTGCTGTTCCAACAGGACAATGCACGTCCGCATGTATCCCGTGCCACCCAACGTGCTCTAGAAGGTGTAAGTCAACTATCTTGGCCAGCAAGATCTCCGGATCTGTCCCCAATTGAGCAAATTTGGGACTGGATGAAGCGTCGTCTCACGTGGTCTGCACGTCCAGCACGAACGCTGGTCCAACTGAGGCGCCAGGTGGAAATGGCATGGCAAGCCGTTCCACAGGACTACATCCAGCATCTCTACGATCGTCTCCATGGGAGAATAGCAGCCTACATTGCTGCGAAAGGTGGATATAACTGTACTAGTGCCGACATTGTGCATGCTCTGTTGCCTGTGTCTATGTGCCTGTGGTTCTGTCAGTGTGATCATGTGATGTATCTGACCCCAGGAATGTGTCAATAAAGTTTCCCCTTCCTGGGACAATGAATTCACGGTGTTCTTATTTCAATTTCCAGGAGTGTAGATGTGGATGTAGAAGTTTTCACTTTGGCACAATAAATACTGAGTCACATAGCACGGCTGCATGAAATTTCTGGATGAAGTTATGTTCCCATCGTAAGTACAGCACTTAATGACACTGTCAACTTAAATTAGAATCACAAAATTATTCAACTGTGTGTTATATACAACGCTGTTGAATGCAATTCGACATAAACTACAACTTTGCTTCCGCCATTTGGCGATATGTGGCGACAACGGTATGTATGGGTCGAAAGAAACAGATCGCAGACGTCAGAAAGTTAGCTTGGACCTCGGTCAACATAACCTCATGCAAACATTAGTTGATTTGTGTCTGCATCATAAAGTTGTTCCTGATTGAAAATGTCAGTTTATGAGCCTAATTCTGGTCATTTGCGAGATGTGTTACTGTTCGTTTTAATATGAAGAAAACAGCGGCTGAGTCTCATCGAATGCACTCACGTACTTATGATACGGACGTTATTAGTGGTTTCAACGCTTCAAGAACGGTGATTTTAACGTCGTAGCCCGGCATAGTGGTGGGACAGAGAATGTTTTCGGAGATGCAGAATTGGAAACATTGCTGAGTGAAGACTCGCGTCAAACTCAAGAAGAATTGCATCGATTAGTGGGAGTGACACAGCATGCCATTTAAAAACGTCTCAAGGCTATGGGCGTGATTCAGAAGCTGAAACTCAGAGACGCTGAACGGCGTTTGTGTATTTAACACTTGCTTCAGAGGCAAAAAAAAAAAAGGGATTTCTGCATCACATTGTGAGTGGGGACGGAAAATACACTCCTGGAAATGTAAAAAAGAACACATTGACACCGGTGTGTCAGACCCACCATACTTGCTCCGGACACTGCGAGAGGGCTGTACAAGCAATGATCACACGCACGGCACAGCGGACACACCAGGAACCGCGGTGTTGGCCGTCGAATGGCGCTAGCTGCGCAGCATTTGTGCACCGCCGCAGTCAGTGTCAGCCAGTTTGCCGTGGCATACGGAGCTCCATCGCAGTCTTTAACACTGGTAGCATGCCGCGACAGCGTGGACGTGAACCGTATGTGCAGTTGACGGACTTTGAGCGAGGGCGTATAGTGGGCATGCGGGAGGCCGGGTGGACGTACCGCCGAATTGCTCAACAAGTGGGGCGTGAGGTCTCCACAGTACATCGATGTTGTCGCCAGTGGTCGGCGGAAGGTGCACGTGCCCGTCGACCTGGGACCGGTCCGCAGCGACGCACGGATGCACGCCAAGACCGTAGGATCCTACGCAGTGCCGTAGGGGACCGCACCGCCACTTCCCAGCAAATTAGGGACACTGTTGCTCCTGGGGTATCGGCGAGGACCATTCGCAACCGTCTCCATGAAGCTGGGCTATGGTCCCGCACACCGTTAGGCCGTCTTCCGCTCACGCCCCAACATCGTGCAGCCCGCCTCCAGTGGTGTCGCGACAGGCGTGAATGGAGGGACGAATGGAGACGTGTCGTCTTCAGCGATGAGAGTCGCTTCTGCCTTGGTGCCAATGATGGTCGTATGCGTGTTTGGCGCCGTGCAGGTGAGCGCCACAATCAGGACTGCATACGACCGAGGCACACAGGGCCAACACCCGGCATCATGGTGTGGGGAGCGATCTCCTACACTGGCCGTACACCACTGGTGATCGTCGAGGGGACACTGAATAGTGCACGGTACATCCAAACCGTCATCGAACCCATCGTTCTACCATTCCTAGACCGGCAAGGGAACTTGCTGTTCCAACAGGACAATGCACATCCGCATGTATCCCGTGCCACCCAACGTGCTCTAGAAGGTGAAAGTCAACTACCCTGGCCAGCAAGATCTCCGGATCTGTCCCCCATTGAGCATGTTTGGGACTGGATGAAGCGTCGTCTCACGCGGTCTGCACGTCCTGCACGAACGCTGGTCCAACTGAGGCGCCAGGTGGAAATGGCATGGCAAGCCGTTCCACAGGACTACATCCAGCATCTCTACGATCGTCTCCATGGGAGAATAGCAGCCTGCATTGCTGCGAAAGGTGGATATAACTGTACTAGTGCCGACATTGTGCATGCTCTGTTGCCTGTGTCTATGTGCCTGTGGTTCTGTCAGTGTGATCATGTGATGTATCTGACCCCAGGAATGTGTCACTAAAGTTTCCCCTTCCTGGGACAATGAATTCACGGTGCTCTTATTTCAATTTCCAGGAGTGTAGGTTAATTTCGATAACCCTAAACGCAAGAAATCAAGGGGATATCCCGGCCATGCTTTCACATCGACGGCCAAACCGAATATCACGGCTCCAAGGTCGTGCTCTGCTTTTGGTGGGACCAGCTCGGCGTCGTGTACTGTGAGGTGTTGAAACCGAGTGAAACAATCACAGGTGCTCGTTATCGATCGCAATTAATGCGTTCGAGCAGAGCATTAAAAGACAAACGGCCGCAATACAGCGAGATACAAGATAAAGTGATTTTGCAGCACAACACTCGACCCCACGTTACGAAAGAGGTCAAAACGTACATGGAAACGTTAAAATGGGAAGTCCTACCCCATCCGCCGTATTCTCCTGACATTGCTGCCTCTGACTGTCACCTCTTCAGAGCATGGCCTGGCTGACCAACACTTCCGATCTCATGAAGAAGTCACAAACTGCATAAATTTGTGGATCACTTCAAAAGATGAACAATTTCTTCAAGGCGGGATTCCTACACTGCCTGAAAGAGTGGAGAAATTAGTAGCCAGAGACGGAAAATACTTTGAATGATACATGTGCGACGAATTTGTTTTATTAAAACCTCAAATGTTGGGGGAAAAAACGGCAGAAACAAAGTTGTACATCTTGTACATGCAAGACGTCTATTTCGAGAAACCAAACTCTAAAATATCTCATTTCCATTAAAGAAAATAACAATGATCCAGCCGTCATACAGTTCTTTCTCAGATACAAAAGGAGATGCGGAAAACAGCTGCATGAAGCAAAACGAATCCAAAACGGTAAAACCTTAAGGCAACTAAAACAATAAATGAAAGCCATTTGGAATGGATCACGCGAGGAGAAACTCTGTCACTTGTTGGTGACAGTAATATAATAATTACAGAGAGACACCAGAAATATTGGAAATTAAACCTGTATAACAGTTGCAGTGGGCTGCAACTAGTGCAATAACAATAATGTAACTCACAATGTAAAAATGACTAATGATGTCACACTGAATATTTACATATATACGTCGATCAATAATTAAAAAGGTATGGACACATCAGTATACTTGGACAAAGAATTAGCACAGCATACTACGTCTTATGAATATTAACCACAGTGTGTAATAGCTTATGCCTAAGAGCAACAATTACGCACTCATACGTTCTGCCATCAGTTATAGCATAATATTCTGCGTTGGAAATCCACAGAATTCGGTAAATGTCTTCAAACTGCAAAATGAGCCATGCGAAAAGTGAGTAGGGTCCACTACATTGAGCTACCGTACTCAAAAAGTGGGGTATTCTTACAGTTCCAAGTAAATACTTTTCCCAAACTGCCGTTTTTCTATAAAATAAAGAGTGGGCCAAACGCAGCAAACAGCTCCACACATGATCATTGAACCAGATAAAGCGATTCCTTGTACCTGGCTAGAATGAATAGGGTAAAGATCCAAACCGCCATGCTTCACCAAGGAGTCAAGATATATAACAAACTGCCAAAAGAAATAAAAAATGTAGAGGAACTCTAAAAAGTTAAAACATATTTTAAAGATTACTTACCAAGAAATAATTTTTGTTTGATTAAAGAGTTCATGCAACATAAGATTATTGGATATAAATAACCAGGCTGACCAATTAGGAAGTAAGACAAAGAGGATGGGGTATGCTCGTAAGCAACATTTCAGTTTTTTAATTTTCTAGGTGCAGTACAGAACCAAGCTTTCTTAGTGGGGGAGCATTATGATTGGTTTCTCTTGTTTGAAGCAGGCTTTATTGTCTTATGTAAGGCAGTGATAATACAGTGTATATGTGAGTTTATATCATGAATTTATTATGTTTACCCTTCTTCCAATATATATATATATATATATATATACAGGGTGTTTCAAAAATGACCGGTATATTTGAAACTGCAATAAAAACTAAACGAGCAGCGATAGAAATACACCGTTTGTTGCAATATGCTTGGGACAACAGTACATTTTAAGGCAGACAAACTTTCGAAATTACAGTAGTTACAATTTTCAACAACAGATGGCGCTGCAGTCTGGGAAACTCTATAGTACGATATTTTCCACATATCCACCATGCGTAGCAATAATATGGCGTAGTCTCTGAATGAAATTACCCAAAACCTTTGACAACGTGTCTGGCGGAATGGCTTCACATGCAGATGAGATGTACTGCTTCAGCTGTTCAATTGTTTCTGGATTCTGGCGGTACACCTGGGCTTTCAAGTGTCCCCGCAGAAAGAAGTCACAGGGGTTCATGTCTGGCGAATATGGAGGCCAATCCACGCCGCCTCCTGTATGTTTCGGATAGCCCAAAGCAACCACACGATCATCGAAATATTCATTCAGGAAATTAAAGTCGTCGGCCGTGCGATGTGGCCGGGCACCATTTTGCATAAACCACGAGGTGTTCGCAGTGTCGTCTAAGGCAGTTTGTACCGCCACAAATTCACGAAGAATGTCCAGATAGCGTGATGCAGTAATCGTTTCGGATCTGAAAATGGGCCAATGAATCCTTTGGAAGAAATGGCGGCCCAGAGCAGTGCTTTTTGAGGATGCAGGGACGATGGCACTGCAACATGGGGCTTTTCAGTTCCCCATATGCGCCAGTTCTGTTTATTGACGAAGCCGTCCAGGTAAAAATACGCTTCATCAGTAAACCAAATGCTGCCCACATGCATATCGCCGTCATCAATCCTGTGCACCATATCGTTAGCGAATGTCTCTCGTGCAGCAATGGTAGCGGCGCTGAGGGGTTGCCGCGTTTGAATTTTGTGTGGATAGAGGTGTAAACTCTGGCGCATGAGAAGATACGTGGACGTTGGCGTCATTTGGACCGCAGCTGCAACACGGCGAACGGAAACCCGAGGCCGCTGTCGGATCAACTGCTGCACTAGCTGCGCGTTGCCCTCTGTGGTTGCCGTACGCGGTCGCCCTACCTTTCCAGCACGTTCATCCGTCACGTTCCCAGTCCGTTGAAATTTTTCAAACAGATCTTTTATTGTATCGCTTTTCGGTCCTTTGGTTACATTAAACCTCCGTTGAAAACTTCATCTTGTTGCAACAACACTGTGTTCTAGGCGGTGGAATTCCAACACCAGAAAAATCCTCTGTTCTAGGGAATAAACCATGTTGTCTACAGCACACTTGCACGTTGTGAACAGCACACACTTACAGCAGAAAGATGACGTACAGAATGGCGCACCCACAGACTGCGTTGTCTTCTATATCTTTCACATCACTTGCAGCGCCATCTGTTGTTGAAAATTGTAACTACTGTAATTTCGAAAGTTTGTCCGCCTGAAAATGTACTGTTGTCCCAAGCATATTGCAACAAACGGTGTATTTCTATCGCTGCTCGTTTAGTTTTTATTGCCGTTTCAAATATACCGGTCATTTTTGAAACACCCTGTATATATATATATATATATATATATATATATATATATATATATATATATATATATATATATATATATATATATAAGTTTTTTAAATGGCGGTGTACTCATAATGTTGTGCCTAAAATAAGTTACTTTGCTAGTTTAACGAGCTTAAGTTAAACATACTATGGCTTGTACATGTGGATTGGTAAATGTTCTATGCGAGTACCGTAACTAAAAATACGGCGATCTGTTGAAAGAACAGTGTGACATATTGTGTTTTGTTACTAACTCGTGTGCAACGGCCGCGACCAGTTCCGAAAATTTGAATACTATTTACGAAATAAATGAGGAAGCGTGGAATAAACCGTGTTCCTGTAACAACAGCAAGAAAAGGCATGAATTGTGCAAAGTGTAAGAGGAAGTTCCATTACTCGTGTGTAAATGCAACGATTAGAGTGAAAAGCTGGAAATGTATTGATTGTTTTCGTTGTGAATGTGACGATATACACGAAATCAAAACAGACCTGTTAAAAACGTGTGTGTGCGAAAAGTTAAAGAATGAACTCACAATTGTAAGAAAGGAACTTAAGTATTCGAAAACAATTATACGTGTACTAACAAACGAACTACAGAAGCGAGAATCAGCCAAGAAAGAAATGTGTAAAAGCTACAGATTTGAGGCATCCAACATAAAAGACGATTCGCAACACAGCATTCATACCACAACACGGAACGCAGTTCAAAAAGGGAAGCAGTCTAAGGGTGCAGCAATGAAAATGCAAACCTTTGCTCCTGAGAGTGAGTCAGTGAGTAGGAGACACAAAATGTTCGTTGCCTATGATAGAGACTGTGCAAGAAACATTTTAAGGGAAGGTGATACCAGGTGCCCCCACTAGTGTAATATTTAAAAAATGCAATGACCTGCATAAGCTGACAAATGAAGATTTTGCAGTTACTTGGGCAGGGGATAATGACGTAGCAAAGAATGAAGCCAACTTGGCAATTCCTTCACTACATAAAGACTTGTCAGAATTACAAAATACAAATGTAATTGTAGTTGGTCTGCCACACAGGCATGACATGCCTGAATGGTCTTGTGTAAGCCAAGAAATTCAATCCATCAACAGAAAAATAGTGAAAGGTTTCCATAACACTTGTTTTGTTAATACTCCTAGTAACAAGGAGCTATATACAGCACATGGACAGTACCTAAATGCAACTGGTAAAGAACTAATCGCCACAACGACTTATGAATCAGTGGAAAGAACGGGGAAATGTACAAAACAGCAGTAGAACTTAAATGGAAGGATACTGCAGTCTCAGATAAAGAATCAGTGAGAATTGTTACTGACACAACTCCAGCACAAATAACAGCAGAATCCTTAAAAGTGAATTCTGTATGTGTGGAGAGGACAATTACTCAAGAAATAAATATATCCAAGAGATCAGTGCAAAGGTCAGAAGAAGCAGCAAATGATGTGACAGGAAAGAAGACACCATATAAGAAGAGAGAACTACTTGCAAAAAGAAGAATAGCAACTCAAGCTCAAGGAATGAGAATACCAACAGGTGGAATACAGAAGTCAACCCGAAGAAAGAAACCACAACCAAGGTACCAGGATTTTTGGTGGGATCAGCAGTGGTTTCACAGAAGAAAGTAGTTAACAAAGTGAGTCATCAAGTGGATGAACAGGTACTATCATAACACAGATGATCACATTGCATCAAGATCACACATTACCTGAATCTACAACTTCATATATACAGTCAAATTGCTCTTGTATTAGAAATAAGATTTTTGAATTAGAACATTTATGTAACACTGAGCATGTAGATGTTATATGTGTACCTGAGCACTGGTTAACCCAAGAACAAGTAAATATGTTTGATCCCCAAGGGTATGTTGTGGGAGACACGATATGTAGAAAACAGAGAAATATTGGTGGTGCTGGAATTTTTGTCAAAGAACCAATAAAGTTTTCAAGAATTGAAGTATCTATGTACTCCTCAGAACTAGATGGGGAGTTTAGTTGTGTAAAACTATTGAATGAAAATATAGTGGTAGTTAGTCAATATAGGTCCCCAGATGGTGATGTAAATTTGTTTATTGAAAAATGTGAATCAATAATTAAAAAGATATTGAAGAGTAAAACAAGAATTGCTGTATGTGGTGATTTCAGTATAGAAATAGTAAACACACAGAGGCCAGTTGCTAGGACATTTTTGAATATGCTAAAATCATTAGACCTCTATTGTACAAATAACTGTGCCACATGTAAGAATGTGTACATAGACAATATTGTTGTGAATTTTCATAGGGAAGATTTTACAGTCAGACTTGCAGGGAAGTGGACTTGCAGATCATGAGCCACTACTCCTTACATTTTGTAAGAGGCAGCTAGTTAAAACGGAAGAACCTAAAGTAGTAATGGTATGAGGACAAAAGGAAGAATGTTTGTTGATAGATTAGCAAATGCAGATAGGGACATTATATATAATTATCAATCTGGAAAAAAGGAAGCTGAAATTACCTTTCATAACTTCTTTAAAGAGTACACAGATTTATGGTATTCTTGTTCAACAGAAAAAAAATTAGATATCCAAGTGAAATGAAAAGAAAAGTCTGAACTGGTTTACAGAAGAGCTAGCAGAAATTAGAGTTGTTGTTGTTGTTGTGGTCCACAGTCCTGAGACTGGTTTGATGCAGCTCTCCATGCTACTCTATCCTGTGCAAGCTTCTTCATCTCCCAGTACCTACTGCAACCTAGATCCTTCTGAATCTGCTTAGTGTATTCATCTCTTGGTCTCCCCCTACGATTTTTACCCTCCACGCTGCCCTCCAATACTAGATTGGTGATCCCTTGATGCCTCAGAACGTGTCCTACCAACCGATCCCTTCCTCTGGTCAAGTTGTGCCACAAACTTCTCTTCTCCCCAATCCTATTCAGTACTTCCTCATTAGTTATGTGATCGACCCATCTAATCTTCAGCATTCTTCTGTAGCACCACATTTCAAAAGCTTCTATTCTCTTCTTGTCCAAACTATTTACCGTCCATGTTTCACTTCCATACATGGCTACACTCCATACAAATACTTTCAGAAATGACTTCCTGACACTTAAATCTATACCCGATGTTAACAAATTTCTCTTCTTCAGAAACGCTTTCCTTGCCATTGCCAGTCTACATTTTATATCCTCTCTACTTCGACCATCATCAGTTATTTTGCTCCCCAAATAGCAAAACTTCTTTACTACTTTAAGTGTCTCATTTCCTAATCTAATACCCTCAGCGTCACCCGACTTAATTCGACTACATTTCATTATCCTCGTTTTGCTTTTGTTGATGTTCATCTTATATCCTCCCTTCAAGACACCATCCATTCCGTTCAACTGCTCTTCCAAGTCCTTTGCTGTCTCTGAGAGAATTACAATATCATCGGCGAACCTCAAAGTTTTTATTTCTTCTCCATGGATTTTAATACCTACTCCGAATTTTTGTTTTCTTTCCTTTACTGCTTGCTCAATATACAGATTGAATAACATCGGGGAGAGGCTACAACCCTGTCTTACTCCCTTCCCAACCACTGCTTCCCTTTCATGTCCCTCGACTCTTATAACTGCCATCTGGTTTCTGTACAAATTGTAAATAGCCTTTCGCTCCCTGTATTTTACCCCTGCCACCTGTAGAATTTGAAAGAGAGTATTCCAGTCAACATTGTCAAAAGCTTTCTCTAAGTCTACAAATGCTAGAAAGGTAGGTTTGCCTTTCCTTAATCTTTCTTCTAAGAAAAGTCGTAAGGTCAGTATTGCATCACGTATTCCAGTATTTCTACAGAATCCAAACTGATCTTCCCCGAGCTCGGCTTCTACAAGTTTTTCCATTCGTCTGTAAAGAATTCGTGTTAGTACTTTGCAGCTGTGGCTTATTAAACTGATTATTCGGTAATTTTCACATCTGTCAACACCTGCTTTCTTTGCGATTGGAATTATTATATTCTTCTTGAAGTCCGAGGGCACCTCGCCTGTTTCATACATCGTGCTCACCAGATGGTAAAGTTTTGTCAGGACTGGCTCTCCCAAGGCCGTCAGTAGTTCCAATGGAATGTTGTCTACTCCGGGGGCCTTGTTTCGACTCAGATCTTTCAGTGCTCTGTCAAACTCTTCACGCAGTATCGTATCTCCCATTTCATCTTCATCTACATCCTCTTCCATTTCCATAACATTGAAATTAGAGGAACCATGCATATGCTGTACCAGATGCATAAGAAAGCCGCTAACCAAGGAGCAGAACAGAGTGTGAACATTCATAGGTCATATCTGGAATGCAAAAACTACTACAAAGCTAAACTTCTTCTGGCAAAAAAGCAAGCAGTGGAAAACTATATAGAAAGGGCTCCCAATAAATGCAAGGCAGCATGGCAGATAATAAAACAAGAGAATAAACCAAATGTACAGAAACAGCTCTGCTTGAACCTGATGAATTAACTCTGATGAATTAACTCACTACTTTTTAAACTCAGTTAAAGAAATAAGTAACAGTATTAAAGCAACAAATTCATCTGCAATGGACCTTGTTGGCACACCACTGCCTGTTAACCTGGTATTTCAATGGAGGGCTGTCACACCTGCTGATGTTATAAAAGCTGTATCCAAATTTTCAGGTTCTAAAAGTATGGACTGTTATTGGATATCAAATAACATAATTAAAAAAAGGATACACTGAATCGCCAAACCATTAGCTTTTATTTTTAATAATGTGTAGAATTTTGAGTTTTTCCAGATGCACTTAAGGTCTCAAAAGCTGTCCCAGTTTTTAAAAAAGGGGACAAACATCTTCCTCAAAGCTACAGACCAGTCTCCATTGTTTCAATATTCTCAAAGGTATTTGAGGCACTGATACACCCAGAAATAAGCAGCTTCTTTGAAAAACACAATATCGTATGTAGCAATGAGTTTGTTTTTTGCAAAGAGAAAAACACAACAGGGGCCATCTTGGAAATCATTGACCAAACCTTAACAGCTTTTGAAAATAATAACATGGTATCACTGGTATTACGTGACCTAAGCAAAGATTTCGATTGCATTCCAGTTGACATACTACTGGGGAAACTAGAGTTTTATGGGGTGAGAGGGAGCACTTTATCTGTGATAAATTCTTATTTAAGTAACCGAAAACAATTCGTTTCAGTCAGAAATTTAAATTCTTCCATCATGGAAATCAGCACAGGTGTACCACAAGGGTCTATCCTTGGACCGTTCTTCTTCATTGTCGCTATTAATGATTTACCTAAAAATATAGCTCACCCTGTTGTGTGTTATGCTGACGATACAACACTACTTACCACACATCAGAACATTTCAGATCTGAATAACCTAACAAAAGAAACAATAGATAAGGCCCTGGACTGGTTTGCAGCCAATAAGCTCCTATGCAACCCTGACAAAACATAACAACTTCTAATGGGAACATCAAATGAAGTAGGCAATAAGTCTGTAAAACTCTTAGGTATTCACATTGACTCAAAACTATATTGGGAGGAACATATCAATCATGTATGTGAAAAAATATCTCGGTGGCATACCTTCTCTTGAAACTAAGGGAGGTAGTGAGCTTGGAGTACGTCAGGGTGACATACTTTGGGCTATTCCAGTCACATATTTCATATGGTCTGATTATATGGGGGCACTCCTCTCACATCAAAAACGTATTGAAATTACAAAAAAAAGTCATACGTATAATATGTAAAAGAGGTCATAGGGAGCACTGTCGTCCTCTTTTTTCCAGACTCAGAATACTCACACTTATAGATTTATACATCTATGTGTCTGTACTTTATATTAAAAATAATATTTCAGATTTTATGGCCGGAGAGGAAATGCATGAACACAACACCTGGGCGAAGGGTAATTTAGACATACTGTGCCACAGATTAGAACAGGAAATTGCCACAAAGTTAACCCACTCAAAATGTTCAATAAACTGCCAATTCATTTTCAGTCTACGGACATATTTTTTTTTTTAAATTAAGTGGTACAGCTTGCTTTCAGATCATACATTCTATGACATTAAAGAATTCTTTGAGATGCCTGAGCAGATGTTAGCATTTAAATGTTGTCTGTAGTTAAACATGTTATTGTGTGCTGTGGTTAATCATGTGTGATTACGTAGTGTATACAATAAACGATACAATAGTATATTATATTAGATTATAGTATAGCTTATTTCATTAACTTTTAGAAGCTATTCTGATATAATTTGGTACACTGCCATGCTTGAAATGTATTCTATAATATACTGACACTTGTTTATTTATTATTCTGTATGTACTAGTACATCCTGTACAACGAAGCCAGTGTCATTGTAAAATGATCTATGGCGAATAAAATTCCTGATTCTTTTTTTAGATTAGATTAGATTTACTTACATTCCAATTGATCCGTAGTGAGGAGGTCCTCCAGGATGTGGAACATGTCAGAAAAACAACAACACATGACAAATATTTACAACTAAAACAAATAAGCTAATGTACCATTCCACAGGTCCCAAGTGGAATTATCGTCATTTTTTAATGAACACTAAGAGTCATTTTACAAATACTAATGCACTGAATTTAAAATAAAAAAGTTTTTTATTTATTTATAAGGTAATAAACATGTAATACAGCTACTGTAATACTTATTTACAATGAACACATTACTGCACTGAAATGGTGCAGAAGTTAGATTATACTTACACACACACACACACACACACACACACACACACACACACACAAATTTTCAGTGAACACATTACTGCACTGAAATTGTGCAGAAGTTATGTTGTACTTATATACAAATCAGTTGGTTTTACTAAGAAATTCATCAATGGAGTAGAAGGAGTTGCCCACCAATAAATCCTTTAGGCTTCTCTTAAACTGAATTTCATTGGTTGTTAAGCTTTTTATGGCTGCTGGCAAGTTATTGAAAATGTGTGTTCCTGAATAATGCACACCTTTTTGTACAAGACTAAGTGACTTTAAATCCTTGTGAAGATTATTCTTATTTCTAGTATTGATTCCATGAATTGAGCTGTTGGTTTGAAAAAGTGATATATTTTTAATGACAAATTTCATTAAGGAATAAATATATTGGGAAGCTGTAGTCAGTATCCCTAGTTCCCTAAACAGGCTTCTGCAGGATGTTCTTGAGTTCACACCACATATAATTCTTACTGCACGTTTTTGTGCCCGGAAAACTTTAGCTTGGCTTGATGAATTACCCCAAAAAATAATCCCATATGACATTATGGAATGAAAGTAAGCATAGTATGCCAGCTTTTTCATTTTTATATCCCCTATGTCTGACAAAATTCGCATTGCAAACAGAGATTTGTTAAGACGCTTCAGCAGTTCTGTGGTGTGCTCCTCCCAGTTGAATTTATTATCAAGCTGTAATCCCAAGAATTTAACACTGTCCACTTCTTCTATCTTCTTGTCATCGTATGTTAGACATATACTCTTGGGACACCCCTTACAAGTTCTGAACTGCATGTAGTGAGTTTTTTCAAAGTTTAGTGACAAAGAATTGGCTAGGAACCAGTGATTAATGTCCACAAATATTTTATTGGCTGATCTTTCTAAGACTACACTTGATTTGCTATTTATTGCAATGTTTGTATCATCAGCAAACAAAACAAACTTGGCATCTGGTAATGTTACTGATGAAAGGTCATTGATATACACAAGAAAAAGTAAGGGCCCCAAAATGGAACCTTGTGGGACCCCACATGTAATTAGTTCCCAGTTGGATGATGCCTGATAGCTTGATACATGTCTCTTTCCTAATAACACCCTTTGTTTCCTGCCAGAGATATAAGATTTGAACCATTTTGCAGCATTTCCTGTTACACTATAATATTCTAGTTTACTTAAAAGGATATTGTGATTTACACAGTCAAATGCCTTTGACAGATCACAAAATATACCAGTTGCCTGCAATTTTTTGTCTAATGAATTAAGCACATTTTCACTGTAAGTGAAGATAGCCTTCTCAATATCAGAACCTTTTAAAAATCCAAACTGTGACTTTGACAGTATGTTATTTGAGATAAGATGGTTATAAAGACGACTGTACATTACTTTTTCGAAAATTTTTGAGAATGCTGGCAACAGTGAAATTGGACGGAAATTTGATGCTATTTCTTTATCTCCCTTCTTAAACAGTGGCTTAACTTCAGCATATTTCAGCCACTCAGGAAATATTCCACTGATAAACGACTGGTTACACAGATAGCTTAATATGTTACTTAGCTCAGAATCACATTCTTTAATTAACTTTGTTGATATTTCATCATACCCACTAGATGTTTTTGATTTTAAAGATTTTATGATGGACATTATTTCTGTTGGGGTAGTGAGGGTCAAATTCATATTATGGAAGTTACTTGAAATGTCTGGTCTAAGGTAATCCATAGCAGCATCTACCGAACCTGACAACCCCATCTTTTCAGTAACAGTTATAAAATGTTTGTTAAAAAGTTCTGCAACACTATACACATCTGTCACCAATGTATCATTTACTCTTAATGCTATTTGTTCCTCTTCATGTCTGGTTCTACCAGTCTCCTCCTTCACTATATCCCATATTGCCTTTATTTTGTTATCTGATATGACTATCTTTTCCTTGTAATATATTTGCTTTGACATCCGTATTACAGTCTTTAATATTTTGCAGTATTTCTTATAATGTGCTATAGCATCAACATTGGAAATGTTTCGGATTGACAGATATATATATAACATTGATATATATAACATTCTATTTTCTGAAAGCAGATGTTCTAGAAGAGCATGCCAGCTTTATTGTATTTTCTGAAACTAGAAGTTCTAGAAGAGCATTTTGTGTCTGAATAGCAAGGCAACTCTGTTAACATATATTGACCATTATTACAGTTATCAGTTTTGTACGGTAGGGCTATTTGAAACATCTTTTTCCTAGTGTTTGGTATTTCTAACACCATTGTTAATTTTATGAACATATCTTTCGGTTCATTTTACTATATTGGTTTCTCTTCCATTATTTATCTTTTTTATGCATACTTCCTCCACTGTTTCTTTGTAATGTTAAAGGGAAAACACTTCCTATCACACTTACCATTAAATTTCGCACATATTGATCAGTCTTTATCGTTGTTCCTAACTTAATTCAGAGCTAACACAATCTAAACTCTCACTTGGCGCCATTTTTAATGGACATTCAATCTGTTTCGCCACCACTGTTAACACTATATTTCGATGTTATTAAACTCTGTTGCCGATCCTACGGGTTGCAAAGCTTCGAGTTAAAAATTAGTTTTCCACGAGGCAGCCATGTTACCAGCACAGTGAGTTGAGTTGGTCTCCGCTTTGCGGCGCTGCTGTTGTGGCGTGTTAACCAAGGCAGCAAGTCGGTGTGCCATCTATTGATGACGACAAGCAACAGTCCGTTCGGCAGCATCACGCGTATATCACCTCATTTCTGATTTAGAACTGTCACAGGAAATTCTGAGAGGTAATAAACACCTGGTTCGTGAAATCAAATTTTTGCTTATAGTTTTATACTAATAAATTTGCTGTACGCGCCCATGTCTGTACAGTGTTTGCGGCAAGAACTTTTTATACCCAGATACAAGTTTGGTAATATATTTTAGATATGTGGCCAACTAAGCAAATGGGCCTTTAATTGCTTATCATTCATATTTATTATACTGTTGAATTTTTGAAAGATGTGGGTGATTAAGCCACTCTATACGTTGGGGCTGTAAATGAACATTCCTGTTGTTGCTTAGTAGTAATGCATATGTGTTGTTAGAAGAGTACGTCGCACGCATTTACAAAAGTTCATTTGTTACTCGGAGTTTGTTACATGTTCGAACAGTCGAGAACTGTTTCTGATTGTTGTATCATTCTCTAATTTTCCACAGATCGGAGTAGAAGCCGGTGGCATGGACTGCAAGCAAGGAGGGAGGGCGGTGTACCCCCGCCGCTGCACCGTGGCACATCCCCTCAGCTCTTTCCCCGGGTGCTATTCTCTCGTTACGTCAAGAGCTGATTTTAATCGTGTGCTGGACCTGTACATAGTGTTCCAGTCAGCGGTCGTTCTGTGCTACGCCACCCATCGCAACTTTTATGCTCCGGCCGTCCTTCGTCTTGTGATTCTGTTAACCGTCACAGTGTGTGTTTATTTGAGTACAGTTTTTAGATTTTTATCACTATTTTTACCGTCACCCCTTTTTACGCTATCTCCCATCACATTTCCCTTTTAATATGTCTGCTTCGCCGTATTTCCCCTTAATGTTGTTTTAAATGTCTCCCTGTTGTATACTGTCTCTTGCCCGAAGAGCGACGCCTATGCTGCTGCCAGCCCGCCCCATATGGGGCACTGAAATACAATAAGGAGAAAGAAAAGTGACAGCTGGTGTTGTAAGATATACAGAGGAAGAAAAATTTTTGAGGGATTCGAAGATGTATATTCGAGTGCACACAGTATAACTCGAATGTGCTTCCCACCGTCTGTGAATGAACGAAAGATCTTCCTTATTCGATTCGTTGACTTGCCGTCCAGCTTTGAATGTGCCGCACTGTATCATTCCTGTAGGTCCCTGTCTCATCACACCAGCTCACAGTGCGCAGCTCCACATTTCTGTGAGACTAACTTTCAGCTCCTGAACAGTTTTCGCATATAAAGTGCACCGGCATATCTCGTTACTAAAAGTCATAACTGGTAATCGTAGTGCTTCCAAACTTCCTTTTTCGGACAAATCGGAGATTAAGAATACTCGCATGGAGTTGGAAACACTGCCGAGCAGCCCAGATCATTTTTACTCCCCTACTATTTTCTTCCCTGCCCATCCAGTCGACAATCATTGTCTTCAATTCCCAAAAATGAAAAAACTCGTTCTTGATTTTATAAGTTTTGTCTGTTTGTTGCTTGTGCGTAACTGTGGTGTTACTCTATTTGAATCTGAAGCATATTTTGATATGTAATTGATTCGGGAAACAGTTCCAAGAATCCAAATCTTTAACTGGTCCGTTGATAAATGAATCTCCCGAAATTGGTACGTTGCATTAAGCTGTGGCGGGCCAGGGATAGAGAAGACGACACGAGGTATAATGACGGAGAACCCACACGTAGTGTAACGGAGTGGTGCGAGAGGGCAGCAGCTGCCAGCGGCATTACCAACCGCCGCAGACAGATGGCAGGTCGAGTCACTGAAATGCACGTTGAAGTATGGTCCATCAGCACCGCTTGCATGTGACTGCAATTAGTGACATGTTCGCTTAAAGTAGTCAGTATTGTGTGTTTTCGTGCTGAATAAACCAACAGTGCTGTGCGTTTAGCTGTACTTTCGAAATCAAGAAGAGAGGGATGCAATAAGAAGAAGAATATGGCTGATGAACATCTGCAGAGCTAACTGGCAGAACGCAAAGGCAACTGCATTGTGTGAAGTAAGTGTAATTTTCACGCATTTACGTAGATTAGAAAATTTAAGAATCCCCGTCGAGTACATCACGTAGCAGAGACCTGTAGTATTTTAACTTGTTCAAGTTCATGACGTAACTAGTAGCAGAATGTTGAGGTTATATTCAGCCTTCAGACGTACATTATCGGTGTTTTCACAGTTGTACACTTGTTGTGAACACACAGAAAAATGTCAGAATTAACTGAGCCCAAAGGCAGAGTCTCGTTTCAATATGTGGTGTGCAAATCCTGAAGCATGTTTTTCTAATTTTTTTACTTGTGGTGAGTGCATCATCATGGGAAGCGACGAATTGAAACGAAACTAGAGAGATATAAAAAGAAAGCAAACGGAATAAGAGCATAATTGATTTCTTAATTTATCGTTATTTTACAACTGTTTGTGTAAGAGGTTACTGCTGTAAACGATCTCAAGTGCAATTAGAGCTTTAACACGTGTGTAAAATATTGCTACATATTAAACATAACGCAAATTACCTAGGTCCTACCAAGAAATGAATGAAAGTTACTTAAGAGGAGATACTAAGTTTTTAAATTAAAAATTAAATTGCTTTCGAGCAATTCTGTACGTGGAATGCCAGAGATAAGAATGTATCATTGTGTATTACTCGAACGTGTGGAGATGGTGTGTTATCAGGAATATTTCTAAAGTTTTGTTGTTTTGCAGACGAACATCTTTTTCATTTCTAAATATAATTCTAATGGATGTTACGAAATTTTTGCACCTTTAATACACTGCAGACGTAATGAGATCAGCCAATTATAAGTTCACTGATAAATCGGGTCTAGTGCAGCAGGGGATACAACCCGTCGGCTTTGAACAATGACGTCACAAGTCGCCGGAGACCATGTATTACAAAGATGAAACAGCTGAGGAGAATGTTGAGAAACAAAGGAATGCGAGAGAGAGAAACATTGATCTTGTCAAAAGCCGAGAAGCGATTCTTCTTAGTGTTGTAGCTCCCTTCAGTAGCTGATAAGTGTTTTTTGGCTTTTTTAAAAAAGCCAGAAAACACTTATCAGCTACTGAAGCATCTGTATCTTAGGATCAGTTTATTCTATCTAGTGAGATTTTTTTTAAAGCCAAAAAACACTTAGCGGCTACTGTGCCTTGGTCGCTAATAGTATCCCATTCGTTACTTGAGCTATATAGCTATACGCAACATTCTTATCTTGCTCGCGAATTGACATATATAGTGTCAGTGTAAAGGCGAAGTGAAGTACGTGATACAAATTATAGTTGTGTCGTCAGCGTAAAGGCGAAGTGAAGGATGTTGTTGTGATGGGGGTGTCGGAAGTACACATTCGAAAATGTCACGCTGATACTAGAGCTGGAAAACGAAAAAAGATCGCCAGCTCCCAAATTTCTGTTACGTACTTCGCAACACGGAAATACACATATTGGTGGAATAAGAAAGTGAAGCATGGCAAAATAGTGAAATATAGATAAATAAGGAAATGGAAAAGAGAACTTAACACACGGAAATATCGACGAATAACGGAAGCTCGCCTAAACAGACAGTAATGAAAATCACATACCCACACTCACAACAAACACATTACGAAATCTCTCTCTCTCTCTCTCTCTCTCTCTCTCTCTCTCTCTCTCTCTCTCTCTCTTTCTCTCTCCCCCCCCCCCCCACACACACATTCACACATTCACCAACCCCCCCTCACCCACTTTCCTCCTGAAACTAACTGAGATGTTTGGGACGGTACATTTTGCCCACATGTTTAATGAAACATTTAAAAGGGCAATATGTCCGCGGAATGCTTTGTCTCCAAGAATACTGATGTAGATGGCTTTGAAGAGTTGAAATTTGGCTTTTCCCTTCCCTATGAGTGATTTTACCGCTGACGAGTACCTCTCTATGCTGTTAGTACAGGCGCCTGTCGATAGAGATCTAAATTCAATGTTATGGTTTACTACAAGATGTTGGTAACCCCTATCCCCTAAACCCCTCTAAGAAGAAAACCCGTCTGAAATAACAATAGATCCCTCTGCCACCTCATCTTCAATTAACCTAACCAAAACTTCCTTACTTCTATTTGGTACTACTCTAAAGACTACATCATTACAATGCTGACCTGAAATTACTGCCCCCCCCCCCCCCCCCCCCCCCGACACCCATAATCCAACCGGAGGTTCCCCCCCTATTGTATTTCCTTTTCCCAAAATGAGACTCATCAATTTCCACCACAACGCCCGGCCCCCCCAACGGCCCCCTATATTTCGTATATTCCCCACAAACCTCCCTACAAAACGTGTACCAGTCTACTACGGTATGTTTACTGACACGACACTCACGCACACACACAGCCATACAGGATATCTTAAACACCAACAATATGTTATTTTCATTATGTCTCTGAGGGCGAGCTTAGATTTCTCGAACCACGTCCCTCGTCTAATGGACCGCCACAACCGATCTTTGCTGCAGCGCCATACGAACAAGTCGTGAGTATGGCGACTCGATAGACTCGTAAGGCGCATATGTTCGCCGCACTCATGACATTGAACGTATTCTGCTATGAGACCACACATTTGCAGGAAGCAAATTGTGGTCAACATATCTTGGCCCATAACTTCCCTTAAATCGTCCAGATTCATAGGGGTAGACAAATCCATTCCTATAAACGAAAATAAGACACTACAAATTGTTCTATAATAAAAAATTAATAATCCACATTACCTCAATATCATTACAAAAATATAAAGTACCGTCCGAATAAAAAACAAACAATTAATTTAATTAAATCACATGTTTAATGATGTACCGAATATCAAGCGATCGATTTTAGATTAACATTCAATTATTTTAATGATAGTGCTTATTAGAACACAGAACTGCTTTATTATCTATGCCTCGAAGTGAAGACATCACGATCTATGACTAAGGAATGACGTCATTGTTCAAAGCCGACGGGTTGTATCCCCTGCTGCACTAGACCCGATAAATCTAATAGTTTCATTGCAAAGCCATTTGAAACTAAGGAACAGATGGATTTGTGATACTTAAACCACTGCATCAACCTCTTTTTATCAATGTAAACCGCTACTGGTACGCAAGGTCATTGCAGAGAGGAAGATGTTTTTGAAATATGCCTCTAGGAAGGAGGTAGCATAGAAAAATTAGTCTTATAGCTTCATTAACTTTCACATCCTGTTCATATTATCTTTTGCTGCTGAATGTCAACTGCCCAAAATACTATATGAACAATTACAATTTTATGGTTTAATTGATAGAGGTTAAACATACTGGCCCACCAGCCGGGTATTGTAACCAGAGATGTGAGCTGCATTACCTGTCATATACTTGGGCCGGGGGGTGGGTGGGGGGTGGCAAGTCTAGCTTCAGTGACTATTTAAACAAAAATCCGTTCGTATTGTACTGTAATTTTTAAATGGGACAAAAGGCATAAAAGTAATAAAAGTTTTTTACCCATCCCCATACAGATAGCCACAAAAATGACTGATGGTGAATCCTTAATAGCTACAGGAATGCTTGTAAAACTTAAAACAAGAAACATGGTGCACAATCAGTAGACAATTGATGCATGAATGGTTCACCTCATTGCTATTAAAGTTTAACATGCAATTTTTCCATAATACGTTACTGTGCAGATATACGTAAAAGATATCTGAGTTATTCATCACAATACACATATTTCTGGAAATATCATGGACTTCATTGATTCTAGTACTTTTTACCTCCAGTATCATCTAACAAATGTGCATTCAAATCCTCACGAACTACCAACTGATTCATCTTATTTGACAGAGAGCTCAGTGATGCATCTAGATTTCTTCTAAATCACGGAGAGTCTCGTAGACCCCTGAAGAGTGTTATAATTAGATGTGTTTTTTCTGCAGTAATAACTGACAAGCACATGCTTTTACATTGCAGTCTACACAAAAATTGCATGTTTCTATACTTTTGCTTTTGTATTGCAACTCCTCCTTTTTTCAAGTTAACTGTAGACATACACAATGTATGTAATCCATTATATTTAACTTCTCGATCACTGTGAGCACATGGTGTTGAGAGAGGCACAAAGCATCACACATCAGAATCTCACACACCTAGACATGTAAAAGCACATCTACTTCTTTATTCAGCATCCTAATGTTTTGACAGAACAAACTTATATTTAACGGGTCAACGTAAGTGTCAGATTCCACCCTGTTGTGGTGTGTGACGTCAGGGGTGAGGAGTTTAGTGTGTTTATAGGTGGTGTTTTGATGCGGTCGGTTTTGCTCTCTGGTGGTGAGTTTACGGGTTGCGTGTTAAGAGGTGTATTGGGTTTAGTTGCATGTTAGTCCTCGATGCGTTCGGTATTGCTGTTGACCGTGCATTTATAAGAATAGTTTTCAGTGAGTTAACAATTTAGTTTTTGTTGTGTCTAAGTTATTGTAGTGTTGTGTGCTGTTCGTCGTGTGTGAATTTTTTTTAATTACTTTGTTAATGCCTTTGTTAGGTATGCATATCACTGACAAATTGAACAGTACATGTTTGTGTGCACAGATGGGAGACAGTGCCTTGTCCCTCATCAGGTTTCTCCAGCTTTTGGCTGTTGGCTGAAGGGGTGAAGTGCTCTGTCTGTTGGCAGGAAATGCGATTGATGAAAGTTTCGTTGTTTTGGACCATGGATAGCTACATGTGGAGGTGCCGTAGCGATAACCTATGGTGCTCTATAAGGTGAGATTCCTGGTTCAATAAGTCTAAGTTGGGCATGCGAGAAATTGTGTTAATGACTTATGATTTTTGTTATTGATCCTCTCACAGTTTCTGTGTGCATTAGATTGGTGTGGGTGAGAGGACTGTGCTTGATTGGTTTTCATTTTGTCGTGAAGTGTGTTCGGAGTATGTTAAGTACAGGGGTAAGTTGGGTGGGCCTGGGGTGGCTGTAGAGGTTGATGAGTCGCAGTTTGGGAGGAAGTAGTATGGGAGGGGTAAGTCTTTGTTGTTTTTGGGGGGTGGGGTTGTTTGAGAATGTGTATCTAGGGTTTCAGAGGGGCGGACGAAAAGGGAATTAGTAGGATTAATTGAGGATTTCGTAGAAGGGGGGAGTACCATAGTTTCAGACGTGTTTTCATCTTATAGGGGGTAGGGTGAGTGGGGATACAATCATTTAGTAGGCAATCATAGGCTTGAGATTAAAAATTATGAGACCGGGGCCTGTGAAAATACCATAGAGGGGTTTTGGGGGCCGTTAAGTCGGTTATTGGGAGGGAGAAGAGGCTCTCTTTTAACCTTTGGTCTCATTTAGATGAGTACTGTTGGTGGAAGAGCTTCCCTGAGGGCTATTGTATTTTTAGGTTTTTTAAGGGCAGTTAGTAGGATGTATAGGCCAAAGGTTGTTAGTTAGGGTGGTGTTGTGTGGTGGGTGGTGGCTGCGGATCGGGGGGGGGAGGGGGGTTAGTCGTTGGCAAGTTTTTTTGGAGGGAGGTAGGTGGGTGGGGGGGGGGGTTGTTTTGTAACTTTCTTGTGGAGGATCTCTTTTGTTGCAGTTGTTGAGTCGTAGTGTGTGATTGAGATTTTTTTAGTTTTTATCTGTTTATAGGTCTTTGTTTTTTTTGCGGGGGGGGGGGGGGGGAGTTGTGGGTGGGTTTGGAATTTTTTTTGGTGTGTGTGTGTGTGTGTGTGTGTGTGTGTGTGTGTGTGTGTGTGTGTGTTTGGGGGGGGCTGGGTGTGAATGTGGTTTCTGACCTAGAGTGCAGTGCCAGAACTTTTTGTGGTAAGTTGTTTTTCTTTTCGGTGGTTTCTTTAGATGGTTGATGGGGTATTTGTGAGTTGGTTGTTGGTATTGGTGATTTGGTATCGTGAGTTGCTGTTGTGCTATATAGGTCAAGGGAAGTGACGGATTGCAGAGGATATAGTGTCTAGTGGAATTTGGGAAGGTTGCGGGCTCATTTTATTTTGTTGTTTTGTGTCATGTGGTACAGTACCGTGTGTTTATATTTAGTTTGCTCCCACTCAGAAACCCTCAATTTCCCACGCTTGTCCTGTTAGTTTCATTAGATTTTTGGAGGAAGATGTGTGTGATGGTTTTTCGATCTATTTTCATGTTTGTTGACATCTTTACATAATGACGTCATATGCGCGATATGGGAGTTGTTGTGAATGGTAGTTTCCACCATATTGGTCACGTCATGAGTCAAAGCAGATTGGTGGAATCGGATGCTTGCATATTGCCTGGCCGTAATTGAATCTGCACAGCTTACATCTGACTTCAGTTTGTGATATGTTTGTTTAAAATAGGAAATAACTGTGTATTTTTGTCTTGAATAAATCAACAATGCTGTGCTTTTAGGTGTACTTTTGAAGCCAAGAAGAGAGGGAAGCAGCGATAAGAAGAATATGGCTGATGAACATCTGAAGAGCAAACAGCATTGTGTTGAGTAAGTGCAGTTTTCACACTTTAACGTAGATTAGAGAATGTTAGTTTCCCTGCCTACTGTATCATGTTGCAAAGACTTGCAGTATTTTAACTTGTACAGCTTGTGACGTAACTAGCTGCTGAATGTTGAGGTTTAATTCTTAACGTACAGTGTAGGTCCTTTTACTGGTGCATACTTGTTGGAAACATAGAAAAAAATGTCACAAGTAACGGAGACAACAAAACAGAATCTCGTTTCAACTTGTAGTGTGCAATTCCTGAAGCATACCTTTGTCATTTGTTTATTTCTGTTCGGTGTAACACCACGGGAAGTGACAAATTAAAATGAAACGAGTCAAATTTAAAAGGAAAGCAAATATAATCTGAAGAGTATAGTTGAGTTGTTAATTTCTCGTTATTTTACAGCTGTTTGTGTGAGATGCTGTTGTTGTAAATGATGTCAAGTTCAAATAGAGCTTTAACATGTGTGTAAAATATTGCTATGCATTAACTTAATGGAAATCACATACCAAAGAACGGACATTAATAAGAGGAGATGTTAAGTATTTAAAATAAAAATTAAATTGCTTTAGAGCAATTCAGTAAGTGGAACGCCACAGAAGAGGTGTCATGTGTATTGCTCCAGTATGTGCACTTTCTGTGTTGTCATTAACAGTAATATTTCTGAAGTTTTGCAGACGAACATCTTGTCCTTTTCCAAATATAGCTGTAATGGACAGTTACGAATTTTCTTCACCTTTAATACACAGCAGACATAATGAAATCAGCCAATTATAGTTTCACTGATTAATCAAATCGTTTTATTCCAGAGCCATTTTAAACCAAGGGAACTAATGGGTTTTTGATACTTAAACCAGCACTGCAGAAACCTCTTTCTGCCATTGTAAACCTTTAGTGGTACACAAGGCCATTGCTGAGAGGAAGATGTTTTCAAGTACGCCCGTAGGAGACGGTAGCATGGAAAAATTTGTGCTATATCTTCAGTATCTTGCACATTGTATTCATACTATCATTTGCTGCTCAATCACAACTGCCTGAAATACTATAGGAATACTGTACTTACAATTTTATGGTTTATATAATAGGATGTTAAATGTTCTGGAGAACCAGCCCGGTGATTATAAATTGACCACTAAAAGATACTTGAGTATTCCAATAAAAGAAGCTGGTGTATGCCGTGGCGTGAAAACTAGTTTCAGTAACTATGTAAATAAAGATGAATTTTCATTGTACTTTATTTTTTAAATGGGGCAAAAAGTATAAAATAATTTCATCCAGTCCCATACAGATAACCATGAAAAATAGTGATTGTGAAACTTTGATAGCTATAGAAATGTTTGCAATACTTAAAAAAATGAGAAACGTGGAGTAAATTCAGTAGATAATTGATGCATGAATAGTTCGCCTCTTTGCTATATTCTTAAGCATGCAGTTATTCCATAATGCATTAGTCTGCCGAAATACGCTAAAGATGTCTGCATTATTAATTTGTCAGGATATTTTAGACTCTCATTAAAATCCGGTAGTTCTGTTGAATAATAACTTATACTATCAAGGGCTTCAAATAAATTTCCCTTTTCCATTAACAATTTGTTGCACATCACTTGTTCAACCTGCGATGTGTCAGTAAATGTATTGATTTGGGGTCCTACTGTCTCCCTGGTCACAAGTTGCAAACTTCACTACCAAAATCAGATTCAAACACCCAAATAATGGTTCTAGCACTTTTTACCTGCCAGAATCTTCTAAGAGAGGTGCATTAAAATCCTCACAAAGTAATGACTGATAATTTTTTTTTTTTTTTTTTTTGACAGAAAGCTCAACAATTCATCTAGATTTCTCCTAAACCACTCAAGTCTCCTAGACCCCTGAGGCGTGTTATAATTAGAAGTGATTCTGTAGTAACAACTGACAAGCATATGCTTTTACATTGTGATCTACACAAAACTTCTTGCTTCTATATTTTTGCTTGTGTGTTAAAACTCCTCCTTTTTCCAAGTAAACTGTAGACGGGTCGAGCGAAACATCCAATCCCACCCATTGGCTTTGACCTGTGACGTAAGGCTGTTGTTGTGTGTGATGTCACAAGGGCGTGGAATTTAGTTTGTGAGAGTGGCATGTTTGTAGGTGTCGTTTTGATGTGATCGGTGGTGCTCTCTGGTGGTGGGTTAGGTGATGTTTTTGGTTTAGTTTGCGTGTGTGGCGTGTTTATAGCTGGCATATTGTTGTGGTCGGTGGTTCTCTCTGGTGGTGTGTTTATGGGTAGCGTGTTACGTGGCTTATGGGGTTCATTTGCGTGATAGCATTGCTCGTGTGTGGTATCGGGACTGTGCCTTCAGTGGAATATTTTTCTTTGAGTTAACGATTCTAGTTTTGTTATTTCGACATTATTGTAGTTATTTTCTGTTTGTTGTGTGTGAATTTTGGTAAATTGCTTTTTTTATGTCTTCGGTAGGTATGGATATGACTGACAAAGTCAACAGTTTTTGGTTGTCGGCGACGAAGGGGGACAGTGCGCTGTCTCTAATAGAATTTCTTCGGATTTTTGGATGAAGTTGTGAAGTGTTAAGTACGTCGTCAAGAACTGAGGCTTACCAAAGTTCCTGCGTCTGGGACCAGGGAAGGCTGTATGTGGAGATGTCATAAGGATAACAGGTCACGGGAAGTGTCTGATTCCAATTTTGTTGGTTTGTTGTTGTTTTTGAGGTAGTGATGATTGTGGACGTGGTTGTAGTTTTGGGTTTTATGATTTGGTATCGGTAGTGTCTGTTCACCTATAAAGGTTAAGGGAAGTGTTCGATTCCAATGTGTGGTTGTGGCTGTGGGTGTTCCACTATCGGGAGTTGCTGTTGAGCTATATAAGTAAAGGGAAGTGTTAGATTTCAATTTGTGGGATCGGGAGTTGCTGTTAAGCTATATAGGTTAAGGGAAGTGTCCGATTCCAGAGGATATTGTTTAGTGGAATTTAGGCAGTTTCGTGTTGTCGGTTTTTTTTCGTCGTTTTGTGTGGTTTGGTATGGTGGTGTGTGCCTAAATTTGTTTATATTTACCGTGTCCCCAGCCAGAAACCCCCAATTTCCCATGCTTGTCCCGTTAGTTTCATTAGGTTTTTGTGGAATGTATGTGTGTGTTGGTTTTTCAATGTATTTTTGTGTTTGTGGTAATGTTTGTGTAATGACATCATAGGCGCCATATTGGAGTCGTAGTGTATGGTCGTTTCCGCCATTTTTGTGACATTATGGGTCAAAGCAGACGGGTGGAATCGGACGCTTCTGTATTTCCCTGTAGACATACATGATGCTAGCTAGCCTGTAACCCCCTTATATCGTATTTCTCCATCACTTAGAGTACATGGTGCTGAGAGGCACAAAACACACAGTAGAATTTCACATACCTTCTTGACATAAAAGAAGTTCATCTACCTCTTCATTCAACATCCTAATGTTCTGACGAAACAAACTAATTTAAATTTTCTGGAAAATATTCCATATTTTATGGTTCTATGCAGTTCTAATTCATATCAAAACTGTCTGTCTGTAGTCCGACTCTAACCAAAAGATGTTGCCTTACACTTCCTGAAAGGTGCTCATCTAGTATCTCTCCCTACCCACACCATTGAGATGCAGGTGATAATCAGCCTATCCACATCTGCAAATTGGAGTGACAGTAACAGCATACATGCGAGACATTGTTCCAATCAAAAGCAGTTCACTCAGCACCCTGATTACACGGCTGACAGCTGTGCTACCTCGTGGCCAGTTGTGGTGCACCAAACTTCCACATTAGTGTGTGCTGTTACTGCTTGTATTTTCTCCAGATCAGCTTCCATACTCTGCAGTAACTTGACAAAACTATTTAAGCTAAACAAATACAAAACTCATTCTAGACTCTGTTACTTTCTCAGTGGCTTTATGCATTATGAATTCTGTATAATTTTTGTTATTTGAAGGAATGTAACAGTTGTTGAAATTTTCAGGCAGAATAGACTTACACAAATTCGGTGGACCAAAGGCTGCAGTTGGACTCTTCACTGATGATGAGAAATGGAAAACATCAGAGGGTCAGCCAGCATGCAAGTGTTTCTCGCCTTTGATAAGTTTGATTGCTTTTTGTACGTACATTACTGCTGCTTAAATATTGTTGTGGTCATCACTCCTAAGACTGATTTAATACATATCTCCAATCTAGTGCGTCATGCTTCATCGTCTCCGAATAACTACCGCAACCTATATCCATTTGAATCTACCTACAGTACTGAAGGCTTTGTCTCTCTCAAAAATTATTATTGTCAACACATCCCTCCAGTGCCCAATTAACTGTTACTTTAAACCTCATGATGTTTCCTGTTAACGTTACTGTACTTTTAGGCAGAGGGTGCTGTAAATTTCTATCCTCCCAGAATATATACCTCTTTATCGATCATGATCTTCTCCATTATTTTCATTGGAGAACTTTGAGGGTCAGCATGTGATAAACTGTTTGACAGCGTAGAAGTGCCATGGCCATACTACAATGTTTTTATTTTATTAGTTGATATTCCAGTCTTTGTGATTAATTTTGGGATCCGCCGCATTATTGATCTGGAATGAGGCATCGCTGCTGGTCGCAGTTGGCAAAACTAATCACAGACAGGAAATTGGTAAAATAAAACGATAGAGTGTACATGTGGGACATTGTTGAAAAACAATTCCCCTTAATTGCTGGTTCAGTCTGCTCATCTGATCTTCAGCACTCTTCTGCAGAACTACATTTAAACAGCTTCTATTCTCCTGTTGTCTATACTGTTTATTGTTCATGATTCACTTGCATATAAGGCTACAGTCCAGACTAATATTGCAGTCATCACATGGATTTATTTGTATTAAAAGGTGTGTATTATGTTAAGATTTTAGGGTAGCTTGAGGCATTGTGTGTAAAGAAACAAATCACTATTTAGTACATGGCTGTGCAGAGGTCACTGACTAAGACCTGAACATAAATCCAAATATTTAAATAAAATAACTAAAATGTAATACCTTCAATCTGTGTCATATACATCACAATTAACTAGCACTGAGTTACCTAATTGTTCAGCTTTCCAAATAAAAGTATTAAGTTCACAGTTGAGAACCAAGTAGGCGACACCGTAAACTTATCAAACCTGGCCATTAGAATAAGGAGTAATATACATCAAATTGAAATTTATTGGAAGTCTAGAACAACACTCTGCCATCCACAACTTCTCTTGTCATCCCAGAGCCCCAAATGGGACCATTCTGGTATGTTGTCAACACGAGCAGCAACCCAACTACAACACTCTGAAGATAAATGTAAACAACAAATTGAAATGATGAAAGAACACCTCCATAGTATACTCCCTCAAAATCTCAAATGCTTGCAAAAGAATTACACCACACAAAACAAACATAAAATAAGATCTTCCGTACAGTACCATTTGTGGGTAGTATTTCATATCAGATTGCCAATATCGTGATACGTAAAGGCATAAAAATATATTTTTGGATTCAAATTAATGATATGAATATAATAGAGGGAAACATTCCACGTGGGAAAAATATATTCAAAAAGAAAGATGATGAGACCCACCCAACAAAAGCGCTGGCAGGCCGACAGACACACAAATAAACACAAACATACACACAAAACTCAAGCTTTCGCAACAAACTGTTGCCTCATCAGGAAAGAGGGAAGGAGAGGGAAAGACGAAAGGATATGGGTTTTAAGGGAGAGGGTGAGGAGTCATTCCAATCCCGGGAGCGGAAAGACTTACCTTAGGGGGAAAAAAGGACAGGTATACACTCGCACACACACACATGTATGTATGGATGGATATGTGTGTGTGTGCGAGTGTATACCTGTCCTTTTTTCCCCCTAAGGTAAGTCTTTCCGCTCCCGGGATTGGAATGACTCCTTACCCTCTCCCTTAAAACCCATATCCTTTCGTCTTTCCCTCTCCTTCCCTCTTTCCTGATGAGGCAACAGTTTGTTGCGAAAGCTTGAGTTTTGTGTGTATGTTTGTGTTTATTTGTGTGTCTGTCGGCCTGCCAGCGCTTTTGTTGGGTGGGTCTCATCATCTTTCTTTTTAAAAATATATTTTGTCACACATAACACAATTGGGAAGAAAATCAGGCATCCTTGAACCACTGCAGATATACAAATATCAAAGAAAACAGGCTGAGTCCATCCTAATTGACAACATATACAAAAGTGTCATCTGTGATTTCCACACACACACACACACACACACACACACACACACACACACACACACACACACACACCTTTCTCCTCCGCTTCATATTTACCATGAATTTCATAATTTGTGTTTTATTATTATTTTTCAAATGAATGTTTGACTAACATACTCCCAGTACTCATTAGATCTACTTAAAATGTCAATACAGTTTGGATTCTTGTCAACCAAATTTTTTATTACATGCTACAGATGGAACCTAGCAAACCCATAGCTCTGGGATAACCAATATTCCGCTCTTTTTCTGTCACTCCATTCAGCCTCTTATCTCTGAATGCCAAACCAAATTGTTATTTATGTATAATTATACGACTTTTAGCGATATAATTATAACGTTTCATGTTTTCAACAGGTCACCTGAATACGGAAATGAATACAAAGTTTGAGTTATGTATACTTAAAAGAAGAGTCATGTACTGTACAATTTTAAATAATAAATACTTATTCACATGCTCAACCACAGATATGCACAATACTTCAAGACTTACTCAGACATAATGCTCTGTTTTACTGTATATGCTTAGTATTCTGAAATAGTGTTTCTGCTGTATGTTCTTTGTATCTATCAGTTTCTAAACATCATATTTGTTTACAAAGTATGCCAGTTTATTGTCATGTATTATGATACAGAAACTAGCCTGTGGGGACCAGAGGTATTCTGTTGTAACTGTTTTATTTGTACATTGATATTTACATTCAGGTTTTAGTCAGAGATCTCCACAGAGCCATGTTCCAAATAGTGATTTCTTTCCCTATAGACAGTAACACAATTTGCACATCATATTAATACATATAATCCACCTGATAATGGTTGTTTAAATCTTTGAAACACATTAAGGAAATAAATCAAACAGTGACAGGTAACAGTAAACACATTGCTTCATTTGAATTAATGTAGTTTATGATACTGGCTACAGAAGTAGTGAGGTGGAGGGTTTAGCTCAATCACTCAGCATGCCCTGTAGGACTCTGGATGCAAGTAAACAGAAACCACTGGAAAATGTAAAACAAGGTAAAGGGATGTAGTCAAATTACAGCAGGTAATGAACAAGGAATTAAGAGTGGGAAATGACATACTACAAGGATTGGGCGAATTTTGCTGTTTCGGCAGCAATGCCCAAACAAGAGAGCGTGAAAACTGCAGTGCAGCAGTATAGTAAAAAGCTTTTCTGAAAAAAATGAGATGTTTACATAGCATAATTATAAATTTGGATACTGGAAAGTCTGTTTTTGAAAGTATTTGTCTGGAGTGTAACCGGATATGGACAACAAATAGTATAGACAAGAGGAAAACAGTAGTTGCATAAATGTGGTGCTACAGGAGAATGCTCTAGATCAGATGTGTAGATTGGATAACCCATGAAGAGGTATTTGTTTTTGAATAGAAGTCCCACAGTAAGTCTTCATGTCCATATTTTCACCGTGTGTCTTTGAATGCAAGAAAACCTTCCTTGTTCAATCAACCATTAATTCCCTCGGCTACAAGTCCTGCCCACCTCCGATACGTTCCCATTACATTTGTAATCATGTCCACCCCGCCAGTCTGCTCCCTGACACATTTTTACTCTTCTATATATTTAAGCTGTACTCTTATATCCAATAGTGCAGAAAAAATACACGTAAAAACTCTCGATATCAGAGATTGGAAACATCTTTTGTGCTCACTTAAGTTGAGAGAATTCAGAAGAAATGATTACGTGAAGTGCCTACAGTACAGACTGATATGTTAATCGGCAGCACACACATTGCTCATTTCACTATTATTTAAGTTAGATTCTTCTCGTGCTACTCACAACTGCACCTGCTCAACAATAGGATGCTTATAACTAGTATAAAGACCTCACTTATCTGTACAAATATGCCAAGAGAAGCAAAAATTTGTTTCTTTAACTGTCTGGGAAGAAATTTTGTTTATTATGACTCAAACTTGCAGAAAATTCACTGAAATTTTTATATTGTTTAAGTATTTGTGGCTACAAAATTGTAAACTCTGTTTTTCTGTGTCTCCACACATGATGTGTCACACATAACAACTCATCAATTCTGTATACAATGCAATGGATAATGATAGATGAAATGTTCTGAAATCGCTATTTATATTAACCATAAATATGTCATGTACCTGTAACTACAGATATCACATGCCAAAATATCTGAATCGCAAACATATCCTTAAGGATGCCAACTGTTTGCAGCAAATTTGGAGGCTACATTTCGAAACACAGAGTTGTCTTGGCTTAATAAAAAAAAGAAAAAGAAACTCTTGACTGGCCGGTTTTACTCAATTCATAAATAATAAAATTGTCAACCACCTCAACTCACACATATAAATAATATACAAAGTTGGTGTATCATCCTTGTGAGCACAGGGCATGCATTTGACACCAGTGCAAGAAAATGTTTGCACTTCTAAACTATTGTTTGAAAGTCTTGGGTTTCATACCCCACATCAGCTAACTTTCCTCTCACTCTAACCAAAACATGATGGGTAAATGCGCCGCACTTCACACAAATCATGCTAAAATGTCTATAAACTTTTTTTCTGTCAAATAGTGTAGATTGATTTCACTATGAATGATTCCCAGTGACGGAAACGAGACTTGCGAGAAGTACGGTGATACACACTGTAAGTGGAACTCAAAGGAAGGAAAGAGAATGTGAAGTACCTTTGTAACATATTGTAGTGCAAAGCATGTGAAAGTTAGCATTAAAATGTTGTGTGTGTGTGCGTGTGTGTGCGTGTGTGTGCGTGTGTGTGCGTGTGTGCGCGTGTGTGTGCGTGTGTGCGCGTGTGTGCGCGTGTGTGTGCGTGTGTGTGCGTGTGTGTGCGTGTGTGTGCGTGTGTGCGCGTGTGTGTGCGCGTGTGTGCGCGTGTGTGTGCGTGTGTGCGCGTGTGTGTGCGTGTGTGCGCGTGTGTGTGCGTGTGCGTGTGTGTGTGCGTGTGCGTGTGTGTGTGCGTGTGCGTGTGCGTGTGCGTGTGCGTGTGCGTGTGCGTGTGCGTGTGCGTGTGCGTGCGCGTGGGCGTGGGCGTGGGCGTGCGTCAGAACTGCAATATTCATATCTCAGGTTGAAGGCTGCTGAAGTCACAAAAGCAGTGACAAGGCAGGAGGTCACTCACTGCAATACTGCCACGGAGCTCAACTGACATAAAACGGGAATTTGTTATTGTTGTTTATCTCCACCGGCCTACACACACACACACACACACACACACACACACATTGAATTCGCACATGTAACTGACAGCTCATTTGTAGATGACATCAGCTCCATTGCCAGAGCTGCCAACACTGCCGACCATGCCACCTGTCTCACATTTGCACCATCCAGTGCTGCCTTCAGCCCTCACTGCTGCTCCATTTCCACCATCATCATCGCTACATCTGGGTTCGGAAGCAGCTTCCCAGCATCCCCACCTACTTCAGCAACAACAAACCAACACCTACCACCTGTGCCATAGTTGTTACCACACTGGCTACATCTGCATTGGGCGCAACCCACTTGCTAAAGGTAAGAAAAATATGAGAAGGCATTCAAAATCTTGTCCCACTCCACAGTCAATATCCTCTGACAACCCGTCCTGAAACAATCCCAGTAACCCACCTAAACAGGTACCCAAAATATCTGTGACACCCCCACATTAGACCCAAAGACCCAAACCTATGCAGTCAAATCCCATCACAGCCCACACATCTCCTACGTCACATTTCTTAATCCTCTCACATTCTGATTTCGGATTCCCCACTGCTAAAACACTTTACCTCAAAAAGAGTAACGGACAACATATCACAAGTTGTACCCAGCAAAGACTCGGTAATCATAAAATCCTCTGATTCTGATTTCCTAACCCCCCTACTGCAATGCCTACCTGCTACCATCTTTGGTCCACATGCCTCCCTCCTCAAAACCAGTCCACTATGACCCAAATGACCCCAACGCCCCACCTCCTGCTGACTTCTATTGTTGCGATAGATGCAGGAGGACACTGAGATCACAGTGGGGGAAGCTGTGTAGAAACTAAGTCCCAATCCTGACTCGCAGATCCAAAAAGCTCTTTGAACTCACCAAAATTCTGGTCTGATATTCCTCATTTGCATCCTTTCTGAAGACCCCTCGACCATAGATCACCACCTTCAGAATGCAGTGTTCATCTGTTACCGGATCACAAAGTAGAGCATTCCTGATACCTGGTCAGAATCTACCATTGCCACAAATGTACTCCTCTACAATGATCATTTAACTCCCAACTGCAAAAACCCTCCAACCTGCACCCACTGCAGAGCCAGCCACCGGTACCAGCACTGTTCCAATCCTTAGTTCCCATCCATCTGCAACACCTGCAACCAGTCCCACTCCAGTTACTCCTACATGTGTGCTGACCTGACCATTACAGTCTGCCGTACTGACTCGCCACTCCACCAAAACAACTCGCTACTTCCTACTTCTACTGCCGAAGGAGCAACCACATATCCTCCTTGGGGACACATTGGCATTTTGTTCTGTATTTCATTTATATGCCACTGTTACATATTCCCAATCCCACTTCTACTTCTTTTCCCGAGTAAGCATCGTCACCTAATAAATTACCACTTAACTCAGTATTTATAGACGAAACAGGAGTAGCTTTTCTTGAAAACAGCTTATTTTCTGATAATAATGATAGGACATGACACAAATTGTATGACAAAAATTTTATTCTCTATGTTCATTGTAAAGGTACTTTTAGACTTAATTCTAAGCCTGTCGAAAGCCTAAACAGATTTTTAGAAGCTTTTTGTTTTGAATATAATAGTGCTTATTAGTCATTATTTTTGTACATATAGCATTCTCATTTATTTGCTGTTACACTTAACAGTAGTCACATTAAGAGTAACAACAGTTCGTTGCTGGTGGCTACAGAGATGACAACTGAATTGTATACAGTGACTGTTTAATAATGTTGCTCATGTATAATACATTGTACTAAATGTTGGAGATTTGTTTTGAGCACTACAGTAATCACCAATCAATTCAAACCTTGACATATGCAGCTGTAATAAGAACGTGGCTTTGAAATGTGTACCAGCTACACATCTCTCTAAGAGTCTAGTGACAACTAACAAATTAACTGAACTGCCTTTCAAAACCTGCACTGCAAGCCAGAGCAGTGGTGCACGTACTCATAAATCATGAGGCTGCGTTTTATTTCACTTGTGCACTTCTAAATTCTGCTTCCCATTATAGTTACTCAGATCTACAAATAATATAGCATTTCTGGACACCAGTGGAGTGTATAGCACTTCACCATGGACTAATAGAGTATAACCTGATAGTTGTACCCATAAATGTATACTGTATCACACAGCCTTCAGACTGGCAACATACATTGCGATTTGGTAGTACAGAGGTGTTGTTGTTGTTGTTGTGATCTTCAGTCCAAAGACTGGTTTCATGCAACTCTCCGTGCTGCTGTATCCTGTGCAAGCCTCTTCATCTCAGAGTAACTACTGCAACCGACATACTTCTGAATGTGCTTAGTGTATTCATCTCTTGGTCTCCCTCTACAATTTTTATCCTCCACACTTCCTTCCAATACTAAATAGGTGTCTGTGGATCCCTCGGAACTTTCCTGTCAACTTACCTCTTCTTCTATTCAAGTTGTGCCACATATTCCTCCCCTCCCCAACTGTATTCACGCCCTCCTCATTAGTTATGTGATCTGCCCATCTAATCTTCAGCATTCTTCTGTAGCTTCACATTTCAAAACTTCTTTCTCTTCTTGTCTAAACTGTTTATCGCTTATCTTTCACTTCCATAGTCGGCTACAGTCCTTACAAATACTCTCAGGAAAGGCTTCCTGACAGTTAAATCTATGCTTGCTTTTAACAAATTTCTCTTCAGAAATGCTTTCCTTGCCATTGCCAGTCTACATTTTACATCCTCCCTACTTCGACCATAATCGATTATTTTGCTCCCCAAACAGAAAAGCTCCTCTACTACTTTAAGTGTCTCATTTCCTAATCTAATTTCCTCCACATCACCTGATTTAATTTGGCTACCTTCCATTGTCGTTCTTTTGCTTTAGATGATGATCATCTTATATCCACATTTCAAGACACTGTCTATTCTGTTCAACTGCTTTTCCAGGCCCTTTGCTGTCTCTGATGGAATTACAGTGCTATTGGAAAACCTTTTTAATTTCTACTCCAAATTTTTCTTTTGTTTCTGTTACTGTTGCTCAATATACTGATTGAATAACATCGGAGATAAGCTACAACCCTGTCTCACTCACTTCTCAATCACTGCTGTCCTTTTATGCTTTTCATCAACTCTTATAACTGCCATCTGGTTTCTGTACAGATTGCAAATAGCCTTTTGCTCCCTGTATTTTATGTCTGCCACCTTGGTAATTTGAAAGAGCTTATTCCAGTCAACATTGTCAATAGCTCTCTATGCCTAGAAATGCTGTAAACGTAGGTTTACCTCTACTAGCTTCTAAGATAAGTAGTATGGTCAGAATTTGCTTGCATGCTCCTACATTTCACCAGAATCCAAACTGATCTTCCTCAGGCCTTCTTCTACCAGTTTTTCCATTTGTCTGTTTTGCAGTGGTGACTACTCCTGGGGCCTTGTTTCGACCTAGGTGTTGCAGTGCTCTGTCCAATTCTTCATGCAGTGTCATATCTCCTCTCTCATTTTTACCTACATCCTCTTCCATTCCATAATACTGTCCCAAGTACATCGCCCTTGTGCAGACCCTCTATATATTCTTTCCACCTTCCTGCTTTTCCTTCTTTGCTTAGGACTGGTTTTCCACCTGAGCTCTTGATATTCATACAGGTGGTTCTCTTTTCTTCAAAGGTCTCTTTAATTTTCTTGTAAGCGGTATCTATTTTATCCCTAGTCATATGTACTTCTACATCCTTCCATTTGTTGTCTAGCCATCCTTGCTTAGCCATTTTGTGCTTCCTGTTGATCTCATTTTAGAGACGTTTGTATTCCGTTTTGTCTGCTTCATCTCCTGCACTTTTGTTTTCTCCTTTCATCAATTAAATTCAATATCTCTCTTGTTAACCAAGGATTTTTACTAGACCTCTTCTTTCTACCTACTTGATCCTCTGCTGTCTACACTATTTCATCTCTCGAAGCTACCCATTCTCCTTCTACTGTATTCCTTTCCCCTGTTCTTGTCAATTGTTCTGTAATGCGCTCTCTGAAACCCTCTACAACCTCTGGTTGTTTCAGCTTATTCAGGTCCCATCTCCTTAAATTCCTACCTTTTTGCAATTTCTTTAGTTTTGATCTATATTCCATAACAAATAAGTTGTGGTCAGAGTTCACGTCTACCCCTGGAAAAGGCATAGAATTTAAAACTTGGTTCGCAAATCTCTGTCTTACCATTATATAATCAATCTGAAATCTTTCGGTGTCTCCCGGTCTATTCCACATATACAAGCTTCTTTCATGGTTCTTAAACACCCATATTCAAATACTACTTTTCCTTCTCTTCCTTTTCCCACTACTGAATTCCAGTCCCCAATGAGTATTAAACTTTTTTTCCCTTAACTATGTGAATAATTTCTTTTGTCTCATCATAGATTTCTTCAATGCATCATCTGCAGAGCTAGTTGGCATATAGACTTGTACTACTGTGCAAGGCATTCACCATGCTGTTCGTAGTAGCTTATCCACATTCCTAACTTTTATTCATCATTAAACCTACTCCTGCATTAGACATCTGATTTTGTATTTATAACCCTGTATTCTCCTGACCAGAAGTCCAGTTTCTCCTTTGACCGATCTAACTAATTCCCACTATATCTAACGTTAACCCATCCATTTCCCTTTTACATTTTCCAAACTACCAGCCCAATTAATGGGTCTGACATTCAATGTTCCGATACAAACAACCCCAGTTTTGTTTCTCCTGATAAAAATGTCGTCCTTACGAGTCCCTGACTGGAGATCCAAATGAGGAAATATTATACCTCTGTAATATTTTTACCCAAGAGGATGCCATCGTCATTTAACCATACAGCAAAGTGGTATGCCCTCAGGAAAACTTACAGCTGTAGTTTCCCTTACTTTCAGCCATTTGCAGTACGAGCACAGCAAGGCCGTTTGGCATGATGTTAGAAGGCCAGTTCAGTCAATCATTCAGACTGCTGCCCCTGCAACTACTGAAAAGGCAGCTGCCCTTCTTTAGGAACAACAGGTTTGTCTGACCTCCCAACAGATACCACTCCATTGTGCCTATCTGTTTAGCCATGTGACACGAACATTCCCACCAACGGCACGGTCAATGGTTGTACAGAGCTACACAATTACAATCGCTGACATCAGTCACTTTGAACACATCTAACTGTCATGTTGAAACACACGCATTCTTCTCTCAGGAAGTAATAAGGATTTAGTTTATTTCCAAGACAGAAGTCACAAAGTGTTGTCATATATGTTATGAAACTGGCCACATCGCCATTCTCATTTTGTTTCAGAGTATCTGCGCAAGTAGTTGTGCTGCACGAAAATAGAAATCTTCAGTCTCCTTAGATTTTATTGGTGCGGAAGATGTGGGTGTAGCACATCCTCCTGATTCCATGTCGTTTGTGGTGGCGATAGCTACTCCACTATTCAGTCTGATTCACACGGAAGCTCCATGTCATTTCCTTCTGCAGGTTCTGCAGCACTGTTGGTGGAAGCTGCTACGGCATCACTTTCATGTCATGAGCTTCCATCTCTTCCAAATGTACAAAATAATGATTTAGACATAGGAGGAGGAGATCACTGTTTAACTTCTCGTAAATAAGGAAGTCGTTAGAGATGGACCACAAGCTCAGAATAGCAAAGAATGGCAAAGGAAATAAGGTAATGCACTCTAAAAGGAACCATCCCGATATTTAGCTTAAGTGATTTAGGGAAATGGTGGAACATCTAAGTCAGGATGCATGCACACAGCTTTGAACCACTGTCTTTCTGAATACGATTCCATTGTGCTATCCACTGCTCCACCTTATTCAGTATGATTTAGATATAATAGCCTGTTTGGTGTTGTGGGCAGTGTAGGCAAAAGAATTCATTACTTAGTATCTGCACATCACAATAAATGCACACACAAATTTCTGATATCTATGGTTCTATAACTTGTAGCTGCAGCAGTAGGTTTAGCAGTAGTACTAGCAAATGCAATAAGCACATTTCTATAAATTATATTTAGCCTGAAATATTCAAACAACTATAAATGAAGATATGGAGAAGTTTAGTTCAATTGTGTAATCTGTTCATTCCTGCTGCTAGTAATTATTAAAATCACTGCTCACACATACTGCCATCAATTAAAGATTGTTTCACTTAATAGGCCCCCAAGAGACGTACGTAAATATGAAAAGTTACTGAGAAATACAGATACTGTGGCAGCACAAGTGAAGAGTCAAATGAAGTTTTCACTTCGACACAGTAAGTGCTGATTCATATAGCAAGGTTGGATGAGATTTCTGGATGAAGTGCTGTCCCATCCTCAATATTTTTGTGTAATGTCACTCTCATCTTGAATTGAGATGACGCAGTATCTCATTTATGTGTCACATCAAGCCTACTGTATAAATACACTCACTAATAGCGGGGCACAAGAATGCATATTGACAGGTACTACACACAAAACACTTAATTCCAAAAGCTGCAAAGAATCCACAATCTGAATGGTACAAAAATAAGTCAAGAGTTCATTCATACAATTAACTAAAAACAAATGAAAGCGCAAAAACCGTTTTAGTAGGTTAAACATAGTAACTTATAAACTGGAGTTACATTAAATAACTGTTAGTGAAATTGCATTGCTATTTAGATATAAGTAATGCTCTGTTTGAAATTCAAGTTCTGATGGTAGCATTCAGCAGGCACAAACAGTTGAAAATGAGTACAGCTCTGTATAAGTGGAAGTACGTACATCGTATTCTGCTGCGTTTGCCGCCGTGCGCAGTTCAGGATGGACTGAAACCACATTCTACAACATTAGCAGCCATTGTGGGCCCAATCGTTATTTGTGAAACATGGGAAGTGTTGTGTAGTTTCGAAGTTTTAAATAGAATAATGCCTCAGTGCTGTGCTTTCAGTTGTTCGTTTTGTGGCAAAAAGGGAGGAAAACTGTACAGAATTCCTTCTAAAGGGAGAGATGCAACAAGGAGGAAAATACGGCTGATGAAAAACAGCAGAGCCAACTGGCAGCCCACAAGAGTCTCTCACTTGTGTGTGGAAAGTACAGTTTTTATTCATTAGTGCAAATCACCTTCAGGTTTAAGATTTGCTGTGTAACAAACTTGCTGTATTTTGACTCACTTCGTGATCAGATTTGATACGTCATTACACGTGGTTATCCTCAAGCTGCTGAAGTTTGTTTTTAAAAGTTGTGTGCGTTTGCAAGCCTACTTTCTTTCCTTTTTGGACAATCCATAATGAAAGCTACGAATTTATAATAAATCTGTAATGTACTGACTGCTATAAAGGCGTATTGTTTTGCAGCACAAAAGATGTAATAGGTAAACATTGTTTTTCGTTTCGTAGTTAGTGTATAGGTCCAACTGTTGAAGACAGAAAGTGCAGTGTTTGGATGTTTTAATATATGTTGTTGTGTCCTCTGAAAAATACGCTATTGTGGCTATCTGTACTTTAAAGGTCAATTAACAATGCGTCGTTTTCAGTCAGTATTGTGAAAATAATTGGCGTGTTAATGACGTGCCTCTGTAAAGTACCTATTGCTTGCATTTAATAGTATAGACAAACCGTTTCGCCCAAAATTGAATTAAATGAAAAGAATAGCATAGTTGAATTGCAACGTCAGTTGTAACAGTACAGTATAGTTATAATTACACATCCCTGAAAATACCTCTAATTTTGTGATGCCCTCCATCGGTAATGCTTGAATTCAGTGTGATGTTGGCCCACCCTTAGCATTGATGACAGCTTTCACTCTCCAAGGCATACATTCAGTCAGGTGCTGGAAGGTTTCTTGGGGAATGGCAGCCCATTCTTCATGGAGTGCAGCACTCAAAAGAGGTATCGATGTCGGTCTTTGAGGCCTGCCACGATGTCGGCGTTCCAAAACATGCCAAAGATGTTCTATGGGATTCAGGTCAGGGCTCTGTGCAGGCCAGTCCATTGCAGGAACGTTACTGTCGTGTGAACACTCCGCCAAAAGGTTTGTATTATGAACAGGTGCGCGATTCTGTTGAAAGATACAATCGCCATCTCCAAATTGGTCTTCAACAATGGGAAGCAAGAAGGTGCTTAAAACATCAGTGTAGGCCTGTGCTGTGATAGTGCCACGCAAAACAACAAGGGGTGGAAGCCCCCTCCATGACAAACACGACCACACCATAACTCCACCACCTCCGAATTTTTCTATTGGCACTACACACCCTGCCAGATGACGTGCACCAGGCATTCGCCATACCCACACCCTGCCATTGGATCACCACACAACATGCTTCCACTGTTCAGTCGTCCAATTTGTACACTCCTCACATAAAGCGAGGCGTCGTTTCGCATTTACCGCCTTGATGTGTGGCTTATGAGCAGCTGCTCGACCATGAAATCAAAGTTTTCTCACCTGCTGCCTAACTGTCGTAGTCCTTGCGGTGAATTCTGATGCAGTTTGGAATTCCGGTGTGATGGTCTGTATAGATGTCTGCCTATTACACATCACGACCAACTGTCGGCGGTCTCTGTCAGTTAACAGAAGAGATCAACCTGTTCGCTTTTGTGCTGTACGTGTCTCTTCACATTTCCGCTTCACTGTCACATCGGAAACAGTGGACCTAGGGATGTTTAGAAGTGTGGAAATCTCGCGTACAGACATATGGCACAAGTGACACCCAATCACCTGACCACATATGAAGTCCGTGAGTTGTGCAGAGCGCCCCATTCTGGTCTCTCGTGATGTCTAATGACTACTGAGGTCGCTGACATGGAGTACCTGGCAGTAGGTGACAGGACAATTCACCTTGTATGAAAAACGTGTATTTTTGGCGATGTCCGGATACTTCTGATCACACAGTGTAGGTAGGTCTAGACTACATGCATCATACAATATTTGTTGTTACACAGGAAACCTAAACCTGATGAAAATTAAACTTGAATGGAGGCACATTACCTAAAAGATGTTAGTTATGCAAAATGAATTGTTTTTCAGTTACTTTGCAGCTCGAAGCCGAGTGTTACATTGTTTACGTATAGCTACTATCCCTAATTCATAGGTATCTTAGCGTCTTGTACTGTATGTAGTTATGACTAGCATGTGCTGAGTTCTACTGATATTGCGGATTCATACATTTTATATTATATTATGCAGTTATAATGTATAGTTTTGAAATTTTTATATCGCTTAAATAACAAAGTTTGTAACAAAATTGGCTGATAGTACTGTTTCTTTTTACCAGAATCACTTTACCCCAGACGAGTTTGAAACCAACAGAACTGGTGGAGTGGTAAAACGTAAACCAAATGCTGTGCCGACCATATTTGGTGACTGTAAGCCAACACTGGTACGCAAAGCTCATGCTGAGAGGAAACCTGTTGGCTTCCTAGAGAAACGTACTGAGGATACAGGTAACTGGAAATAAATGTTCACTGCTTCAGTATTTTTACATACGTTATGCTGTCACTTGGTCCTTAATTATGACACTCTGAAAATCTTGTGTGACTGCTAACAGTTCACATTTGTTGTTTTGATCAGTAGGACACACAAAACATCCCTTCGCAGCATTATGCTTGCAGACAGTACAGTAGTCTTACTTGTATCATAGTATTTGTTGCAGGAAATAGTTTGTCATCTGAGTAAAATAAGCATATACTTTTTAAAAGTAGTAGTAGATATGTAGCGTAGTGTTTCTCCTTTAGAAATTATATTTCGTATTCTCATTCTAATACTCAGTTGTGTACAGAAGCAGACTCGAACATTTCATTTATAACAGCTGTATATTTTTCAAACTGGCGTGTCCTGGGTCTGTTGGTGGGAACAAAATACTTTGCCACAAGGTAATTTAGCGAACGGGACCACATCTCTTACATACACAGTCCACTTGTATTATTATCTGATGAAATAAACAGTTATGTCTTTTCTGATACCTTTCTGCTATATTGTTTCTACTGCTTGCCATTGGACACTGTATATACTGTATTATAATTTACAGTTAAACGTTATACCTAAGTGAGAAAATCGATGCTTTGATTTGTTACCACAGCTGTCTAAATTTTACTTCAAAGCCTGTGGCTTTTCCAAACCATATATGGTTCTAAAACTCTTTATACATAGCTTTGCATTTGTTGGCAATATGTGGCACAACAGGTGCTAAGATGTCTAATGTTGTGGTTTGGTTTGTTTCTGATTATTTAATCTTTTATTCTAAATAATAATTACTTGCACGTAACTGTAATCCTCACTACAACCCACATCAGGAAGTAACGCTGGCCTCACAGCTCTTGTAATTTAAGTCTTCAAGCCTCACATGCCCCGTAAATATTGAAGTGTTGTAAGTGAAGCTCTTTTACATTCTATTGCTGTCAGATTTCCGTGGTGCCTAGCAAAGAGATTACAGATTTTAGGAAACACTATAGTAGTGTTTGTTGAGAATTAAATATAATTGTTCACCTACAATTTAACTTTAGGATATGGCATTACTTTACCATTTCGTAGTGTTAAGAGCATGCTTGGAATATTACCACTCAGATTGCCGTAGATTTGCTTGTCCTTTGAAACTGAGATTTTGGCGTCTTATGTATCTTTAAATCACATAGCACAGCCTACTGAGAAAAAATTACTGCCTACTTAAAAACATATTACAGTATTAAATGCTTTTTATTTTTGAAGATTGTAATATTGCAGATTTGTGTTCCAGAGGTTGAAGAGCGTTCAAATGTGACCAGTGACATAAGTCCTGCAGAGAACTTGGGCACAACTGAAGATGAAGTCACCACCCTGAAAAACCTAGTCCAACAGCTTCAGACTGGAATTGAAGCTTTAAAGAGAAAACTCAACCTCTCTCAGAAAGGGAGAGGAGAGTGTATTTAGGAAAAGACAACCTCATTGCCAGTCTGCATGGCTTATTCAGTGCAGATATGTTTGCAGTAAGAACAAAGGGGACATGCGGTGGAAACACTGCAGACAGGGCTAAAAATTAGAGTAGCTTGTGGTGGTATGGGGTACAAAGTCCTGCTGGAAAATAAATTACCATTTCCTTCAGACAGAACCCCAATATGTTCGCTACAGAACATCAAATTTAGACCTTGTGTGCTGAGGGAGCTTGTGAGTTCCCTGAAAGTCAAGCTTTACCTCATGTTACCAGAGCAAAAGCATGCTGTTCTCATGATGTATGAGGTTAGTATCACTCCATCATTGGAATGTGATTGAAGCATTGGCAGCGCTATAGGATACAACACCTCCATCAAATCTTGCCTTTGCAGCAACTAGAGCTTCTCATGCATTAATTGTTATGCTGGGTGGTATTACCTCAAGATGGAAACAAACAACAGTTTACCATTACACAGGGCCATCTTTTTCCATTTTTCATGCCTAAAACATCATAATAAGCACTATTAAAGAATCTTAGGCACTTGGTATCAATGTTCACTATGTTGTGTCAGATAGGGGGGGGGGGGGGCAAAATCTAGTTGTATGGTGAGAATTTGGAATTGTTGTGGCTGGTTTTCAGAATTATTCAATTTCTGCCAGTATCCTTGTGATAAGAGGAAGCTAATTTCATCGCAAATACACTACCATTTTGAGAAATATGAGGAACCACTTAGTCAATGGGCAATCAGTCTTCCTTTCACAAAATGTTATTGAGGAACATGATCTACCTGGTAATGAGGTACATATAAATCGTGTAAAACAGTTGCATGAGATAGACAACGGCTTAAGTCTTAAACTAGCACCACAACTGTGTTAGGGTGTTTGGTGCCAAACCGTTATGATAAAATGAAAGTTGGCTTAGCTACTGCCCTAATTAACTGAAAGACTGCAGCAGCCATTGAGTACGTGTTCAAGACAGTGAAACTGCAGAAAAAAAGTTTTAGCCACAGTGTGGTTTCTAAAACACATTCATAAATGGGTTGCCTCATCACATCTAGAACAGCAGTTATGGCTCTGAGTCATTCTGATGAACGAACATAAGGCGAGGCTCTCTGTCGTCTTGAGGACACTCTGTGTTAATTTAAAAACTTGGAAATTGGCCTGAAGTGTGCCTGGAAACTAGTTCAGTCTGGTGTGGTTTTGACAGCTGGAGGTATTTTGGAATTGTAGGACACATTCCTGAATGAGAAGAAATTTAAATTTTTGCTAATAAGTAGATTTACACAAGGTATCTTGGAAAATCTGTTTGCAATGCTCCACTTCACAAATCCACTACCAACACTACGAGAAGCGAATTCAGCACTGAGGGTTATTACTCTTCCTCAGTTCTGCCACTGGTAATAATGAGACTTAGGACAGTAGTTTCCAGACAGAACTAGTGAGGGAATCTGTAAGTGAAGATGAGGGTAAGTGTGCTGAAAAAGTTGATGAGCCACTTTGTAATATGGTGTGTGATTATGAGCAACAGTATCTATAATATTTATGTAGTAACACTTTCAGGCAAGATGTGAAGCATCATGCACTTTGAAAGTTTTGTGAGGAGGGCCCAACTGCATCTAGAGAAAATGTCTATACGTCTGTGAACATGCTTTTACATCTAAAATCCTTTACAGAGATCTCACTTATTGAGCCATCAAGTGAGGTTTTCTGTGTATTTCAAACGGCAGAGATGTATTTGAGAAGCAACAAGAAGATATTACTCTTACGTGAATGGTTGCTCTCTGATATAGCCACTTCAGTGGTTGCATCAGTGAAGGAGAAAGTAGTTTTCCCAGTCTGCCACAGTGTACAGGAGAAAATAATTCATAGTTTCTTGGCAACAAGAGTTCATCTGCTTCGAATGGAGGGAAATAAAAAATATCAGCGTCTAGTGACACAAGGCAGTAGAACATGGACATGAGAAAATTAGTGCAGAAACTGTGACTTCCAAAATCACTTTTTTATAAATGATTTGAAAAACTGACATTCAAACTTCTTTTGGTTGTCATAAACACTTTGGCACAAAATGTCGTTAACATGTTCTCTTCAGATGATCTCATTTATGTTTAATTTACAGTGATTTTTATTTTTGTTCCATGTTTCTTTCTCTGAGTATGGAATGTTCTTATTATCTCATGTAATATTTGTTACATTTTGCAAGTAGACTATTTCCCTGTCAAGGGTTTGGAATGATGCAATATAAATAAAAACTTTGTCCTTCAACCTGTGTACATATTTGACTTTTTACTTTGCCACTACCTTTGTTTCTTCCCTGTGATTCATTTGATTTCTTTTATTTTTTCTCTGGATTTTAATAGCTTCTTATACATATGATGGACCTACATTTCATGTAATATTGTAGAGAGGAAAAAAGTATACCTTCTTCCACAAAGAACACTAGCTTGCACTCTGTACTCTTTCCTAGCTCAGAATGAAATACCACATATGCAAAATCTGTTGGAGAGTACGTTATGAAGAACACTTGTTTCTAAACATGGTAAAATTTGAATGTCATTTAAAGTAAATGCCATGCGCATTTTGTATTGTAACCTATTTTTGTCTTCATAATCTAGAAATTTATGTTGAAAACCATGAATACAAGAATGGAAATGCAGTTGACTGGGGTAACTTTGCACCACTTTAAACCATTTTTTGAAAATACTGCCCGCAAAATGTTACTTGTTGCAACCCATGTTATAGTTAAAGGTACTGATTGCTTTTGATAGTGAAAATACAGACAAATTGACCTTTTGCTGTGATATTTTAAAATTTATATTGATAAATTTACACTGCCATTCTGGCGAAATTTAGGTCAGTCGTGGAAAACACATTATTTTACCTATATAAAATTATCTGGGAAATTTTAAGCCATTCCAAAAGTAAGTCAGTGGTTAATAAGAAGCCTATACAAATTGTTCTAGTTCAGTAACGCAGCTTTACTTGAAGCTTAAAGATATTTAGATACACCTGTTTCTACACAGTGTCTAGTTAAGGCGATATAAATGTAAAAATAACACATTTCTTAAGATTTTTAATAACACATATTACGATTAATAGTGCACACATTGTCTTCAAAGTAGAACAACACTTTCAGTAATACCATATAGTAAATACATTCCCTCGAACATTTTCAGATATTGAGCATAGATGTTCACTGCTATTATGGACCATGTTCCTTTCTGTTAAAAGGTATTGGGGAAGATTCATCCTTTGTATTAATAGACTGTCTTTGCAGTACAAAAGTCCATCTTAGCATTCAAGCCAAAACATATTTCTTTTTTCCTTTCTTGGTCCTGCAATTGCAACTTATTTTAAATGAGATGTACTTGCCTCATCTCTGCTGCAGTGAATTCTCCAGCATATCATTTACCTTCATACAGTGTAATGATATATCAATTATTTGAAAGCTGTATTCAAAAATAAATGTAAATTTAATGAACAAATCTATCAGCAAACCTAGAACCACGTTCCTTTATTGGTAGTGACAGAAATGATGTTTATAAGTTCCCTGTGAGACTGCTGTTTATACCTAATTCAGCTAATTTCGTGCTACTTCCAGGAGCGTCTCCAGGCTGTTTATTTTAATTTCAATGTCTGGCTACTGCAGCATGAGTTCTTATACATTTTCTTATTTTTGGGTTTATGTTAGTTGCGGTGGGAAAGGTTGCAGGAACTCTACTTACACACTCAGTTAATTTTATCCATTTCTGGCCTTTCGTCTTTTTATACATTTGTTACCTAGTTTGCAATGCATTTGAACAGCAAAGAAGAGTGAGAAGAGCTAATAGGATGGTTTAATAGTAATTTAATTACAAAATAGAAATCTTAGAGTATAGTTTAAACGTATATTTAGGATGCTCATAATAAAATCGTACTTCGTTCAATACAATATTATGTAAAAAAAGAATACGTTTATGCACAATGCAAGTACCGAACCTACGACCTTACATTCAGTAAACATTGTTACCGGGAGACGTCTATTTCTTGTGCAACCTGGTCAAGAATATGTAGTACCTTCATTAATATGAATACAGTTGTTACTGTCTCGTACAGCCTACTTTGGTCATAGGACTAGTTTTATTTGAACACATTTTAAACATATTGTATTTTCTTGTACTAGTAATCATTATCCTAACGTCATGAAGAATTTGCAGAAAAAAATTTGTGGAATAGGCCTGACAAAACTATAAAGCATGCGTAATCATATAGGCACGTTTATCAATTCTGTTTACTAAGGTACCGTGCATATACATGTGAAGGCAATGCTTTCATTTCGTAGCAGAAACAAGAAATAAGTCGATATAGAGCTTTACATCAGCGACTGATTTTTCCCTGCACTTGCGGCCTAATATTGGTTCCCTTATGCCCTACTGACTATTGGATAGGTCCAATTTCACGCTAATTACGGAAGCAGATGTTCAAACTCGATACCGCATCAAGAACTGCGAAATATACTTCCGCTTTTAATAATAATAGCAGGCAAAAAACTGTTATGCTCCCCGCAACAAATGCTTTTCGACTTATTTCGTTATAAATTTGTTGTTTTGTTGCAAAATATCCGACATGTTCCGTTTGAAGCCACTGATCAGTTTTAGCAGTGTATTAGACAGCTGAGTGCACTTCTTTAATAAACATGGCTAAATATACTGCAACAGCAAATCTATCACCAGCTGCGCAGTGGGATGAAAATGGCGCCCACTGGCTAGGTGACCATACTTTCCCTATACAAGGAATCATGCTCTGCAACTCATGCCTGCCATCTGTGGGTGGCAGCTAGAACTACGACTACACTCCGGGCAGCTATCTCGCGTCACCCCTGTACACTACTTCCCGCTGGCTGGTTTCTTTTTAAGTTCGTCAGGTAGCGCGAGCGCAATCCCGACTTCCAAAAATTATGTGCCCGAGGGACGGGCGTTTTTTTTAAATTTATTTGAGAAATTATCATCATTACAACAATACATGAACAGAAAAAGGTAATTTTGAATAGCAGGTCAATATTTTACATAATCTAAATTCTTTAAAGAAAACAGAACTAAAAAACAATTGAAATGTGTGACAAGTTATTCACAGAGTGCTTTTTGGTAACAATTCTAAAAAAAGCAGTATGAGTTGTGAAATTTAAACAAAAATTGAAATAAGTGTATCATGTAAGAAAGTAAGAGAAAATGGAAAACTCTAACGAGAAAAGAGAAATAAAAGGGATACTTCTAGCGAAAGCATTCAATGTAACTGAAACATCCTCTGATAGCCATACAGTAACGCAATTGATAAAGTGTTGGCAAAATGTTCGCTGTACTTCGGTGAACGGTGCAATCGTTGATGATGACATTCCCACAGGAAGGCCGTGTGCTGCACGGCGTCGCTCTGTTGTAACCCAAAAGTGGCGTAGGCAGTGTGTCCCAGTAGCCAGGCTGCGGCGTGGCACTTTGTTCTTGGGTGCAGTTTGAAGTCAGGAAAGAGAATCCACATCGGTGTCACACTGGAAGGTGCAGTCTCCACCATCAATCGGCGTAACTCCCATACTCTCCACACGTAGCGGCACGCTATTCGGTGGTCTCTGGTGACCGCATCTACACACTGGCTGCATTCGTTCGTGTGACTGAGGTGAGTGTCTGTTAGTCGCTGCTTAGTCGAAAAGGTGTCACTGACGACTCTGTACCACAGCAAACTGATGTCCACAATCTCCCCCCATTACACCTCCTGCCGCCTTCTGCTTGCCTGGATTTCCAAAGCTAAGCGCAACGGACAGACTGACGCCGTAGGCGAAAGAAAAAATTGTCATTTCAATACTGGAACGACTCCCGATCCAGCTGGTACGATAGCAGATATTCTTGGCATTTAAGCAGCACTTTCCGTCATAATTCGAGGGTTTCACTGGGCGAGACAAAACGTGGGAAGAATTTTTACGTGGCTGACGGCATTGTGATGTTTACATCTAGTCCACATAAACCTGGAGGACAGTCGAGTTAAGGACCTCAAACACCATGTCTGAAAGTATTCTTGAAATTCGATACAAAAATCTAATAAAATACAACGAAGAAATCGACAAAAGTTGCGGATTGGGCAGAGAAGAAAAAAAAAAAAAAACAGGAAAATAAAAGTAATCTGGGCTGCTTTACTGTGAACTCCACATATGCTAAAGGCTTTCTAAAAGTAATTTTCCTGATTGTTCGAAAGGCGAAGTTTGAAAATGCTACCAGCTTTGACTTTCAGCAAGTGGTCTTTAAATGACAAGTCTGTATGCCGGCATTCGGATGATAGATCGACCTAGGAAGTTTCTGCCTTCTGGCGCAGGCGCCCGAATTGAGAACTGGAAATATTACAGTTCCAGTGCTGTATCTTCTTCCGCGTTTCGTAACGAGGCTCAAAACATGACATATGAGCCCTCCAAAAATTGACTTAGACTGAATAACAACATAATGTCGGTGTTGTCCGTAGTTACCATATTTAAATAACACCTTGCTAAGAGACTTTATGAGTATGAAGTATATTTTTCACAGATAATAAAAAGAAGTGGGCGCTTATTGCTATTTTTCTAGCAAACTGCAAATAAGAAAATCGATATACGTGGAACATGTATGTTACTTCCAAAGTTTTCGTGCTAACCTTGTGAATGGGAGGTAAAATATGCAGCGTCAGCTAACTGCGGTGGTTCTCGGCGTTGCCAACAGATGGCAGGTCAAGACGCTGCTTCAGATAACTTGGCGATCCTTTTAGCCCCGTCTCTTATCGCCGTCTACAGTTCGTGATTGGCCGAAACGAGTTGCACTGGTGACGTACGGTTAGGTTCGTTTAAGCAGTCGCCGGCGGTCCCACGTGCATACGCAGAGCTGAGCTGAAATTTACAAAATGTTATTCTTTGGCAAATTACGAACTGGCAGCACGCCGTTCTCTTGCCATTGTAGCTCCTCACATGGTTTTATACTGATACCTACAGAAGGGGATCCATACTCCAGAAAATAATGATTTAAAAGTCGGTAGTGTGCAGGTTTATTAACAGGAAAGTAACTGGAACCCCTTATGGCTACTTACAAGTCTCCATTTATCTCCGAAGATAATTAAAAATACTCCATACGCTAAGGTATAGCCCTCTCCCCCGCCAAACTGTCATAAATAACTTATTAACCTTGGTTCTGGTATACATGAGCAACTGCTTGATTACATTTTTAATTCTTGCTAGAAATTCGGATTCTTTCCTACTAGCTTTTTGTAGACACGAACCTGACGGGAATTGCTACATAACAGTACTGTACAGTAAGAATTTAAAGAAAAGGGCTATGTTAAAGTCAGTACAAAGCAAAATACTAACGTACCCTGAGCAGTACAGTTGGCGATGAGTAGGAAGAAGAAACCTGTAATGTTCAGATACAGAGTTAATAGCGTCCTGCTTGACACAGTCGAGTCGTTTAAATATCTGGGCGTAAGACGATATGGAATGGAACGAGCATGTGGGAACTGTAATAGGAAAGGCGAATGGTCGACTTTGGTTAATTGGGAGAATTTTAGGGAAGTGTGACTCATCTGTAAAGGAGACCGCATATTAGGACACTGGGGCGACCAGTTCTCGAGTACTGGTCGACTGTTAGGGATCAGTATGAGGTCAGATTAAATTCAAGACTTCTAAGCGACTCAGAGGTTGGCTGCTAGATTTGTTACCGGTGTGTTCGAACGATGTGCAAATGTTCAGGAAACCAATCGGCACTGGAAGGAAGCTGACGTTCTTTTTGAGGTCACTGTTGAGAAAATTTAAGTACCAGCACTTGAGGCTGACTGCCGAAAGATTCTAGTTCTGCCCACATACATTTCGCATAAGGAGCAGGAGAATAAGATTAGAGACATTAATGCTAGAACAGAGGCATATAGACAGCCGTTTTTCCTTCGTTCCCTTTGTGAGTGGAACAGGAAAGGACATGGTTGGTGTTGGTACAGGGTACCCTCTGCCAAACACTGTACAGTGGGGGGTCGGAGTATCTACGAAAATGTAGATGTAGAGTCTTTGACAAGACTTGAGCGACAACGAAATAAGTTGTTGGCAGGCGTTACCACATCCCATGGAGGTAAGAATAGAGGGAGACGCCGTGACGTCACAGCTGCGAAGCTATGTGAAGCCGAGGGTAGCCATCTCAGTCCGACCAAAACATTGCTGCTGTAAGCTTGTGTGCATAGGCTTGTCGCTCGCTTTTGGAAGGATTTTGCGTTATTATAGTGACTTGTGGGGTGTTCGGATGTACGAATCGTTCAGATTGTGATGCGATATCGAAGGGAATAACATTTCATGTGTAAGTTGTCTCGTTAAGTGTGATTTTACAACTTCATTGTGAATGAACGTGTGCTACATCGGTACTTGTACTATAGCTTGTTTTTCTCCTGAATGATTTTAGATTTCCTAAAAATGAAAGTCGGAAAGCTCTGTGGGAGAATGCCGTGAGGAGGAAGAATTGGCGTGCGTCTAAATGGAGCACTATTATGTTCTCAGCATTTCCGAGAAGAGGACATAGACCGAACTTCCCTTTCAACAGTAAGGCTCCGAGAAAATGCTGTACGATCAGTTTTCCCTACACACCCAAAACATTTGCAAAAGGTATGTTAATTCAAAGAATTAAATTCTTAGTTTTCAAGTTCACATTTCAGTATAATACGTACCTATCGTCGATAATCGAAGTGTTGAGTAACTCACTTTGTCTTCATCATGTACCAAATTAAAAGCTAACACTACATTAACTGGCGTAAAGTATAGGCCTAAAAAGGACACTGTGTAGATTTGCCATTCTATGTACCGTATTTCAGTAAATATTGGTGGTAATGAACAATGTTTCCCAGTAGAGTAACGTAACTGAAATGTCCCAGTACGTATTACAAACAAAATGTATTTATGGGGCTTTGGAGGGAGGGTATAGCTAACTTAGTTTTCAGTTTCTATTATTTAGCTCTAACTCCGAAAGTAATGGAATACACGTGTGAAGTAAATTATATCAGTTATGTGAATATTTAAGGCAGTAGTTTGTGAACATCTCACTTTGTCTGGTCTACTGTGTTGTACAACATTTTTATTGCACTGTCTTTGCTAGTTAATGGCAGTTACGTTTTAGGAGTAACTGATACAGCTCTAGTTTTACTTATATATGTTGATTTTGGGAGTATTCCTTCAGGTCATTCAAATACATTAATTTCACTTTCCACCTGATTAGGTCCTTACACATAGCTTTTGCCTAGGAATGATTCCATGCTGTATATAGAATTTAAGAGGGGAGGTGCTGGAACACTGAAGTGTTTCTGCAGCTACACAGTATGTTATAAAGAGATAATCTGGTTCTCCACATTGTCATGTAGAAACAAATTTATGAAACTCCTTTTTGATGAGCATCAGCCTCTGCACACAAGAGAATATTTGAGAAGAAAATTCAGGTTCGCTGTTTAGATTATGAGACTACTGAAGCTAACAAGTTTGTCTGGTATAATTATTTAGTGAAGTCACAGAAATTAACACTTGGTCTGTGTTAAATATCACTGTATTTGGGTTAAGCACAGCAAATGAACATTTCTTTTGTTTGATGCACTATTCATTGACATTCTCCATTGAAAGATATCATTGATTAAAAAGCTTTGGCAGTACCTTCTTGTTAACATTATCCACAACTGTGGAACATTTAATATGCACCAACCACTAATGCAAAATTAGATGTAACACACAATTTTATATCATTAACTGTTGGACCGGTAACTTGTTAACTGACAGCACCCATAGCGATACAGTGTGATAGTTAAACAAGACACCCCAGCAGAAATATTTTACATGTTCAAAGTTTATATTTTTTCAATAAGTGTGTATTAATTGTAGCTTCACACATGGGAGGCATTTCAAGTTGTCTGCTGAACACAACAACGGTTTTTGTTAGAGTAATGAGTATTTTATGAACAAGATAAATAGTTGCTGGAAAAATAGAATTTATATTTCTGGAAAGGACTAAGAATAGGAGTAATTAGTGGGCTGTAACATGCTGTTCATGAGAAAGACTGTAACACCTTCAACCATCTGTTAAAAACAGTTCTTAATGTTTTCCATCCATTTATTTCATTTAGGGAGACAAGAAGAGAAAACCACCATTGCGGAAGGAGAGCTCTTCCTTTCCATCTTCAGTTTTGGTTGCCGTCAGCAGAGTGCAGGATGAAGAAGTTCCTGCTCTTGTTCCTGAGTACACTGCAGGACCACCAGAACGTAGTCAGACATCCTCTGAAAGTGAGGAACTGAAGACGAAGTGTGAACACCTCATAAGAAAAACTGATCAGTACAAAAAACAAATTAAAACTCTTCAGCAGTCTAAGCGACGATTTAAGAAGAAAGTGGCTTCTTTGAGTGCTATAATTAAGGTACTGAAGAACAAGCATCTTGTGGATGAAGGTTCACTAAATATACTAGAAAGCATACCTGGAATGCAGAGAGACTTGCTACAGCAACAAACTGCGAAAGCTGGGGCACAGGCTGTACCTAGGTCATACAGCCCAGAACTGTGCTCCTTTGCCTTAACACTGCATTTTTATTCCCACAAGGCGTATAATTATGTTAGGCGCTGTTTTAATACATGTTTGCCACACCCCATTAACAAAGTGGTACCAGTGTGTGGGTGGAGCACCTGGCTTCACATCCGAGGCATTTAAGGTAATCACAGCAGAAGCTAGTCACCGTGAAACAAAGTTTCCAACTATATGTAGCTTGGTAGTTGATGAAATTGCCATCAGGCAACATGTAGAATTTGATGGTACATGCTATTACGGTTATGTTGACATGGGGTCATCTGTAGACACAGATAATTTGCCCATTGCCAAAGAAGCATTTGTGCTCATGTTTGTGGCTATTAATGCTTCTTGGAAGCTCCCAGTTGGGTATTTCCTGACTGCTGGTATAACTGGTGAGCAAAAAGCCGAGATAGTTAAACAGTGCATTGATCTTGCCAATTCAAGTGGTGTGAAAGTTGTTTAGGCTGCAATCTCAATTGTGAAACTTTGAAAAGTACTTTTTCAGTTGAAGGGAATGATCATGAAATGTCATTTTTCCTAGACCCTCCACATATGTTGAAACTTGTGTGCAACGCTTTAGGAGATAAAAAATTTCTTTGGGATGAGCAAGGTAGTGTCATTTCTTGGCACTTTTTGGAACTGTTACATAAATTACAGGTCAAGGAAGGGCTCCACATGGGCAACAAGATCACTGCCAGTCACCTTAATTTTTTAAAAAATAAAATGAAGGTGAAACTGGCTACTCAACTGCTTAGCAATTCTGTGGCAGATGCCATACAGTACTGTTGTGATATGAAACTCCCAGGTTTTGAACAGGCATCTGCAACAGTAAAATTTATACGCATTTTCAACTGTCTCTTTGATGTCTGCAATTCCAGAACACTTTTATAAAGTGGTTTCAAGCAGGCATTAAATACAGCAAATTTTAGTGCTGTAGAAGAATTTCTTTTAAAGGCACAGAGGTACATCAAGGAACTCACTGTTGGTCCAAATCCTCAAGCAATGAGAGTTGTTGACTCAATAGAAAGACAGGGTTTGTTGGATTCCTGGTGTGTATATCCAGTGTTTTACACATGTATAGCAAAGTAGTGGGGACACAAACTCATGCTCCTCTATTGAAGTTTCTGCCTCTTTACAAATGTTCTCAGGACCACTTGGAAATGTTTTTTAGTGCCATCCAAAGACGTGGTGGTTGGAATAACAACCCCACTGCTTGCCAGTTTGTTGCAGCGTACAAGAGGCTACTAATTCATAGTGAGATCCGTGGATCAGAAAAAGGGAATTGTATAACTTTGGAAGATATTCCCATTCTTACTTTCAGCGGTTCCGATGTTGAAGATCACATAAATAACACTTCGGAACGGTGGCAGTTACTAAGCACGGAAAATAGTGCAGCGACAACTGACAACGACCACGATTACTTTGCTACTGGAATTTAGCTCTCTGAAGTGGCAGTCCATATTGTAGTATATATAGCTGGATTTGTGGTGCGTCACTTAGAGAAAACCTTAAAATGTGAACCATGTTTATCCGTGTTGAGAGGGGATGGTAGCCATGTTGCTTATTCTCTCATTCATAGAAAGAGTAGGGGATGGTTGGTTTTACCATCGAATGATGTTGTTGACGTGTGTGTGTGTGTGTGTGTGTGTGTGTGTGTGTGTGTAAGTAACCTTATTGTAATTAATAAGTGATGCACATTCTTCCTTTTCCGTTATGTCTATGTTGTTATAACCAGCTACAAAATGTTTGTGATGCCTGTATCTTAAGACTATTAGTACTAGCATATTCAGTGTATCTATGAAAATTTGTTGCTGGTGTGTGATGGAGTCGGACAATTATAATTTTATGTGTGTGTGTGTGTGTGTGTGTGTGTGTGTAATACCTTTCAAATATATCTTCCTCAAACCAACATTTGGAACTACATTATATGTAGAGTGTTTCCAAGTGACTGATACTCCACCATACCAGTATGCAGTACTGGTTCTGCAATAGCGTGTGATCTGTGTGCTTCCAAATGGGACATACATTTCTTTTCGAAATATTTAGCCATTGTTTGGCAGAGTATGCTGTAGTATGTTCTAGCCAGTGTTGTCAATGAAGTTTCCACGAGTGACAACATATTAATGAAAAATAGAATTGCATCATTTTTGTCACGTTGAAATACATTCCTATCATTGTGTGGTATGTTATGGTTTTTGCTTGTGTGTCATTACAAATTATATTTTTTGGTGATCTAGTCCAACAGTGGTTTACTCTCAAAAAATGAGAGATAGTAGTGTTCGCAGGTGGGCGTTATTGGTTATTCACTGCTTCATTGGGCACTAAATTTTCTAGCAGTCTCTCCCCTAATCCATTGAAATGTAACCCATGTGTTGTACAGAAACTACAGCCCACAACGTTTATATCTGTAGTAAGACATATTTTATAAATGATTGCATATTTTCTTATGTTTATTTGCTTGACTACTTTCCTGGTTTATGCAAGACCACTGTGATAAATCATATGTATGTGGAATGGTAAATAGTATTACATTTGTATCAGTCAGGAGACTGAGACATTTCTTTCATTCTCAACGAGCAATGATGTGGACTTTGTTACAATTTCATATAATATTTTTTTTACATAGAACTGTGTTATTTTTAAATTCCACAATCTTGTGAAAAAGGCAGTTAACTGAAAAGTCACATTGTAATAATTTTTCTGTATACCTGTAACAAGCAGTTCAACAAAGTGGATAACAGCACATCAAGAAAAGCTTTCTTGCTGGAATGAAATTCTGAATATAGTACCTAATATTTATGCTTTATTTCATTCCCAGTTCCCATACTTTTTATGAATGAATAAGGAATATATAGCCTATATTTTTATTAGGATAATGATTTCAAAAGCAAATCCTAGTTTCAATGTTAGTAAAACTTTGTCATTGGCAAGCAATGAAGCTTCTGCTTATTGATTGAGACATTCCACACTTCTCAAACTATGTTGTAAAGTTTTGCTCCATGATCTGTCTCAATCCCTTCATCATTTCATTTTGTGCCACTGTAAATACCTGTCAGCTTGACAAGAAAGGCATGCATTTAAAAGAATGAAAGTTATAAAATAGGGAATGAAATAAACAAAGCTCAATGAAGAATGGTTTATGCCTAAGCTACCTAAAAACACTGGGACATTGTTGCCCTGTTAACAAATCTCTTCCATACCAAAATAAGAAATTGGAACCTAAGGTAAGTAAGGAATAAGTAGAACTCCTTACTAATATTAAAATGAGTCCCATAGCAGATGAAAATTGGAACACTGTTATACTGCCTTGGCTAACAGACATGTCATTTAAGTGCTGCTGCTGCAGTTGATTTGTTAGTTACTAAAAAAAGTGCCCCAGTCTCATATTAGAGCTGCTGCATATCACTTAAGAGAAGAAATGTGGGTATGTATTAAAGAGTGTATGAACTGTATGGCAAAGAGTTTTGTTTTCTTCCTCAGGGTCAATGTTATCCAAACTGAAAGTACCTGTTTTGTGTATAACAAACACCTAATTTATATTTCTTGGGATTCTCCGCAGTTATATTCCACTTGACAACGGAATGAAGTTGTGCACAATGTGACAGGTTGTTGGCTAAACATTATCTCACATTGAGTTATTTTATGAGACTTATTTATCTGCTGCTTCATTGTTTAAATAATTAACAACAAAGACAGATCATTTGGTTACCTCTTCAGATATAGATGGTGGTCAGAACCGCAATCAGTCTGTTACACATTAGTAAATAGCTGCTACAATACATCATTCTGAACTCAAACAACTGAAAAGTTTTGGTTTGTATGTCACGAAAATCGGAAAAGACGTCGTCACTTTTCGTAAATCTGGCATTGCTTCGTCCAATCAGATGATCGTAAGAATAAGTAAAGAAAGAACCCTAGTTTGTGATACACGTTGATTACTGAATTAACAAAATTGTATCGTTTACATTGAAGACTAGCTATTCGTAATATTACATTAAAAACTATTTTTAATCAGAAGAAACGCGGAATTTCGCCTTTATGAGGTTTTATTTTAAACAAAAACTTTGAAACAACCAATCTGATGACGTTACATGCGTATATGGTGCAATTAGCGACTTTAATACACGCAGCGCTATAGCACACTGGCAATGTTTTGGTCAGAGTGTCATGGCAGCGAGCCACGCCCCCATGGCTTCAAAACGTAGTACGGCTGGGATACGTAGCGCCATCTCCCCTTATTCTTACCTCCATGGCTCAAACGAACCTAACCGTACGTCACCAGTGCAACTCGTTTTCGGCCAATCACGAACTGTAGACGAGGATAAGAGACAGGGCTAAAAGGATCGCCGAGTTATCTGAAGCAGCGTCTTGACCTGCCATCTGTTGGCAACGCCGAGCACCACTGCAGTATACTGACGCTGCATATTTCACCTCCCATTCACAAGGTTAGCACGAAAACTTTGGAAGTAACATACATATTTCCACGTATATCAATTTCTTATTTGCAGTTTGCTAGAAAAATAGCAATAAGCGCCCACTTCTTTTTATTATCTGTGAAAAATATACTTCATACCCTTAAAGTCTCTTAGTAAGGTGTTATTTAAATATGGTAACTACGGAGCGCGGATGAACATCTCCGGCGGTACACCGAAAGGTTACCGCCCTTCGATAGTGCACTTCGCGCTAATCGAAGTGTTAGGGGTTACAGGTGCCAGCCAGCCAGCCAGCCAGCCAGCCAGCCAGCCAGCCAGCCAGCCAGCCCTCCGGTGGCAGCAGCAGTCCAGCCAGCAGCAGCAGCAGCAGCAGCCGCCGCCGCCGCCGCCCCGGCCCCGTCCGCGGCAGCAGCGTCCCTGCCTCTCGCCGTCGCCGTCGACGTCCGTCCGCCGTCCGCCGTCCGTCCGCCGTCCGTCGTCTCCCAGTGTGTGTCCTGTCCTTTTAGTGCTGTGTTTTTTCTTTCTTCTTCTTGTCGTCATGTCCGCCCCCACCACCACCGTCACTACTACCACCACCGCCATCGTGTATACGTCCCCTTCCGCCGCCTCCACCACAATCACTTGGTGTGCCCAGTCCCATCCCCCTCCTTCCATCCCTCCCCTCCTCTCTATCCCTTCGCCCTCGCTCTTTGTCGCCCCCTCTCCCGCTTCCTCCTCTCGTTCTGATCCCTTCCCCCCACTCCCCCAGCCTGTCACTGCAGCTCCGGCTCGGGTGGTGGCCCGTCGGGCCACTGCCCACGCCCAGCTCTCCCCGTCGCCGTCGCCGTCGCCATCGCCATCGCCACCGCCGTCATCATCATCGTCGCCATCGCCATCACTGCCACATTCGCCTGCACCGTCACAGTCACTTCCTCCGGCGCCGACTGCTGCGTCCGTGCCGGGACCTGTCCCTTCCCACCACCTCCCCATCGTTCCCGTCCCTCCTGTCACCACCCGCCCATCTGCCGCTGTCAAACGCCCTAGTGGCGCCTCCACTTCCTCTACTCCTAAAAAGGCTCCACCCCGCCCCCCATCCCCACCCCCAAATGCCATGGACGTCTCCCCACCAGGCCCCGCTCCCTCCTCCTCCTCCTCCTCCTCCTCCTCCCCACCCGGTCTCTACAAATATCTCCTGTCCCGTCCCGATCCTTCATTCCTCGAGGCCCGGAATCTCTCCCTCCTCCTCCGCCAACATTTCCCTGGCGCCCCCATCTCTCTCCTTACTCCCAGACGGGATTCCGTTCTTATCTCCTCCCCCAGCCCCACCCTCCATACTGACATCCTCTCCCGCCTCCCCATCACCCGTTTTGGCCCTAACGCCTCCCTCACCCCTGCTCCCTCCCCATCTCCTACCCGCCAACCCCAACCCCCGCGTCGCCCGCCGACCCTCACCGCCGTGATCACTCGGCTTAGCCCGTTGATCACGGAGGAGGAGGTGTTGGCGGAGCTGAAGGCCCATCCCACCCTGGAGGTGCGGGCAGTCCGCCGCATTTTTAACGCGACCGGCCCCACCCGCCTTATGCGGGTGTTCTCTGAGGACGCCCCCTCCATTGACCGTCTCCTGAAGGAGGGTGCCCTCCTCTTCAATCAGCGGTACAAAGTCGACCCCTCCCGTTCCCCCCCTCAATCCCTGCGCTGCCAGAGATGTCTGCGCTACAATGCACACACGACAGCCGAGTGCCGCGAGGCCCCCACATGCCCGCATTGTCGCCAAGCGCACTTCCTCCGGCAGTGCCCCAACCTCCAATCCCCTCCCTCCTGTAATACCTGCAGCCTCCCCCACCCTACCTACTCCCAAAAGTGTAAAGCCCGGCCCCCTCCCACCACCCCTGAACTCACCGTCCCTGTCCGTCCCCTGGACGCCCCCACCCCTCCTGGCAATTCCCTTCGTCCCCCCCCCCCACTGCTGAGGACATCATCAGGTTCCTCACCATTGTCCTCCAAAACGTCCATCCCTTTCAGCGCCCCCACACCCTCCAACAGATCTCCCTCGCCGCCCGTTCCATATTCCACCTTAAAATGTACGCCACCTATTCCAATAACCAGGCCCATTTCACCTTCTCCCGCCTTGACACCCTCGTCTAAATCCTTATCATGGCGCGACAGCATCGTATCCTTTTCAACAATATCCGCTCCCTTCCCGCCAACAAGAACCTCTTCCTGCACACCCTTGCTACCCACCGTGTGGATGCCTTCCTCCTCAATGAAACCTTCCTCCAACCCCACCACTCCATCCACACCTCCCCCTATCTCCTCCACCGCTCCGATAATCCCCTCCCAGTTGCGCGTGGCGGAGTTGCCATTGGCCACCACCGCCAGATCCCCGTTCGGCTCCAACCTCTCCTTCCCGACCCCACCGAACACCTGATCCTTAGTCTCTTCTTCCCCGGCCTTACCGTTACCTGTGCCACCATCTATGTCCGCCCCAACGCCCCTCTTCCTTTCGACTTCCTCTCCCACATCGACCGTACCTTCTCCTCCTATGTGATCGCCGCCGACCTCAACATCCATAGTCGCTCCGCTGCCCAGTTGCGGCGGTGGCATCGGTTCCTCTCCTCCCTTCAAGGCGACCTCGTCCCCATCCCCCAGCACACCCGCCCCGAATCCAATTCCACTCCCGATGTTATTCTTTCCTCCCCCAACCTCCTTGGTCGCATTACGGTGGATGTCCTGGAGCCTATTGGTAGTGACCATCTCCCTGTCCTCCTCACCGTTTCAGACGGTCGTCGCCCCCGCCCCGACCCTCGTCATGACCCTCCCCCCAAGTACATCCATGACTATTCCCGTGCCAACTGGGATGCCTACCGGGATACCCTCTCCACTCAGGTCGACAGCCACCCTCTCGCCTACCGCCATCCCGATGATGTCTCCCATGCCGCCTCCTTTCTCCAGCAGACCTTGTCTGAGGCCGTGGAGGCCCACGTCCCTACTGTTGCCATCCACCCCCACCGTCCTACCTTACCACCACAGGCCGTCCTCCTCCTCCGTGAATCCCGTCGTCTCTACCGTGCCTTCCTCCGCACGCGTGACCCGGACACCCTACGACGCCACCGGCAACTACAGCGACACATTCGAAATTTGCTCGCGGCTAAGAAACGCCGGGACTGGCGACAGACATGCACCCGTTTAAATGCTACCCTCCCCATCAACTCGTCCAAGTTCTGGACCGCCTTCCGTCGCCTTACCGGAACTAAGCCCTCTCCCTACTATCCTCTTCTCCACGATGACCACCCCTTCCCTGACGCCCTTAGTAAGGCCAACCACTTTGCCTCCTACCTGTCCGATGTGTTTTCCATCCCTGATGATCCCCGGTTCGATTACTCCCTCTTCCCAGATATCCGCGATCGAACTGACACCTCTGTCCCTCCCCTCGCTCCTGGTTTCCAGTACTTGGACAACATTCCACACACGGAACTTAACGCCCCCATCACTACACAGGATCTCATTACTACACTCCGCACCAAACGCAACACCGCTCCTGGTCACGATCGTGTCACCTACCGTCACCTTCGTGAAGCTCCTGTATCTTTCCTCTCCACCCTGGCCAGGCTCTACAATGTAGTCCTGTCCACTGGTTACTACCCCGACCTGTGGAAAACCTCTCGTATCCTCATGTTCCTCAAACCTGGCAAACCGCCGTCCGCCGTCTCCTCCTACCGTCCCATCAGCCTTACCTCGGTCTTCAGCAAGGTCCTGGAATCTATCCTCACCCGCCGCATCCACCAGCATCTCCGCCAGCACCGCCTCCTCCCCGTTACCCAGTGTGGCTTTCGGCCGTCCTTCTCTTCCGACGATCTTCTCCTTCACCTCACTCATCTCCTTTCCGAACAGCTTAATTCCCGTCGCTCCGCCATCTTCCTCTCTCTTGACCTCGAACGCGCCTATGACCGCGTATGGCACTCCGGTCTCCTCTTCAAGCTCCAAACCTTCGCCCTTCCCATTAACTACGTTCGTCTGATCGGTTCCTTTCTCTCCCGCCGTCCTTCCTATGTCACCATCCATAACTCCGATTCCTACACCTTTTTCCCCTCCGCCGGTGTGCCCCAAGGCTCCGTCCTCTCCCCCCTTCTGTACTTGTTGTACACGGCGGACATGCCGCCGCCGCCACCCCCCGTCCACCTTCTCCAGTTTGCCGATGACACCGCCTTCCTTGCCCTTGCCCCCACCCTGCAACGCTCCCAACACCTTCTCCAATCCCATCTTGACCGGTTCACCGCTTGGTGCAACCAGTGGTTGCTCACGGTCAATCCTTCCAAAACCCAGGCGATCATTGTAGGCAAAACCACCCCTTCCTTCCGCCTCCTTGATTTCTATCTCACCGTTTATGGCCGTCCCATCGCTCTCACCCCCACCCTTAAATACCTTGGCGTCACCCTCGACCGTCGCCTCTCCTGGACTCCCCATCTCCAGACAATCCAAGCCAAGGCACGTTCCCGACTCCGTCTCCTCAAGCTCCTTTCCGGCCGTACGTGGGGTCTGGACCCCTCCACCATCCTACACACTTATAAGTCCCTCATCCGCCCTATCCTCTGTTACGCCCATCCCGCCTGGATCTCCGCCCCCCCTTCCTTTTATAAATCCCTCCAAATCCTTGAACGCCATGCTCTCCGCCTTGCCTATCGCATCCGTCTCCCCTCCCCCACGCGGATCCTGTATGATCTTATCCCCTTCCCTCACCTCCTCCTCTTCCTCGAAAGGATACGAATCCTCTACACCTCCCGTAAACTCGATCCTCCCCACCCGCTCGTCTCCCCGATCCTCTCCCACCCCCGCCCGCTGCCGCGCCTGTACTCTCATGTCCCACCCGGTCTCCATCTCTCCACCCTCCTTACCCTCTCCCAAGGTGGCTTCCGCCAGCTCCCCCTCCCTGATGATGCCCTCCTCCCCTCCATCTACCCCTCCTACCAACTTTGATCCTCCCGCCCTCCTCCCGTGCTTGCTCCTTCGGGCACCCTCCCTCCCTTCTCTCCCTTTTTCCCTCCCTCCTCCTTTTCTCTCCCCTTCTCCCCCGGGCCCCCCCTCCCCTGTCCCTCTCCCTCTTTCCCCCGTCTCCCCCGCCGTTGGCATCCTATTCTCCCCTCTCCCCCCACCTCCCCCCTGTTCCACTCTTGGCAGGTCCCCGGACTCGCACACGCTACGTGGACTTTCGCGCGCCGGAGATCGCCGCCATCAGTGTCTTGTGTGTGCCGTCGTGTTTCGTGTTCAGTGTTTCCCGTCACGCTCCGTTGTTCACCAGTGCCATCGTCTTCTTCAGTGTCTGTGCGTCGTCTCAACAGTTTGCAGTGTGGTTTATCGTCAAGTGTGAACGGCTCCGTGTTTGTCTCTCTGTGTCTCCTATTTTATCGCCCACCATTTTGTGACTTTTCTGTTTTCCTCCTGTTTTTTTTGTGCTTATGTCTCATTTGGCTGAAGAGCAGCGTAGTGTGCTGCTGCCAGCCTGCTTATTGTATAGGCATTAAAATGACAATAAAGTAAAAAAAAAAAAAAAAAAGCGCGGATGAACATGAGATACAGCACTGGAACTGTTATATTTCCAGTTCTCGATTCGGGCGCCTGCTCCAGAAGGCAGAAACTTCCTAGATCGATCTATCATCCAAATGCCGGCATACAGACTGTCATTTAAAGATCACTTGCTGAAAGTCAAAGCTGGTAGCGTTTTCAAACTTCGCCTTTCGAACAATCAGGAAAATTACTTTTAGAAAGCCTTTAGCATATGTGGAGTTCACAGTAAAGCAGCCCAGATTACTTTTATTTTCCAGTTTTTTTTTCTTCTCTGCCCAATCCGCAACTTTTGTCGATTTCTAAGTTGTATTTTATTAGTTTTTTGTATCGAATTTCAAGAATACTTTCAGACATGGTGTTTGAGGTCCTTAACTCGACTGTCCTCCAGGTTTATGTGGACTAGATGTAAACATCACAATGCCGTCAGCCACGTAAAAATTCTTCCCACGTTTTGTCTCACCCAGTGAAACCCTCGAATTATGACGGAAAGTGCTGCTTAAATGCCAAGAATATCTGCTATCGTACCAGCTGGGTTGGGAGTCGTTCCAGTATTGAAATGACAATTTTTTCCGTTGCGCTCAGCTTTGGAAATCCAGGCAAGCAGAAGGCGGCAGGAGGTGTAATGGGCGGAGATTGTGGACATCAGTATGCTGTGGTACAGAGTCGTCAGTGACACCTTTTCGACTAAGCAGCGACTAACAGACACTCACCTCAGTCACACGAACGAATGCAGCCAGTGTGGAGATGCCGTCACCAGAGACCACCGAATTCTTTTTCCTCAGTTGTGAATAACATACAGATATTTATGAGATGAGCAGGTCATAGCATGTTGCAGTGGGAAATGATATGATGGCTGTGGTAATGTTTGTACAGTTACTCAGACACATGCTGGATGGTTTTTGTGTAATTGTGTGTGTGTGTGTGTGTGTGTGTGTGAGAGAGAGAGAGAGAGAGAGAGAGTGAGAGAGAGAGAGAGAGAGAGTGAGAGAGAGAGAGAGTGAGAGAGAGAGAGAGAGAGTGTGAGAGAGTGTGAGAGAGTGAGAGAGTGTGTGAGAGTGAGAGTGTGAGAGTGTGTGGGAGTGAGAGTGTGAGAGAGTGAGAGTGTGAGAGAGAGAGTAGTGAGAGTGAGAGAGAGGGAGAGAGAGAGAGAGAGAGAGAGAGAGAGAGAGAGAGAGTTTGTTTATTATAGTTTGTTTGTTTGTTTATATTGAAATTGGTGATGATGTAACTTTTCATGATTTTTCCAGTGTTGCCTTGTTAATGTTTGGTTTGGTAATTGGGTAACTTCCAAGAATGTTTGCCTATCGAAGACGCAGGCGTCAAACGATATGTATTCAACGTGCGATTCTAAATTGATCACGCAACTGTGGCGTTGGGCGTTATGGTAAATTATTTGTGAAATGCTAGGAAAACCCAAACGATTTATGACGGTAGTGAGTGGGATGTCTGGTATTGTAGACGTTTCTTCAACCGATTGCCTCACACTGAAGAATCCAATTACATGCTTATGGAATGTAGAAAATTGTTTGAATTTTTGTCGGAAATGTGGCTCTCTACACATATTTTTGTGTGACATTGGCAGAGCCTACCCAGGTTATGGCAGAAAGGGAATGCTTCCCGCAGCATACGCATCAAATGGACTTTCTCACGAGGACAAAGTTGACGATGAGTGAAGTAAGTCGTGTCCTTTGTAATTACAACCATTTTAGCAACGCTCTTTTGTCGTTACTGTAGTGACCACTTTAAACAACATGGTCATGACACCTGCCATCACAGTTGCGTGATCGATTTAGAATCGCACTTTCGGTATCTATCGTTCACACCCTGCAGCTTCCACAGGTGAACATTCTTGGAAATTACCGGCAATTGTGTTGGATTGTTATTGGTAAGTATTGTGAGCATTGATGGGCTGTCGTTGGTTAGAATACATTTCTGATATTGTTCATGTTAGCATGGTTTGGTTTGTTGTGATGTGGAATTTGCTTTAGACAGAGTAAGTGTAAGTGTGGATTATGGATTTTACAATTTGAGTGTGTAAGGTTTTTGTTCTATGGGCTTCCCTGAAAGTTCACGATATCTAGAACTATGCTTGAGCTGTTTGGGTGGAGCGAAATTTTCAATGCCATGTTTTAGAGTTTTATGTTGGTCCCTGGTATCGAGGGCTTTGTTGGAGCTATGTAGGTCAAGTGAAAATTGTGGTGTTGAGATTTTGATTTGTCTATGGGTTAATGGTATTGTGGTATTCATTTGAGATATAGAGGTCACACGAAATTTACAAGACCAATAGTTTTAATTGATGTGAATTTTTTGTGTTAAATGTTGAGGATTTTGTGTGCTTGATTTTTGGCCAAATGTTTGTTTTGCAGTGACGTCATTATTCTTACCGTCGTATATTTAGCTTCTGAGTGCCCAAAACGACCGTCTTCATTTGGTTGCCCTGTTAATTTCATTCTGTTGCAGGAGCTAAATACTCCACATGTCATTTATGTTTGTTCGCAGGTGTTACGAGTGGCATCGTGGTCACTATACAGTATGTGCTTGAAATAGAAGTGTACACCACATTGGTGAAATAACTGTTCAGAACAGGTGGGTAGAGTCATGACTGTGTTATGCCAATGTAACTTTTGTAATAGTTAGAGCAGTAGATCCCTTTATATAGAATGATTTTGGTCTTTGGATGTAGTTTGTGTGTGTTTTGACTAACTAAAAATAATCCTATGTTCCAAGTATCATTGGTCTGTTTCTATCAAAATGGTGTAGATTATTGCTTTTCACTCTGTCTTCTTTGTGTTTATGGATGCATACTAGCTACTTACACATTACCAGCTAGCCCACTGGTTGAAAAGTAATAGCAACGAACATATTGATCTGTCACTGCTCATGTAATATTTACATCTACTTCTAAATAGCACAAGCAATCGTTGCAGTCTTTTGTGCCACAAGATATTTGTTAAGTATCTCTCTTCAGAAGAGAAGTTGCCAGATGAATCAGTTTCAGTTCAGATTTAACACTGTAGAATGGTTTCCAGCAGCCAGTCGCCTTCGGTTTTATTCTTCAGTTTCTGTGTGCCATTTTTATTTATTTATATGTGTCCAGCTGATGTAATATTCTGGTGGTCTAAGGATCTGCCGTTGCAATTGCACCCAACATTCCCCAGAGTACGCCCGATAGCTGACGATGACATTGTGTGTCGTACGTTCCTCATGTTGCGACCTTCGGTGAGGCCCCTTCCGTGTACCCCTGTAACTAACAAGACCGGTTTAGAAATTAACAAGCGATTTATCATCAAATGGTACATATTTATTGCATATTTGCAGCATTGTTGTGGCTACTGTAGCTATGGCAAGGGAACGAAACATGTACGCACTGAATGTGCTGAGAAGTATGTACAGTTCTATGAATTATGAGGACGATTCCATAAGTCAAGGTAAACCAGAAAACCCTCCGATAATGCGACGTGAGAATTCCACTATGCGTGTTGAACTGGTACAGCAGTGTGTAGCTGAATGCGAACATAAAATAGGGCTTTAGTACAGCAGGTCATATTATAGATCGAAATGAAAAACTTATATTGGAACTCGGTGTAAATTTATTGTACACAAGTAAAATTGGAACATGAATGAATAAAAATCAACTATTGTGCTTCAGAATAGTGCCACAGTGCATACGCACCAGATTGCCAACATGGGGAAGGTGGTGAGTGCTGTTGGTATTGCCATCAGTGTGTGGCAGCCGTCATGAAAATGCCATGAAGACATTCGACCTGTTTACAAAACACCTCCCACGGTGTGGTTTCCTCAGTTGTGGAATGACGTTGAAATCGCGTGGACTAAGGCCTGGTGGGTAAGTGGAGGATGCACCTTGCAGTGCAGCCAACCTCACAATTGTTTGGCCATAACTAGAATGAAGCTTAATTACTGTTGGAACATTTGTTCAGAGTGTGAGTCTTTTGGTGCAACCCAACAAGGTCAGTACTTACTCAGTGCACTGGCCCACAAACAGGACTGACAGCATAATTTTATTCAATCTGTCCTACAGAATTTTCTTTTTAAGCATCACAACGTGGATCTAAAAATTGTCCGTTCTAACACTGAAATCCTTATACTTACGGCCTAAACCATTTCTCCCTAATGGTACTTGTGACTTATAATAAGGAGTGAATTTAGTACACACTGATTGGAATTACGAATTTTCTGAATGTCAGTCGAGACATTCGTATAAAATCTCACGCAGTCGCAATTTGTCAGTTGATTTCATTAATATTAGTCGCAGCCTTTCGGAACTATTTTCTGTGATTATAGTGATGCCACACATTCACACGATATACCATAGCTGCCATGACTTAGGGAATGACTGTCATACATGTTAGAACATAGTAAGGTATCACAAGACAGGGTTACATAGTAAACTTCTTGTTTGATGTGGTCTCCGCAATCATACTGCAAATGTTTGTTTTCAGCTCTTCATTTGTATGTAGGTTGTTACTGAAGACCTTAAATTACCCCACAAATAAAACTCATACGTAGACAGATCTAGGAAGCCCAAACTTGTGGAAACGTACGTTTTTCTCTGGAAGTTTGATGTGCATATGACATTGAAAACCGTGAAGTGTGCGTCGTAGCACCATACTGCTGGAAAAACACATGGGGTACTCTCAATCTTCCTCTGTCAGCTGCAATGTGAACGGCTGCATCAGTTCCGTTATGTGCGCTTGAGAGTCCACGGTGTTGTTTACAAAAATGGGGACAACACTAAGTGGCGGCTGCTGTGTAAGAGCACGAGTGCACACGAACACCGTAACTTTCGACACCTTTCGGATTTATTGGTTACTTTTCTTTGAACGCTGTAACACCTAACATAGATGCTGCAGTGTGAAACATACAGTAGTTAAATCTACCGCACTACTGCTCCTCTAGACTCTGTGAAACTTGGCATCAGGGTCACGAGCACACCTTCAGTTGTGCACGTTTTAAAGAGCTTTTGCGCATGTACGCTCGCATGACGTAATTGCCTTACAGGCCGAATAAACACGGATTTGATTAACAATGTGTACGGTTCTTGGCGTGCACTGCTAGTCCTCACCACTCAACCAGAAGTTTACGTGAGTGCCACCAGGTAGTAGTACACTGTGACAGACTTTTAACCCCAGTTCCTCGGCACAGCTGACAGCACCTTTACACTGTAGTGAAATTAGATCAGATGTCAGTATATGTTAAAGCTGCACTGGCAGTTAGCATATTTTGTGGGTTTCTGAATGAGTTACAGTACGTTAAATTACAAATTTTAACATACATTATTCCACTTGAGGCGCTGAGAATCATCTTCAGCGCTGACTCGGAAGAGTACCGCCCTTCGATAACTGCATTGCCATTTATCGAAGCGTTAGGTGTTGCAGAAGCAGCAGCAGCAGCCGACCAGCCAGCCAGGCAGCCAGCGAACCAGTCACCAGCAGCGGCAGCCATCCCAGCAGCCCGGCAGCGCAGCAGCCCCTGCGGTCGCCCTCCCGCCGGCGGCAGCAGAGTGGAGCCACTGCCCCAGTCAGCGTCATCGTCCATCTTTGTCCGTCTTCGTCCATCGTTGTCTGTCTTTGTCCATCTTTGTCCATCTTTGTCCGTCTTCGTTCGTCTTTGTACGTCTTCATCCGTCTTCGTACGTCTTTGTCGTCTTTGTCCGTCTTTGTCGTCTTTGTCCATCTTTGTCGTCTTTGTCCGTCTTTGTCCGTCTTTGTCCGTCTGTCCGTCTTTGTCCGTCTGTCCGTCTTTGTCCGTCTGTCCGTCTTTGTCCGTCTGTCCGTCTTTGTCCGTCTGTCCGTCTTTGTCCGTCTGTCCGTCTTTGTCCGTCTGTCTGTCTTCGTCCGTCTGTCTGTCTTCGTCCGTCTGTCCGTCTATGTCCGTCCGTCCGTCTTCGTCCGTCCGTCCGTCCATCTTCGTCCGTCCGTCCGTCTTCGTCCGTCCATCCGTCTTCGTCCGTCCGTCCGTCTTCGTCCGTCCGTCCGTCTTTGTCCATCTTTGTGCGTGAGTTCCTTGTCTTCTTCTTTTGTTTTGTCCAGTCCTGTCTTGCTCCTTTCCTTCTTTTCCCCTTTGAATCATGACTACACCCACCACCACTACCACCACCACTGCCATCATCTATCTTACCGTCCGCCGCCGCCACCAATATTACTATTATGTGGTGTGCCCAGTCACCCCCCCATCATTCCATCCCCTCGCTTCCCACCCTCCCCTCTCCTGCACTCTTCATTGCCCCGTCCCTGGTTCCTTCCCCCTTAGCCTCCTCCTATGATCCCTTCCCTCCCCTCCAACACCCTGTTGCCACTGTCCCTGCAGCCCCTGTCATGGTGGTGGCCTGGATGGCCACAGCCCATGCGCAGCTGTCTCTGTCGCCATCACCATCACCATCACCTTCGCCAACACCAGCACCAGTGCCCACACTGAGACCTGCCAACTCCTGCATCACCCGGTTGCTCCTGTCCCTCACGCCCCTTCTCACCCTTCTATTGTGTGTGTCCTAGCGGCACCCCCACCTCCTCCGCTCACAAAAAACCCCAGCCTCTTCCATGGCATCCATCCCTGTGGATGCCATGGATGTCTCCCCACCTGCCCCTTCTACCACCTCCTCTTCCTCCTCCCCCTCCTCCTTTCCCATACTTATCCCTCACTCCTCGGGGCCCAGAACCTCACACTGCTTTTCTGCCAGCACTTTCCCGGAGTGCCCATATCCCTCCTCACCCCCCACCGTTCTTATCACCTTCCCTAGCCCCATCCTTCACTGTGACGTCTTCTCCAAAATCCCCATTACCCGCTTTGGCCCCAATGTCTCCTGCACTCCTGCTCTTTCCCCATCCCCATCCCCCTCCTGCCAACCCCAACCCCCGCATTGCCCGCCGACCATCACCGCCGTGATCACTCATGGAGGAGGAGGTGTTGGCGGAGCTTCAGGCCCATCCCGATCTGGAGGTGCGTGCGGTTCGTCGCATTCACAACGCTGTCGGCCCCACCCGCCTTATGCGGGTTTTTTCTGAGCACGCCCCTTCCATCGACCATCTCCTGAAGGAGGGTGCCCTCCTTTTTAATCAACGTTACAAAGTCGACCCCTCCCGATCCCCTCCTCAATCCCTCCGCTGCCAAAGGTGCTTGCGGTATAATGCGCACCCAACATCTGAGTGCCGTGAGGCCTCCACCTGCCCGCACTGTAGGCAAGCCCACTTTTTACGGCAGTGCCCCAATCTCCAGTCCCCCCCCCCCCTCCTGTAATAACTGTAACCTCCCTCATCCCACCTACTCCCAGAAGTGTAAGGCCCGACCCCCTCCTACCACTCCCGAACTCACCGTTCCCGTCCACCCTCTGGACGCCCCCACCCCTCCCGGCAACTACCTTCGCCCACCCCCTACCGCTGAGGACATCATCAGATTCCTCACCATCGTCCTTCAGAATGTCCATCCTTTTCAGCGCCCGCACATCCTCCAACAGATCTCCCTCGCTGTCCGTTCCGTTTTCCAGCTCAAAATGTACGCTACCTACTCCAACAACCAGGCCCATTTCACCTTCTCCCGTCTTGACACCCTCGTTTAAATCCCTATCATGGCGCGACAGGACCGTATCCTTTTCAACAACATACGCTCCCTTCCCACCAACAAGAACCTCTTCCTGCACACCCTTGTCAACCACCGCGTGGATGCCTTCCTCCTCAATGAAACCTTCCTGCAACCCCACCACACAGTCCACACTTCGCCCTACCTCCTCCACCGCTCTGATAATCCCCTCCCGATTGCGCGAGGTGGAGTTGCCATAGGGCACCACCGCCAGATCTCTGTTCGGCTCCAACCTCTCCTTCCCGACCGCACCGAACACCTGATCCTTAGTCTCTTCTTCCCCGGCCTTACCGTTACCTGCGCCACCATCTATGTCCGCCCCAACGCTCCTATTCCCTTCTACTTCCTCTCCCACATTGACCGTACCTTCTCCTCCTATGTGATTGCCGCCGACCTCAACATCCATAGTCGTTCTGCCGCTCAGTTACGGCGGTGGCATCGGTTCCTCTCCTCTCTTCAAGGTGACCTCATCCCCATCCCCCAGCACACCCATCCCAAATCCAATTCCACTCCTGATGTTATCCTCTCTTCCCCCAACCTCCTTGGCCGCATAACGGTGGCTGTACTGGAGCCTATTGGTAGCGACCATTTCCCTGTCCTCCTCACCGTTTCAGACGGTCGTCGCCCCCGCCCCACCATCGTAATGACCCTCCCCCTAAGTACATCCACGACTATTCCCATGCCAACTGGAATGCCTACCGGGATACCCTGTCCACCCAGGTCGATAGCCACCCTCTCGCCTACCGCCATCCCGATGATGTCACCCATGCCAGCTCCTTTCTCCAGCAGACCTTGTCTGAGGCCGTGGAGGCCCACATCCGTACTGTCGCCGTCCACCCCCACCGTCCTACCTTACCCCCAAAGGCCGTCCTCCTCCTCCGTGAATCCCCCCGTCTCTACCGTGCCTTCCTCCGCACGCGTGACCCGGACACCCTACGACGCCACCGGCAACTACAGCGACACATTCGCAATTTGCTCATGGCTAAGAAACGGCGGGACTGGCGACAGACATGCACCTGTTTAAATGCTACCCTCCCTATAAACTCGTCCAAGTTCTGGTCGGCCTTCCGTCGCCTTACCGGAACTAAGCCCTCCCCCTACTATCCTCTTCTCCATGATAATCACCCCTTCCCTGACGCCCTTAGTAAGGCCAATCACTTTGCCTCCTACCTGTCCGATGTGTTTTCCATCCCCGATGATCCCCAGTTCGATTACTCCCTCTTCCCAGATATCCGCGATCGAACTGACAAGTCTGTCCCTCCCCTCGTTCCTGGTTTCCAGTACTTGGACAACATTACACACACGGACCTCAATACTCCTGTCACTACACAGGATCTCATTGCTACACTTCTCACAAAACGCAACACCGCTCCTGGTCACGATCGTGTCACCTACCGTCACCTTCGTGAAGCTCCTGTCTCTTTTCTCTCCACCCTGGCCAGGCTCTACAATGTAGTCCTGTCCACCGGTTACTACCCCGACCTGTGGAAAACCTCCCGTATCCTAATGTTCCTTAAACCTGGCAAACCGCCGTCCGCCGTCTCCTCCTACCATCCCATCAGCCTTACCTCGGTCTTCAGCAAGGTCCTGGAATCTATCCTCACCCGACGCATCCACCAGCATCTCCGTCAGCACCGCCTCCTTCCCGTTACCCAGTGTGGCTTTCGGCCGTCCTTCTCTTCCGACGATCTTCTCCTTCACCTCACTCATCTCCTTTCCGAACAGCTTAATTCCCGTCACTCCGCAATCTTCCTCTCCCTTGACCTCGAACGCGCTTATGACCGCATATGGCATTCCGGTCTCCTCTTTAAGCTCCAAACCTTCATCCTTCCCATTAACTACGTCCGTCTGATCGGTTCCTTTCTCTCCCGCCGTCCTTCCTATGTCACCACCCATAACACAGATTCCTACACCTTTTTCCCCTCCGCCGGTGTGCCCCAAGGCTCCGTCCTCTCCCCCCTTCTGTATCTTTTGTACACGGCGGACATGCCGCCGCCGTCACCCCCCGTCCACCTTCTCTAGTTTGCCGATGACACCGTCTTCCTTGCCCTTGCCCTCACCCTGCAACACTCCCAACACCTTCTCCAATCCCATCTTGACCGGTTCACCGCTTGGTGTAACCAGTGGTTGCTCAAGGTCAATCCTTCCAAAACCCAGGCGATCATTGTAGGCAAAACCACCCCTTCCTTCCGCCTCCTTGATTTCTATCTCACCGTCTATGGCCGTCCCATCGCCCTCACTCCCACCCTTAAGTACCTTGGCGTCACCCTCGACCGTCGCCTCTCCTGGACTCCCCATCTCCGGACAATCCAAGCCAAGGCACGTTCCCAACTCCGTCTCCTCAAGCTCCTTTCCGGCTGTACGTGGGGTCTGGAACCCTCCACAATCCTCCACACCTATAAATCCCTCATCCGCCCTATCCCTTGTTACGCCCATCCAGCCTGGATCTCCACCCCCCGTACCTTTTATAAATCCCTCCAAATCTTTGAACGCCATGCCCTCCGCCTTGCCTATCGCATCCGTCTCCCCTCCCCCACGCGGATCCTGTATGATCTCATCCCCTTCCCCCACCTCCTCCTTTTCCTTGAAAGGATACGGATCCTGTACACCTCCCGTAAACTTGATACTCCTCACCCACTCGTATCCCCGATCCTCTCCCACCCCCGCCCGCTGCCGCGCCTGTATTCCCACGTCCCACCCGGTCTCCATCTCACCACCCTCCTTACCCTCTCCCAAGGTGGCTTCCGTCAGCTCCCCCTCCCTGGTGATGCCCTCCTCCCCTCCATCTACCCCTCCTACCAACTTTGATCCTCCCACCCTGCTCCTGTGCTTGCTCCTCTGGGCACCCTCCCTCCCTTCTCTCCCTTTTCCCTCCCTCCTCCTTTTCTCCCCCCTCCTCCACCGGGCTCCCCCTCCCCTGTCCCTCTCCTCCTGCCCCCGTCTCCTCGGCCATTGGCATCCTTTTTCTCCCCTCTCCCCTCACCCCTGTTCACCTCTTGGCAGGTCCCCGGACTAGCACACGCTAAGTGGACATTCGCGCGCCAGAGATCACCGCCATCAGTGTTTCGTGTGTGCCGTCGTGTTTAGTGCTCAGTGTTCACCGTCACACTCCATCGTTCACCAGTGCGATCGTCGTCCTCAGTGTTTGTGTGTCGTCTCATCAGTTAGCAGTGTGGATTATCGACGAGTGTGAACGCCTCCGTGTCTGTCTCTATGTGTCTCCTGTTTTATTGCCCACCGTTCTGTCACTTATGTGTCTTCTCACTGTTTTTGCTGCTTGTATCTTCTATGGCTGAAGAGCAGCGTAGTGTGCTGCTGACAGCCTGCCTGTTGTACAGGTTTAAAATAACAATAAAGTAAAAAAAAAAAAAGAAAACCAACTTTGCTTCCGCCGATTTGCAATAGACGGCAGTAGTGGAAAGTAGTGGTGCTAGTCGTTCATCGTAAGTGTCATAGAGTAAGCTTGGAATTTGAGAACATAACGCCATCAAAATATATCGATTTTTGATTGCATCATAAAGCTATTCTCGACTGAATACGTCAACTTACGAGCCCAATTCTTGTCACCTGCGGTAGGTTTTAATTTTCTGCTTTGATATGAAGAAATCTGCGGCTGAGGTTCATAAAAAGCTGGGTAAGACCTGTGATGAGCCGCCTGTTAGTGACTGAACTTCGCAGAAAATGGTGTCCATGCTTCAAGAATGCTGATTTTGACGTTGAAGAGCGGGATGTTTGTGAAAGAGAGAAAGCTTCGCATGCTACTGTAATCGACGGGAACAATCACAGGAGATTGTTATCGAAAGCAATTGATGTGTTTAAGCCGAGCACCGAAAGGCAAACGACCACAATACAACGATATACATGAAAAGATGATTTTCCAGCAAGACAGTGCACGACCCCATGTCGAAAATCTCGTCAAAACATAACTGGAAACGTTGACGTAAGGCAGGAACTCATGATGCACTGGCCCGTTGTGTTCAAAGAAAACAGCAAGAAGAACATTCACGTGTGTTAGAGCTAACGCCACTCTTATGCGACTGGCGTGAAACTGGAATAGATATCCACATTCAGATGTAGAAACACGCTTACCAACTTTCGTTTATGACACACAACTTCTTCTTAGTGTTGTGATCTTGAAAAATGATGTCTATTCGGATCTCGTAACAGTCGCATAAGCGTGGCGCTAGTATCGCCACTGTGAGGATGCAAATGAGGTTTGCTTTAAATACACGCTCTGACGGGTGCAACCGTGATCTTCGGTGGAACTCGAGAGAGTTTCGTCCTTCAAGGATTGTTGACCACAATCGTTGAAGTGCCAGGACTTGTTGCAGGTGCAGCAGCCATCATCGCAGCCAGCAGCCTAGCAATGACGCCAGTGCCACGATCAGGTTTGAGCTCCGGTAGCCCTGGCAGCCCAGCCAGTTTCCAGCCACGCCAGCCGGTTTTCAGCCGTTCCAGATACGCCAGCCTCCCTCGCCGGTTCCAGCGCCAGCCCAGCCAGTTCCAGCGGCAGCCCAACTGGTTCCAGTCTTGCCAGCCGTGCCAGCGGCCCTCGCCGGTTCCAGCAGCCCAAGTCTTTGTCGTTGTCATCTTCGTGTGTGTTTCCTCACTGTCTTCGTTCCTTATTGTCATGGTTCTCCTGTGCTGTTTTTCCTTTGGTAATCCCTCACCATGGCTATCCCCACCACCACCACCGCCACAACGGCAATAGTTTACACCTCCCCATTTGGCCGCCGCCACCACCATTACTTGGTGCGCGCAGTCGCCCCCTCCCCAGTACATCCCCCCTCCTCACCCTTACAACCCCTACACCCTTTCTTGCCCCTTCTCCTGCTCCTGCTCCCACTCCTGCTCCAGCTCAGCAAACCCCTTCGCCCTCTTCTGATCCCTTCCCTCCACTTCCTCCCTCCCCCGCAACTACGTCAGCTTCTGCAGTCCCCACCCGGGTGGTTGCTCAATGAGGCATGACCCACGCCGCCATCACACCATCACCAGGACCTGTCCCCTCCCGCCATCTCCCAGTCACTCCCGTCCCACAAACCTGCTCTCACCAATCCGCTGATGTTAAGCGCCCCAGCGCAGCCCCGCCTCCTCCAACCCTAAAAAATTGCAGCCTCTCCCTCCTCCCCCACCCCCTGACATCATGGATGTCACGCCTCCTGCCACCTCCCCCCTCCCCTCCCCTCAGCCTCCTCCACTACCTCCACCTACCGATACGTCCTATCCAATCGTTACCCATTCCTCCTGGAAGCCTGTATCCTTACCATGCTTCTCCAGAAGTACTACCCTAGTGCCCCTATCTCCCTCATACCCCCTATAGGGACTCTGTTCTTATCTCCTCTTGTAGCCCCACCCTCTCTACTGATATTGTGGCCCAAATCCCTTGATCCACCTTGGCCGCAATGCCTCCCTCAACCCTGCTCCATCCTTACCCTCCTCCAGTGCCACCCGCCGACCTTCACCGCTGTGATCACTTGGCTTAGTTCGGTGATCACGAAGGAAGAGGTATTGGCAGAGCTTAACGCCCATCCCCACCTGGAAATCCGTGTGGCCTGCCACATTCATAATTCCACTGGCCCCACCTTCCTCATGCGGGTCTTCTCTGAGTCTGCCCTCTCCATCGACCATCTCCTCAAAGACAGCGCCCTGTTGTTTAACCGCCACTACAAAGTCAATCCTTCCCATTCCCCTCCTCAGTCCGTTCACTGTCAGAGGTGCCTCCAATACAGTGTACATCATATGTCTGAGTATCACGAGGACCCTGTTTGCCCTCACTGCAAACAGGCACATTTTCTCTGGCAGTGTCCTGACCTCAAATACTCGCTGCCTGCTACAGCTGTTGCCTTCCTCACCCCACCTACTCCCAAAGTATAAGGCCCGACCCCCTCCCATCTCTCCCAAACACACTGTCCCCATATGCCCCATTGATTATTCTACCCCTCCTGGTAACACCCATCGCCCCCTCCCCACAGCCGAGGACATCATCAGATTCGTCACCACTGTCCTTCAAAATATCCACCCCTTTTGGCGCCCCCATACCCTCCAACAGATCTCCCTAGCTGTCCGTTCCATCTTTCACCTCATCACCTTCGCCACCTACTCCCATAACCTAGCCCACTTTACCTTCTCCCGTCTCCCGTCTTGACACCCTCGTTGAAACCCCACCATGACTCGACAGCACCGTATCTTGTTCAACAACATCTACTCCCTTCCCGTCAACAAGAACCTCCCTATGCATACTCTCATGACCCACTATGTGGATGCCTTCCTCCTGAAGAAACCTTTCTCCAGCCCCAACATCCCATACACATGTCGCCTTACCTTCTTCACCAATCTGATAATCCCCTCCCGATAGCGCGTGGCAGGGTAGCCATCGGCTACCACCGCCAGATCCCTGTTCAGCTCCAACCCCTCCGTCCCGACCACACAGAACACCTGATCCTCAGTCTCTTCTTCCCTGGCCGTACCATTACCTGCACCACCATTTATGTCCGCCCCTCTAACCCTATTCCTTACGACTTACTTTCCCACATCGGCCATACATTCTCCTTCTACGTGATAACTGCCAATCTCAACATCCATGGTTGTTCCGCTGCCCAGCTATGGCGATGGCATCGGTTCCTCTCCACCCTCCGCAGTGAATAAGTTCCCATTTCCCAACACACCCGCCCTGAATCCAATACGTCTCCCGATGTCGTCCTGGCCTCTCTTAACCTCCTTGGCTGCATGGTGGTGGACGTCCTCAACCCTATTGGCAATGACCATCTCTCGGTCCTCCTCACCATATCAGAGGGTCATCGTTCCCATCCTGGCCCTCACATTGACCCTCCCCCAAAGTATGTCCATGACTATTCCTGTGCCAACTGGAATGCCTACCGAGATACCCACACTACCCAGATCGAAAGCCACCCCCTCACCTACCGCCATCCTGATGGCCTTACCCGTGCTGCCACCTTTCTCCAACAGACCTTGACTGAGGCCGTAGAGGCCCACATCCCTATCAGCGCCATCCAACCCCACTGTCCCACTGAACCGCCACAGGCTGTCCTCCTCCTCCTTCCTTCAAATGCGTGACCAGAATACACTACGAAGCCACAGGCAATTCCCACGACGCATCCGAAACTTGCTCGAGGCCAAGAAATGCTGGGACTGGAGACAGACCTGCACCCATCATAATGCTACCCTACCTATCGACTCATCTAAGTACTGGTCAGCCTTCCGCCGCCTTACCAGATCTAACTACTACCCTCTTCTTCAAGATGATCACCCCTTTCGTGATAACCTTAGTAAGGCAAACCGTTTTGCTTCTTACCTCTCCAATGTCTTTATCCTCCATGACAATCCCCAGTTCGATTACTCCCTCTTCCCTGATGTCTGCGATCGAACTGACACCTCTGCCCCTCCACTCGCTCCTGGCTTCCAGTACTTGGACAACATTACACACAACAAACTCAATGCCCCAATCACTACTCAAGATACCATCTCTACACTCCACAAGAAACGCAACACCACTCCCGGTCACAACTATCTTACCTACCACCATCTTTGTGAAGCTCCCGCCTCCTTCCTCTCTGTCCTGGCCAGACTTTAAAATGTGGTCATTTCCAGCGGTTTCTGTTCCAAACTGTGGAAAACCTCCCAGATCCTGATGTTCCTCAAACCCAACAAACCGCCATCTGCTGTCTCCTCCTACCATCCCATCAGCCTTACCTCGGTCTTCATCAAGGTCCTGGAATCCATCCTCACCCAACGTATCCAGCAGCATTTCCACCAGCACCACCCCCTTCCCGCTACCCAATGTGGCTTTTGGCCGTCTGTCTGTGCCAAAGACCTTGTCCTTCACCTCACTCACCTCCTCACCAAACAACTCAACTCCCGTCACTCCACCATCTTCCTCTCCCTTGACCTTGAACGTGTGTACTACCGTGTATGGCATTCTGGTCTCCTCTTCAGGCTCCAAACCTTCGCCCTTCCTATTAACTACGTCTATCTGATCGCCTCCTTTTTTTCCCATCATCCTTCCTATATCACCATCCATAACACGGATCCTACACCTTCTACCCCTCTGCCAGTGTGCCCCAAGGTTCCATCCTCTCCCCTCTTCTATATACGGTGGACATGCCACCTCATTCACCCCCCATCCACTTCTCCAGTAAGCCGATGACACTGCCTTCCTTGCCCTCACGCCCACCCTGCAACGATCCCAGCACCTTCTCCAATCCCAACCTGACTTGTTCACCACTTATTGTAACCAGTGGCTGCTCAAGGTCAACCCTTCAAAAACCGAGGCAATCATTGTACGCGAAACCACCCCTTCCTTCAGCCTTCTCTAATTTTTTGTCAGCATCTATGGCCATCCTATTAATCTCACCCCCACCCTCAAGTACCTTGGTGTCACCGTTGACCGTCGCCTTTTCTGGACCCCCCTCTCTGGCCGATCCAAGCCAAGGCACATTCCTGACTCCGCCTCCTCAAACTCCTTTCTGGCCGAACATGGGGTCTGGACCCCTCCACCATCCTCCACAGTTCTAAATCTCTCATCCACCCCATCCTCTGCTATGCCCATCCCACCTTGACCTCCACTCCTTCCACCTGCTATAAGTTCCTCCAAATCCTTGTACGCCATGTGCTCCGCCTTGCCTATCGCATCCATCTCCCTTCCCCCATGTGGATCCTATAGGACTTGATCCCTTCCCACACCTTCTCCTTTTCCTTGAATGGATACCTCCCGCAAGCTCGATCACACACACCTGCTTGTCTCTCCTACCCTCGCCAATACCAGCCTGCTGCCGCACCTGTATTCTTGCAGCCCACCTGCTCTCCATTTTCACAACCTCCATACCCTTTCCCAAGGTGGCTTCTGCCAACTCCCATTCCCTGATGACGTCCTTTTCCCGTCCATCTACCCCTGCTACCAGCTCTTTGTCACTCCTCCTGTTCCCCCCTTTTCCCCCAGAGCTCCCTCTCTGCCACTTCACCTTCCTTTCCCCCCCCCCCCTCCTGTCTCCCACGTCTCCCACTTCCACCCCTCTCCCCAGGCTTCCAAGCCCTCCCCTCTCTCCTCCCCCCACTCTCCCGCGGCACACCTCATCCTTTCCGCCCTCCTCCTTCTCCCATTGACCTGGAGGCAGCCCCCCTCCCATTCATCAGTATGAGTGCTTCGCTGATGATCGTCACCAGTGTTTTTGTGCGTCAGTGTCTCTCCGTTTGTGTACAGTGTCTTCATCGTTGTTTTCTACTTTGTTCGCGTCTCCACCTGGATGTTGTCTGTTTCAACTGGTGCCACCCTTCATTTACAGCACCTTCAAACGAAGACTTTTGATTTGTTGTGCAGTGTTCATTATGTGTTTACCATGTATTTTATGTTTTCTATGTCTTCCATGTACATATGTGTTGTGTCTTTTGGCCGAAGAGCGGCGTATGTAGGCATCTGCCAGCCCGCCTCAGCTGAGGCATGAAATAACGAAGGAAAAAAAAAGTCGTGAGCGTTAGTTGATTCTTCTGGAAATGTCTGCTCTGAAGAGAGATATTTAACAAAAAACCTTGTGGCATAAAAGACTACAATGACTGCTTGTGCTATTCAGAAGTATATGTAATTATTACATGACCAGTGACAGATCAATGTGTTCATTATTACTACTTTTCAGCCATTGCGCTAGCTATTAATCTGTAAATAGTTAGTATGTAGCCATAAATACAAAGAAGACAGAGTGTAAAACCAGTAAGTTAAACCACATTGATAGAAACAGACCAATGATCCTTGGAACATAGCATTATTTTTAATTAGTCAAAACATACACAAACTATATCTGAAGAACAAAATCAGTCTATATAAAGACATCTACTGATCTATGTACTATAAAAGTTAGATTGGTGTAACAATGTCATGACTCTACCCACCTGTTTTGACCAGTAATGTTATCTAAATGGTGTACACTTCTGTTTCAAGTACATAGAATATAGTGGCCACGATGCCACTCGTGACACCTACTAACAAACATAAATGACATGTGAAGTATTTAACTTCTGCAACAGAATGAAACAAACAGAAAAACTGAATGAAGAAGGTGATTTTGGGCACACACAAGCTAAATATATGAGAGTAAGAATAATGACATCACTGCAAAACAAATATTTGCCCAAAAATCAAGCACACAAAATCCTCAAAGTTTAACACAAAAAAATCACAGAAATGAAAACTATTGGTGTTGTAAATTTCGCGTGACCTCTATATCTCAAATATAGACCACATCACCAGTAATCCATACACAACTCAAAAACTCAACAACACAATTTTCTCTTCACCTACATAGCTCCAACCAAGTCCCCAATACCAGGAACCAACATAAAACTCTAAAACATGACGCTGCAAAATTTCACTTCACCCAAATAGCTCAAGCATAGCTCTACATATCGTGAACTTGCACACAACTCTTAAATCCAATGCCAAATTTCACTTGACCTATACGGCAGAAAAAAAAAAAAAAAAAAAAACTTGGCCCGCAAACACCCAACACACTCAAATTGTGAAATCCATTATGCACACTTTCACTTTCTCTGTCTAAAGCAATGTCCACAGTACAACAAACCAAACCATGCTCACATGACTAATATTAGAAAGGTATTCTAACCAACGATGGCATATCGATGCCCACAATACTTACCAAGAACAATCCAACACAATTACCGGTAATTTCCAAGAATGTTTGCCTATCGAAGCTGCAGGGTACAATACCGAACTTGCGATCCGAAGTCGATCACGCGCCTGTAGTGGCAGGTGTTATGCGCATGTCTATAGTTGTCACTACAGCAATTACATAAGAGCGTTACTAAAATAATTGTAATTACAAAGTAAACGACTTACCTCACTCGTTGTCGACGTTGTCGTCATGAGAAAGTCCATTTGATGTGTATGCTATGGGAAGCATCCCCTTTTTGTCGTAACCTGGGTAGGTTCTGCCAATGTCACGCAAAAATATGGATACAGTTTCACATTTCCGAGAAAAATTCAAACACTTTTCTACACTGCATAAGCATGGGATCAGATTCTTCAGCGGTAGGCAATTGGCTGAAGAGACGTCTACAGCACCAGACATCCCTCTCACTACCGTCATAAATCGTTTGGTTTCCCTAGACTCTAACAAATAATTTGTCGTAACGCCCGCCACCACAATCCCATGATCGGTTTAGAGTCGCTTGTTCAATATGGGTCATTCTGCGTTGAAGGGACCAATATTAAAAAGTGTCAGTACTCGACCATCTCCAAATGTAATAAAGTTTGATGTGAAGGTTCTATATTATCTTTGATGGTTATGTGCCACATTTCAGTCCAGTACCTTCAGTAGTTGAAATTTTAGGGTCTTTTAAAAAGAGGCTACTCACCTTCGCATCACGTACTAAAGTGCGGATGTGCCAAGTTTGCTAGGCTTTTTCAAAAGTTGTAGCACACATTTTGTCATTTGCTTTAACATACACTGACAGCTTTTTATGCTCAATCACACCATGGCAAAAATTTGGGATTTAGCCACATCTAAGTATAGCTACAAGCCTCTAAAGTGGCTAAAAAATTCGTCGTGCTATTCTGAGAGCTAAGGTTTGACCGACCTCTGCGACTTTTCATATTGACCAATCGTACCAAAACTTCACAGGTTTACTCCTACCTATGATGTATGTGTGTGGATCATATTTAATTAACATTGGATGCCTAGAAGAAAATATGTGCATTTGCAAAGTTGGCCATAATTTTCTACATGCATAATTTAGGGTATTGGGGGGGGTGGGGGGGGGGGGGCAATATCTCAACTGTGTCTTGTTCACTCCTCTTTTTATTAGCATAGCTGGAAACAACATGTTTTAAACTTTCAAAGCTATATTGTTTTATTTCTCAACCTTTCATATTGATGAGTAAGAATGCTGACTAAAAAAGAGGGAAAATGGATTATCGGTGAATACATAAAATTAATACAATTTGAAGTTGTAGATCCAAAAATGTGTAATTGTTGTATCTTTTAATAGTATAAGATTTGTCTGTTGTTTAGGGAATATAACTGTGCTAATAAGTGTCTTTACATTATTTTACAGAGTAAAATATAAATATAATAAAACCTCAGAGAATGCTCTTGAGATCATAAAATCTAGATGATCATAATGGAATGTTACGTTGTTTAGAATGTTTTATCCCTACAATGTATTGTTACTCAGTTTCCATCAACATTATAAAACAGCAATATTTTTTAAGGCTCTGTCCTCGCAGCAGTGATTAATTGGTAAGATATCACTTTCAATTGTTGCTTCCATTATTGTCAATTTTTACTATGTCAGTCTTCTATGAGGTGTAATCTTTGGTGTTGACAGTGCACAGTCTCTGTGTTGAGTACTGAGTGTTTGAATAATCAATAATCACTGTTGCAGTGGAAGGTAAGCGCTAAAACAATATGTTTTGATAGCTTAATTAGTATTTTTACATTCAAACGAATCTTCTGTGCTTCAAACCTTGATATTCATAAGCTTTCAAAATTTCGTGTTACAGGTTAATAAACTATTGTATAAAATGAACCAAGAGACCCCTTTAGCCAGCTACTTTGGTGGATCAGATGGAGCTGATTGTCGTAAGTCATCACCATTTTATTATGACAAAAGTAAACTACAGTCAGTTAAGAAAATGTCACCAAAGGACAAGGAGCTTCTATGACGTGGGTCTACGCTTGATTTTACTGAAGATGCCCAAATTTGTTCATACCATAATGCCTTGTTACTAACAAAATTTCAGTTATTTCAGAAACCTTGCTGCAACCCATTTGGTAAAGAAAAACACGTAACCAAGAAAGATTTAACAGCAGTGACCATTGCAGTGCCTGACAGGTTGAAGTTATTGACTAATGTTTTGAAACCTGGTCAGAAAATGTGTACCAAATGCAGACAAGAAGTGGCCCACAAAGAATCATCCCATTAGAATAAGCAAGAGTCACTATCCACTGAAATTATGAATCTTCTTGATGCTTCTTCACTGCTAATACTTCATTCTCATCACCTGGAGAGTCATCATTGAATGGTTCAATGGATCAGCAAAAGGGATTCAATGGGATACATAAAGCGCTAAGTTCTGATCACCTAAGGTAGCATTACTAAGGTAACTGCCACAGCTGCTGGTGTGAACCAAGTAGATATTGGTCAAATACAAACGGATGAGTGCCAAAAATTTAAAGATATAGGTATCTCAATAGAAGAACTTAAGCTTCAGGCTTCAAGAAATTGTAGCAAAGTTCAAATTTTGACCCTGGCCCCTAATAGTTGGACTGTTGAAAAAACAGCCAAAGAATTTGCTGCTTCGACTAAATTGGAGCAGAAGTCTAGGAAACTAAAGCTAGAAGACAGGATTTTGGCAGCATGTGCAAACTGAAAAGGGAAAAAGCTCAATGATGAAGTAAAACAAAATGTCCAAACTTTTTTGGAGATGATGAGTTTTCTTGTTTATGCCCAGGCTAAAAGGATTGTGTTGCAGTAAAAATAAATAGGCAAAAGATTCACAAGCAGAAACATCTGCTCCTCTGAAACCTGAAAGAAATATTCATTGCTTGTTGTAAGCAATATGGAAACCAACTGAGCTTCTAAAAATTTTGAGGGTTCAGGCTGAAATGGTGTACTACTGTTGGTGCTTCTGAACCAAATCCAGTATGTGTATGTGGAAATCGTCAAAATGTCAAATTGATGTTGGCTTCAGAAGCGTCCATCCTAGATGACTCCAAGGTTTTGAGAAAAAAACTGTATGTAGTTTGGAATCGAAAGATTGTATGCTGCACTCTTGTGAGGAATGTCCAGGAAAAATACAATTTTAGGCTTTCCTCAGAGACACTTTTAAAGACTGTGAGCCTGCAGAAACAATGTAATACCAACAATAGGTCCATTCTGACAGACACACATTCGAGACATGTCAGAGAACTGCTGAAGATTTCATGGAGACACTGGTTTTGAAACTTACCGCCTTAAGAAGCCATCACTTCGTGACAAAATCCTAAAGTTTATACCTTAAGGAGCTGAAATGAAATCTTGCAGAAAATGACTTAATTACATTGGTGTATTTTTGCTGGGAATTATTCATTTGTTGTTGAAGATGCTGTGCAAGGATTTAATTGGGAGAATAGTCAGGCCACATTACATCCATTTGTTATCTATTTTGACGGCAAAGAACGTCAGGGTATTAGCGTTTGTACGATCAGCGACTGTCTCCATCATGATACCATTGCTATCCATGCCTTTCACATAAATTTAATACCATATTTCGTATGAACAAGCTTTATGCACCCACATGGTTCTGCTCGTTCCTTCCACTGACCAGTTGCTAAGGACACCTGCTGGATTCCTGAGCAACATATTTTCATGACTTTGGAAGCACAGTCCCCCATCATCATCTGGATAACACAGTTTTCCTTAATCTGTCCTTGATAAAACTGTAGAACTAATTAACCAAACATGGAACTGACTTTTTAGTGTTTTGTTTTGGAGATTTGCTGTGTTATATATTATGCTTGTTTTATGACATATGTTAAATTAATGTTTGAAACTGATTTATATACTAAAACAAATAATTGTGGGACTTAATGAGCAAAATGTTTCACCTTTCGATCTTCCCGAAGTGCTAAAATAATAAGTTTTGAAATGGATTCTTACTCATCAGTATGCTAGACCCAGAAATTAAACAATATAGCTTTGAAAGCTTAATTCATGTTCTTTCAAGCTGTGGCAAGAAAAAGAGGATTGAAAAAGGCACAGTTGAGATATTGTCTCCCAAAGATACAACAAAATTTGCACATCGAAAATTTTGGCCTACTTTGTAGACCATATCTTTTCCTCTAGGCACCCCATGTTAGTTAAATGTGATCCATAAATAGACTTCATAGGTAGGGATAACCCCCCAAAGTTTTGGTATGATTGGTTAATATGAAAAGTAGCAGTGGTCAGTCCAACCTTGGCTCTCAGAATACCACGACGAATTTTTTAGCCACTTTAGAGGCTTGTAGCTATATTTAGGTGTGTCTAAATCAGAAATTTTTGCCATGGTGTGATTCAGCATAAAAAGCTGTGAATGTATTTTAACGATAATGACCAAATGTGTGGTAGAACTTTTAAAAAAGCCTGGCAAACTTGACACATTTCCACATTTATATGTGATACAAAGATGAGTAGCCTCTCTTTAAAAGCCCCTAAAATTTCAACCACTGAAGGTACTGAACGGTAATTTGGTATGTATGATTTAAAGACCATATAGGACATTCACGTCACAACACCTCCTCATTAGCTATGTGATCTACCTATCTAATCTTCAGCATTCTTCTGTAGCACCACATTTCGAAAGCTTATATTCTCTTCCTGTCCAAACTATTTATCGCCCATGTTTCACTTCCATACATGGCTACACTCCATACCAATGCTTTCAGAAACGACTTCCACTTAAATCTATACTCGACGTTAACAAATTTCTCTTCTTCAGAAACGCTTTCCTTGGCATTGCCAGTCTACATTTTATATCCTCTCTACTTCGATCATCATCAGTTATTTTGCTCCCCAAATAGCAAAACTCCGTTACTACTTTAAGTGTCTCATTTCTTAATCCAATTCCTTCAGCATCACCCGACTTAATTCGACTACATTCCATTATCCTCGTTTTACTTTTGTTGATGTTCATCTTATGTCCTCCTTTCAAGACACTGTCCATTCCATTCAACTGCTCTTCCAAGTCCTTTGCTGTCTCTGACATAATTACAATGCCATCAGCGAACCTCAAAGTTTTTATTTCTTCTCCATGGATTTTAATACTTACTCCGAATTTTTCTTTTGTTTGCTTTACTGCTTGCTCAATATAGAGATTGAATAACATCAGGGAGAGGCTACAAACCTGTCTCACTCCCTTCTCAACCACTGCTTCCCTTTCATGTTCCTCAATACTTACAACTGCCACCTGGTTTCTGTACAAATTGTATATAGCCTTTCACTCCCTGTATTTTACCCCCGCCACCTCCAGAATTTGAAAAAAGAGTATTCCAGTCAACAATGTCAAAAGTCTACAAATCTTAAAAACGTAGGTTTGCATTTCCTTAATCTAAGATAAGTTGTAGAGTCATTATTGCCTCACGGGTTCCAACATTTCTATGGAATCCAAAGTGATCTTCCAAGGTCGGTGTCTATCAGTTTTTCCACTCGTCTGTAAGGAATTCGCGTTAGTATTTTGCAGCCGTGCCTTATTAAACTGATAGATCAGTAATTTTCACATCTGTCAGCACCTGCTTTCTTTGGTATTGCAATTATTATATTCTTCTTGAAGTCTGAGGGTATTTCACATGTCTCATACATCTTGCTCACCAGATAGTAGAGTTTTGTCAGGACTGGCTCTTCCAAGGCTGTCAGTAGTTCTAATGAGAAGTAGTCTACTCTGGGGGCTTGTTTCGACTTAGGTCTTTCAGTGCTCTGTCAAACTCTTCAAATAGTATCATATCTCCCATTTCATCTTCATCTACATCCTCTTCCATTTCCATAATATTGTCCTCAAGTACACTGCCCTTGTATAGACCCTCTATATACTCCTTCCACCTTTCTGCTTTCCCTTCTTTGCTTAGAACTGGGTTTCCATCTGAGCTCTTGATATTCATACATGTGACTCTCTTTTCTCCAAAGGTCTCTTTAATTTTCCTGTGGACAGTATCTGTTCTACCCCTCGTGAGATAAGCCTCTACATCCTTACATTTGTCCTCTAGCCATCCCTGCTTAGCCATTTTGCACTGCCTGTCGATCTCATTTTTGAGACGTCTGTATTACCTTGTGCCTACTTCATTTACTGCATTTTTATATATTTTCTCCTTTCATCAATTAAATTCAATATTTATTCTGTTACCCATGGATTTCTACTAGCCCTCGTCTTTTTACCTACTTGATCCACTGCTGCCTTCACTATTTCATCCCTCAAAGCTACCCATTTTTCTTCCACTGTATTTCTTTCCCCCATTCCTGTCAATTGTTCTCTTATGCTCTCCCTGAAACACTCTACAACCTCTGGTTCTTTGAGTTTATCCAGGTCCCATCTCCTTAAATTCCCACCTTTTTGCAGTTTCTTCAGTTTCAATTTGCAGTTCATAACCAATAGATTGTGGTCAGAATCCTCATCTGCCCCTGGAAATGTCTTACAATTTAAAACCTGGTTCCTAAATCTCTGTCTTACCATTATATAATCTATCTGATACCTTTTAGTATCTCTAGGATTCTTCCAGGTATACAACCTTCTTTTATGATTCTTGAACCAAGTGTTAGCTATGATTAAGTAATGCTCTGGGCAAAATTCTACAAGGCGGCTTCCTCTTTCATTTCTTACTCCCAATCCATATTCACCTACTACGTTTCCTTCTCTTCTTTTTCCTACTATCGAACTCCAGTTACCCATGAGAATTAAATTTACATGTCCCTTCACTGTCTGAATAATTTCTTTTATCTCATCATACATTTCATCAATTTCTTCATCATCTGCAGAGCTAGTTGGCATATAAACTTGTACTACTGTAGTAGGTGTGGGCTTCGTATCTATCTTGGTCACAATAATGCGTTTACTATGCTGTTTATAGTAGCTTACCCGCACTCCTATTTTTTTTATTCATTGTTAAACCTACTCCTGCATTACCCCTATTTGCTTTTGTATTTATAACCCGGTATTCACCTGAATAAAAGTCTTGTTCCTCCTGCCACTGTACTTCAGTATCTATCTTTAACCTATCCATTTCCCGTTTAAATTTTCTAACCTGCCTGCCCGATTAAGGGATCTGACATTCCAGGCTCCGATCCGTAGAACGCCAGTTTTCTTTCTCCTGATAACGACCTCCTCTTGAGCAGTGCCCAGCCTGGTGATCCGAATGGGGGACTATTTTACCTCCAGAATATTTTACCCAAGAGGACACCATCATCATTTAATCGTACAGTAAAGTTGCAAGCCCTCAGGACAAATTACGGATGTAGTTTCTCCTTGCTTTCAGCCGTTCCCAATACCAGCACAGCAAGGCCGTTTTGGTTAGTGTTACAAGGCCAGATCAGTCAATCATCCAGACTGTTGCCCCTGCAACTACTGAAAAGACTGCTGTCTCTCTTCAGGAACCACACGTTTGTCTGGCCTCTCAAAAGATACCCATCCGTTGTTTTTATATATGCACACAATTATGAAACTAAATTTTCAATTTATAACTTTCATCAATACAACATTACACTTGCAGCCTGAGTATGTACGTCACAGTGTTAAATAAATCCTATGCATTTATATTCTACGGAAAATACGATATTCTAACCACAATCGTTTTAACCGGTCAACTTATTTGCTCGCAGAACAGGAATGTATATTACATTTCTTATTCTCTCTCCAACCATTTTGCTTTTCGTTTTTCGTCTCTTAGAAATCGGAACAGCACAAAGCTTACTGATGTGTTACTACTACAGTTCAACGCAGTATCTACTTATCTTGACGAGAACTATAACAAACACAGATCTTTCTGCCGGCCAAAAATTTCGCCTTCAAAGATAATACTCACAACGCCTTCTATTGGATGTGGTAACTCCTGCGAAGAACGTGTTTCGTTGTCGCGAAAGTCTTGTCAACGATTCTACATCTACATCTACGTAGATAGTCTGAACGCCACAGTACAGTGTTTGGCAGAGGGTACCCCGCACCACTACTAGCCGTGTCCTTTCCTGTTCCACTCACAAAAGGAACGAAGGAAAAACGGCTGTCTATATGCCACCGTGGTACAATAACCGAGTTAGAAAACTGCTGCGGAACCAAATGGAACTTCACAGCAAACATAAACATAGCCAAAGCCTTGCAGACAAACAAAAATTACGCAAAGCGAAATGTAGTGTGAGGAGGGCTATGCGAGAGGCGTTCAATGAATTCGAAAGTAAAGTTCTATGTACTGACTTGGCAGAAAATCCTAAGAAATTTTGGTCTTATGTCAAAGCGGTAGGTGGATCAAAACAAAATGTCCAGACACTCTGTGACCAAAATGGTACTGAAACAGAGGATGACAGACTAAAGGCCGAAATACTAAGTGTCTTTTTCCAAAGTTGTTTCACAGAGGAAGACTGCACTGTAGTTCCTTCTCTAGATTGTCGCACAGATGACAAAATGGTAAATATCGAAATAGACGACAGAGGGATAGAGAAACAATTAAAATCGCTCAAAAGAGGAAAGGCCTCTGGACCTGATGGGATACCAGTACGATTTTACACAGAATACACGAAGGAACTTGCCCCCCTTCTTGCAGCGGTGTACCGTAGGTCTCTAGAAGAGCGTAGCGTTCCAAAGGATTGGAAAAGGGCACAGGTCATCCCCGTTTTCAAGAAGGGACGTCGAACAGATGTGCAGAACTATAGACCTATATCTCTAACGTCGATCAGTTGTAGAATTTTGGAACACCTATTACGTTCGAGTATAATGACTTTTCTGGAGACTAGAAATGTACTCTGTAGGAATCAGCATGGGTTTCGAAAAAGACGGTCGTGTGAAACCCAGCCCGCGCTATTCGTCCACGAGACTCAGAGGGCCATAGACACGGGTTCACAGGTAGATGTCGTGTTTCTTGACTTCCGCAAGGCGTCCGATTCAGTTCCCCACAATCGTTTAATGAACAAAGTAACAGCACATGGGCTATCAGACCAATTGTGTGATTGGATTGAGGAGTTCCTAGATAACAGGACGCAGCATGTCATTCTCAATGGAGAGAAGTCCTCCAAAGTAAGAGTGATTTGAGGTGTGTCGCAGGGGAGTGTCATAGGACCGTTGCTATTCACAATATACATAAATGACCTGGTGGATGACATCGGAAGTTCACTGAGGCTTTTTGCAGATGATGCTGTGGTGTTTTGAGAGGTTGTAACAATGGAAAATTGTACTGAAATGCGGGAGGATCTGCAGCGAATTGACGCATGGTGCAGGGAATGTCATTGTAGACAAGTGTAATGTGCTGCGAATACATAGAAATAAAGATCCCATATCATTTAGCTACAATATAGCAGGTCAACAACTGGAAGCAGTTAATTCCATAAATTATCTGGCAGTACGCATTAGGAGTGATTTAAAATGGAATTATCACATAAAGTTGATCGTCGGTAAAGCAGATGCCAGACTGAGATTCATTGGAAGAATCCTAAGGAAATGCAATCCGAAAACAAAGGAAGTAGGATACAATACGCTTGTTCGCCCACTGCTTGAATACTGCTCAGCAGTGTGGGATCCGTACCAGATAGGGTTGACAGAAGAGATAGAGAAGATCCAACGGAGGGCAGCTCGCTTCGTCACACGATCATTTAGTAATCGTGAAATCGTTACGGAGATGATAGATAAACTCCATTGGAAGACTCTGCAGGAGAGACGCTCAGTAGCTCGGTACGGGCTTTTGTTGAAGCTTCGAGAACATACCTTCACCGAAGGGTCAAGCAGTATACTGCTCCCTCCTACGTATATCTCGTGAAGAGACCATGAGGATAAAATCAGAGAGATTAGAGCCCACACAGAGGCATACCGACAATCCTTCTTTCCACGAACAATACGAGACTGGAATAGAAGGGAGAACCGATAGAGGTACTAAGGGTACCCTCCGCCACACACCGTCAGGTGGCTTGCGGAGTATGGATGTAGATGTAGATGCCTCTGTACAAGCATTAATGTCTCTAACCTTATTCTCGTGCTCCTTATGCGAAATGTATGTGGGCAGAACTAGAA